>NC_059378.1:23054141-23654141 GCF_019703515.2 Myxocyprinus asiaticus | reverse complement strand
ATGTAAGGGCTCAACATGTTCCTGCTAGTGCAATTTAAAACCATGTGTGTCTGTACTCTATTTATAAATATAAATATACATAGAGACATTCTTGCATCCATATTTTTATTTTATTATGACCTGAATTCCACAAGAATTCCACAAGATTCCTTTTGGTGCCACTGAAGCACCAAAAGGAATGGCAATCTGTAAGATCCGGTTTTTGATGTTCATGTGACTGGCACTCCACGAAGAAAGAGTTTGTTGTTTGCATCTAGCCGAGTCACAATAGTTGTTCATTTTGAAGAAGAGATGTTGTAGTCGTACACAGCTGAAATATCTTCCAGGCTAAGCCTCTAATGACACAGTACTTCAGAGAGCTGTTAATCAGTGAGCACACTGCTATTGTGTAAGTTAGACGGAATATTGATGATGATGCTACACCGCCTTTGTTTTGAACTCTTCTCCCATGGTGGAGGGCTTGCGCAGGCTGCTGGCCATGTTTGTGTTTGGTTTGTGACGTCTGTTGGAGGGGTAACGTGCTGAGGCTGTTTTGTAAACATAGGATTGAACATGACGTGCACAGAGCTCAGAGTTGCTTTCAAGGAGACACTGGGAATCAACTTCTCATCTCAAAATGCCCATGTTGATCATATAAATATGTATACACTCACAGATGCATACAGGTAATTCTGTATCTGCAGGCACCTTTAAATTCAAATTTACTTAAATGGAATGTGTTCTTATACTCGCTATATATTTAAAACTGACATTATTCAAAAATCTTGCTTTTCCACTATATCTGTACCAATCCTGGTACATTGACATGATTACGGTTCCTTTTAAGATTGTGGTACTGCATAATCAGTATTAGGTTAGACTGACAGCACAACTGACTAATCGTGAGTTGCCATATCACTTAAGCCATTTCTCCAGCAGGGTTCTCTCTCTAGAGCAGGGGTGGGGTTACGAAGCAACTGTCCAACCGTGGGCCCTCTTTTGCCATCCGAACGTGGGTTGAAAAGGAAGTTCCCCCTTAAGCACTTCACCATCTGTCTAGGGCGGGGCAATATTTTCAGCCTGTTGATGATATTAGATATACAGTATATCTCAATAATTGTTTATTTGCTCAGAATGTTTGGAATTGCACACATGGGTGAACCTGCAGCACTTTGTCTTTACAATGCACATGAAACTCTCTGAGACAGCGCATCATGAGCCTGTGCGTGAACATAGAACAAAGCGTCCCCATCACCCCTTGAGCATTTTTCCATCTGACCAGGGGGCTAAGAAAATTGTGTGGTATGCGTGGTGGTTAACACCACTTCTAGTCCTGTTTAAAACTGCTTAGAAAACTTAAGCAACCACCCTCAGCACTCTTGTATCATGGCAGGGAATTTTGCATGGGCAATTTTGCACTCACGTTTTCTGAAGACATTGTAAAAATCAAGTGTTACCAAGAAGTCAAACTAAAAACAGAAGTAAACTGTTTGTTTTGTTTTTTGTTTTTGTTTTCCACTGCTGGGACTGTAAAGTGCCTGTAAATACAGAACCACCCATCTTGCTCTAGGCTGACTTCATCCCTGTTCTACCCCTATGCTGATCCGATCAGCACATCACTGTCCTCCAATCACAGCTGACCACTGAGCTAATGCACTGAGTCACTAATCACATGATTTAAAAGGAACCCCTCATCTCTTTCTGTTCCTCCCTTTCCTGCTTTTGCTTTGCTCTCTCCATTTCCAATAACAAAGCTCCTGCTCTTCCGGGAAGGAGAGAGGGAGCAGAGACTAATTGTGTGTGTGTGTGTGTGTGTGTGTGTGTGCGCAAGAGCAACAATTCCCTCTTTTTCCTCTATGATGTCAGACTACATTTTGTGTTGCTAATCTCAACACTGGAAAAGTTGCAAACAGTGAGTGTGTATTTGTGTGTGTGTGTAGACCTCCAAAGTGACTTCATTGTCTTTGCCGTTTTGGCTGGGCTGCTGTTATTATACTTCATTATCAACCACGTGCTGTCCATTTATGCACTGCACGTTACACAAAGATCACAAATTAGGCCAAAATGAGGGGTTTTCCAGCATTAATCACAAAGACTCTGCAGTGGCCTCACATGGGCTGAACTCCTAATCAAAGATCAGAAAAGCTGGCAGAAGCTGCTGTCATGAGGAGCTGACTCATGATGAGCTCATGAAAGCAAAGCACCTGACATACACACTCCCTCTCTACAGATGTTTGAACGTTTTAGCTGTGCTAGGCTTGCAGTTTTGTCTATCATATTTATACTGATGTGATTTTTAGTGAAGAGCCTTCAGAAGCTGGAAATGATGTTGCTTGCAAATCATAGTTTAGCTAGAAGTAAACCCTTCATGTTTCTCACAACAGCCTGGTTGAATTCTCACACAGTGAATTCGGAAACAGTAGGTTGACTTTTTTTTAGCTAAAGTCGGTCTGTGCTTACCGAAATTCAAATCACGGGAAGTGTTTTTGATAGTGCTGCCAGTCACTAATTTTTTTTAAATTGCGATGTTTTTTTTTTTTAGTTAATCACGATCAATCGCAGATTTTGAAAGTGCTGAAATTTGACACTAAATATACTTCTTTTCCTGTCAAAATGCATTTATTTCCATCTTATGAAAGAAAAAAAAAATTTAACAATATAATGCTTTATTACCATTTTCCAAACAAAGCCTTCCACAGTATAAAGACAGAAATGCACTAAAATAGCACCAATTCAAGTAACATTAAACATTTCCCAACGTCTAAGTGGGAACGACTAATTGAAGGAACTAGTCTCCCCACATAGCTTGCATTTTCATTGCAATGGATGTTAAATCTCTTAAACTCAAATCCTCCACAATCTGCCAGCAGAAAGTGGCTATCCGCTTTACTACAGAAGTCATGAAGCTGCATTCATAATTCGCATCAGGACATCAACGCCAGTGCCACTTTGAATTTCATATGAAGAGTGCTTGCAAACAAAAACGTCTCATTCTGCATTTTGGTGATAGTTAAGACTTGACGTGCTTCTGTGGTAATTAAAATGTGCCTTACATACTGTAGGCTAAAGAATACTTGATTTCTATTACAAGTCCCATCTGGGTTTGTTTTGTACATCAAACAACATTAAGAGGCCCTTTCTCCATAATTTTATCATGGGAGCACTGTTGTGTGTGTGCAGAGGTTCTTTTATATACACATATAAAAGCCTCCATTTACTGTGTTCTCAGCCCACTCCTGTAGTCCCTCTACACACATGACTGTGTGGCAACACACAGCTCCAACGCCATCAAGTTTGTTGTTTATACGACAGTGGTAGGCTTGATCACTGACAATGATGAAACAGTCTACAGAGAGGAGATGCACACTCTGACACGCTGGTGCCAGAAGCACAGCCTCTCCCTCAACATCAGTGTGGTGGCGGGGACGCGGTTGAGCATTCGTCCGGAGAGAGAGAAAGTGGTAAGGGTGCATACATCTGAGCCTGATTATGACTAACACCTGTTTCCAATTGCAGTATGTGTTGGGGAGAGCAGTATAAAGGGACCACGCCAGCAACGAGAGAGGAAGAGAGAGCTACCTGACCCAAAGATACTGTGTTATATTGTGTGGAGCTGAAAAGCCACTCTTGAGTTTTGTTTGATTAAAGCCTACCTTTGAGTTGAGTTCCCAGTTTCCCATCTCCTCTTTTCCAACGAACCTCTTACACTGGTGCTGAAACCCGGGAAATTGGAGGAAGTACGCGGACATGGAGTCCTTGTAGCTGGCCGAAGTCCTCAAGTCCCTTGCTGGTCTGCACCACACCCACCAACAGTCCCTGCTTGAGATTCGCCATGATCGTCGCTTTCATGAGATCCTCAGAGCTCAAGCAGAGGATCGGCATGCGATCCGGAGCCTCCTCAGCCAGGAGAAAGCCCCGGCCGCAACCCTGGACACAGCAGCCCCCATGCCCCCAGCCACTCTCATGAAGATGCGGTGGAAGACGATCCAGAGGCCTTCTTGGAGCTTTCTGAGCGGACAGCCGAGATCTGGGGCTGGCCGCATGCTCAGTGGGCAGCCAGGCTCATTCCCTTGTTGTCTGGGGAAGCCCAACTCGTGAATGTTAGAGCACCCTCAATTGAATATGTAAGCTTAATAATACTGTATATTGGCAAACCATTTTTTCCTTGAATCCCGGCGAACACACACAAAAACCCTGCGTCAAAAAACCAATAAACATTTATGATCTTGCAGAGCAGTGTGTCCTAATTTGCAGGTAGAGCATTCTGCTTTCATGCCTCTATTGTACAATTAAGCATTTGATTAGTAAAGATTTCTGCACTCGCATAGAGAATTTCATAGTGGAATTATCTCCCTTAATTGACTGCCTGTTGCTTTCGATATTTGCTTCAGGATGAAGTAGCACATAACTGGTGGTTAGTTTCCCAAAGCCAAATCGACACCTTAACGATAAGTGAAACGTAAAAAAAAATAACTCTAGATTAGTGGTTGCATATATGTGATATATATATAGTGATATATAGTGATAACATCTTCCGACATCGCTTGCTGCATTCAGGCGCAGAGAAAAAAGCTATAAATTATTGTACATTAGAAAAAAAAACTTTTCTTAAATGAAGGCAGTGTAATTTGTGAATTAAATAGTTTTATTTGTTTTAGGATCATTAAACATGATTTCATCTAATATATAAATTTATATTGGACAAAATCCAATTTTTTATTTGTTAAATCCATGGTTAAACCTTGCTGTACATATAAGAGCGCATGCACAAGAATCAGAATCAGCTTTATTGCCAAGTATGCTTACACATACAAGGAATTTGTCTAGGTGACAGGAGCTTCCAGTGTACAACAATACAAAAACAATACCAAAACAGCAGCAAGACATAGATAATAATAAAAAATAAAAAATAATTATACACATACGTACAGACACACACATACATACACACACACACACATACACATATGTAGTGCAACTCTAATACAAATCTGTTATCTGTTATGTACAGTGCAAAATACAAATCTGTTATGTACAGTGCAAATGTATTTTTTTTTTTTTTTTTTTTTTTCTCCAGAGGAATGAAATGGCAGAAGAGGTTGGATGTGTTGGATAAATATAAAAAAGACTAAACTGTGTATTGCACATAGTTATTGCTCAATGGGGCAGTTTAACTGTTCATGAGATGGATAGTCTGAGGGAAAAAACTGTTCCTGTGCCATACGGTTCTGGTGCTGAAGTGTCGGCCAGAAGGCAACAGTTCAAAAATGTAATGGGCAGGATGAGTGGGGTCCAGAGTGATTTCCAGCCTTTTTCCTCACTCTGGAAGTGTATAGTTCATGAAGGGGGTGCAGGGGGCAACCAATAATCCTCTCAGCAGTCCGAATTGTCCTTTGTAGCCTTCTGATGTCTGATTTCATAGCTGAACCAAACCAGACAGTTATTGAAGTGCAGAGGACAGACTCAATGACCACTGAGTAGAACTGTATAAGCAGCACCTGTGGCAGGTTGAACTTCCTCAGTTGGCGAAGGAAGTACAACCTCTGCTGGACCTTTTTCACGATGGAGTCAATGTGTGTCTCCCACTTCAGGTCCTGTGAGATGATAGTGCCCAGGAACCTGAATGACTCCACTGCTGCCACAGTGCTGTTTAGAATGGTGAGGGGGGTCAGTGTTGGGGTGTTCCTCCTAAAGTCCACAATCATCTCCACCATTTTGAGCGTGTTCAGCTCAAGGTTGTTTTGACTGCACCAGACAGCCAGCTGTTCAACCTCCGTTTTGTATGCAGACTCATCATCATCTCGGATGAGGCCGATGACAGTGGTGTCATCTGCAAACTTCAGGGGCTAGACAGAGGGGTCCTTGGCGATGCAGTCATTGGTGTAGAGGGAGAAGAGTAGTGGGGAGAGCACACATCCCTGGGGGGCACCAGTGCTGATTGTACAGGTGCTGGAAGTGAGTTTCCCCTGTCTCACAAGCTGCTGCCTGTCCATCAGAAAGCTGGTAATCCACTGACAGATAGACATGGGAACAGAGAGTTGGTGTAATTTATTCTGGAGTACAGCTTGGATGATGGTGTTGAAAGCCAAACTGAAGTCCACTACAAGGATCCTTGCATATGTCCCTGGTCTGTCCAGATGTTGCAGGATATGATGCAATCCCATGTTGACTGCATCATCCACAGACCTGTTTGCTCGATAAGCAAATTGAAGGGGATCTAGAAAGGGTCCAGTGATGTTCTTCAGGTGGGCCAACACCAGTCTCTCAAATGATTTCATGACCACAGACGTCAGGGCGACAGGTCTGTAGTCATTAAGTCCTGTGATTTTTGGTTTCTTTGGGATAGGAATAATGATTGAGCGTTTGTAGCAGCATGGGACTTCACACTGCTCCAGTGATCTATTGAAGATCTGTGTGAAGATGGGGGCCAGCTGGTTAGAACAGGATCGAAGACACACTGGTGAGATGCCATCTGGGCCTGAAGCTTTCCTTGTCTTTTGTTTCTGAAAGACCCGGCTCACATCATCTTCACAGATCTTAAGTGCAGGTTGAGAAGCAGGAGGTGGAGGAGGGGGTTGCAGGAGGTGTTGGTGTTTGTGTGAAGTGAAGGTCAGTGTGGGTGTGGGGTGTGAGATTGGGCCTTTCAAATCTGCAGTAGAACACATTCAGGTCATCAGCCAGTTGTTGGTCCACCACAGGGTTGGGGGTAGGATTCCTGTAATTTGTGAGTTGTTTCATGCCACTCCACACAAGACATGATTGTTTGATGCATATAATGTCCAGATTCACTTTATAATGCTTTAAAAATATCAAGGAAAAACAAAGGGTATCTACTAATATAATAATTATTATATAAATAACCACAGACCTTTAGATTGCATATGATTCGTACATATAAAATTGTAGGGAATATTAATAAAGCAACAACACTGAAAAAGAGAAAACCATTCACTGCTCTTTTCTGGATAACTTAATAAACCCTTTACAACTGAACACAAAATTAGGATGAGAAATTGCTAATTTTAATTTACAGACCAAAGTCTGATAGCATTAAATCAGAAACATATTAATGTATCAAATCTGCAGTATAATCATTCCGTGGAGACAACTGAAAAACAATTATTAATTTCACTTTTACCTGCAATATCTTTCCTGGTACCAGTCCATGTTTTCATTATTGACATAAACGACTCGAACAAACTTTAAAGTTGAAAAGATTGTGGTTTTCTGGGTCAGTTGTATCACTTGGGTCCAGTTTAAACTGAAAAGTGCAAATTTGCACGTATGTGAGTTTCCGTGCCAACGCGCATATGTTTTATCACTTGTAGAGGCATGTTTGACTAGTTTAAAGTAAATAAAGGTAATTTAGAACTGAAAAAAATGTTAAGGCATTATTTCTAGATGTTCAATGTCATATGTACTATATTGTAGAAATATTTGACTGATTACAAATGATAAGGAAGTTCAGATAGATCCGATTATCTAACAGCCAATCTAAACCAGCCCAATATAAACAGCGAGATTATATATACAAAAACACAACAATACAATCACATAATTTCAGATGTGTACATTACTAATCATTTGATAATTTAATAAATGTCAGCCTATAGTCTATATTTCACCCAGAGGGGCACCTCAGCCCATGTGGGAAAAAGGGGCAGTTGCTTGGGCCACTGTAGCTACCCCCTGTGAACATGCTTGGAACCAAGTATACTACAGAGACATTTAATGTCGGAGTGGGATTTGAGCGAACGCTTTTTTACCGGTGAACGTGAGCGGTACTTGAGCGGAGCATCTGCTTGGGCCGTGAGCAGTTGAGCGGTGCGCATACGCATGGATCGGGTTATTGAGCGGAGTGTCGCACCGCTCCACTTCGCTCACATGCTCTGTACGAACCTCATCCAACACCATATCGAGACTGAGCCAGGGGTAGTGGTACGTAGTGTCCCTACCGACTGCCCGAACACAAAAAAAAATAAAAAATTGTTTGGGAAGAATTGGATGCAATGCGCGATATGGGGGTAATAGAGGAATCCCACAGTGATTGGTCCAGCCCGGTTGTTCTAGCCCCTAAGGTTCTGTGTGGATTTTAGGAAAGTCAGCGCAATGTCTAAATCTGACGCCTACCCAATGCCTCTTGTTGATGAGTTGCTTGATCAGTTGGGCACCGCTCGCTTTTATTAGACACTGGATTTTACAAATGCCAATATCCCGTGAATAAATGGCCTTCTCCACACCGTTTGGGTTACACCAATTTGTGACGCTCTGTTTGGTTTGTTTGGAGCCCCGGCTACATTTCAGCACCTCATGGACTGAATTCTCAAACCGCACTCTGCTTACGCCGCTGCCAATCTGGATGACATCATTATATACAGTAATGATTGGCAGTTTGGCGCAGTTGGATGGGTGGAGGTACGGTATCTGGGGTTCCACTTGGGCCACGGGTAGGTGTGTCCCCAAATTGATAAAACTGTGGCGATTGCGACCTGTCTTAGACCCAAGACCAAAAAGGGGGTGAGACAGTTCCTGGGGCTGGCTGGCTATTATAGAAAGTTTGTGCCTAATTATTCAGACGTCACCAGCCTGCTGACTGATTTCACTAAAAAGGGAGCTCCAGACCTGGTCCAGTGGACGGAGCAGTGTCAACAGGTGTTTACACAGGTGAAAGCTGCACTTTGTGGTGGGCCGCTTTTACATTCTCCCAATTTCTCTCTCCCATTCATTCAACAGATGGACGATTCAGACAGAGGACTGGGGACGGTGCTCTCGCAGGTGGTGGAGGGGGAGGAGCGCCCGGTGCTGTACATTAGTCACAAGCTCTCGCTGAGGGAGACTAAGTGCAGCACCATTGAGAAGGAGTGTCTTGCCATCAAGTGGACGGTCCTCATTTTCCGCTACTACCTGCTGGGGCGGGCCTTCAACCTCTTTTTGGATCACACCCCTCTCCAATAGCTCCACTGCGTGAAAGATACCAACGCGCGGATCACCTGCTGGTATCTGGCTCTTCAGCCGTTTAAGTTCGAGGTGGTCCACAGACCGGGAGTGCAGATGGCTGTCGCGGACTTCTTTTCCAGAAATGAAGGGGGAGTGGTAGACAGACCGGATGTCTCCCCAGCATGAGTCATGCGGTGGGGATATGTGGTGGCAGGGACGTGGTCGAGCGTGGAAGATGGTGTCTCACCAGCGTGTCTTCGATCCTGTGCTAACCAGCTGGCCCACATCTTCACACAGATCTTCAATAGATCACTGGAGCAGTGTGAAGTTCCATGCTGCTTCAAATGCTCAATCATGATTTCTGTCCAAAAGAAACCAAAAATCACAGGACTTAATGACTACAGACCTGTCGCCCTGACATCTGTGGTCATGAAATCATTTGAGAGACTGGTGTTGGCCCACCTGAAGAACATCACTGGACCCTTTCTAGATCCCCTTCAATTTGCTTATCGAGCAAACAGGTCTGTGGATGATGCAGTCAACATGGGATTGCATCATATCCTGTAACATCTAGACAGACCAGGGACATATGCAAGGATCCTTGTTGTGGACTTCAGTTTGGCTTTCAACACCATCATCCAAGCTATACTCCAGAATAAATTACACCAACTCTCTGTTCCCATGTCTATCTGTCAGTGGATTACCAGCTTTCTGATGGACAGGCAGCAGCTTGTGAGACAGGGGAAACTCACTTCCAGCACCTGTACAATCAGCACTGGTGCCCCCCAGGGATGTGTGCTCTCCCCACTACTCTTCTCCCTCTACACCAGTGACTGTATTGCCAAGGACCCCTCTGTCAAGCTCCTGAAGTTTGCAGACGACACCACTGTCATCGGTCTTATCCGAGATAATGATGAGTCTGCATACAGAAGGGAGGTTGAACAGCTGGCTGTCTGGTGTAGTCAAAACAACCTTGAGCTGAACACGCTCAAAATTATGGAGATGATTGTGGACTTTAGGAGGAACACCCAAACACTGACCCCCTGGACCATTCTAAACAGCACTGTGGCAGCATTGGAGTCATTCAGGTTCCTGGGCATTACTATCTCACAGGACCTGAAGTGAGAGACACACTTTGACTCCATTATGAAAAAGACCCAGCAGAGGTTGTACTTCCTTCATCAGCTGAGGAAGTTCAACCTGCCACAGGCACCGCTGATACAGTTCTACTCAGCGGTCATTGAGTCTGTCCTCTGCAGTTCAGTAACTGTCTGGTTTGGTTCAGCTACGAAATCAGACATCAGAAGACTACAAAGGACAATTCGGACTGCTGAGAGGATTATTGGTTACCCCCCCCCCCCCCACCCAACTTCAAGAACTATACACTTCCAGAGTGAGGAAAAAGGCTGGAAAATCACTCTGGACTCCACTCACCCTGCCCATTACCTTTCTGAACTGTTGCCTTCTGGCCGACACTTCAGAGCTCTGAGCACCAGAACCGACAGGCACAGGAACAGTTTTTTTCCCACAGGCTATCCATCTCATGAACAGTTAAATTGCCCCATTGAGCAATAACTATGTGCAATACACAGTTTAGTCTTTTTTTTATTAATCCAACACATCCAACCTCTTCTGCCATTTCATTCCTCTGGAAAAAAAAAACAAAAAAACATTTGCACTGTACATAACAGATAACAGATTTGTATTAGATTTGTACTACGTATGTGTATGTGTGTATGTATGTAAGTGTGTGTCTGTCTGTGTGCGTATGTACGTACGTGTATAATTATTTTTTATTATTATTCTGATTCTGATACTTTCTCTTAATAACACAATGGCTCTTGACAAACCAACAGCCCAAATGTCAATACAACACTGTACAACACCTTACTGCATATTTATTCCCAACTGATTACATGTGTAAATGGAGGGGGGGGGGTTGATTCCTAAATCATAGGAGCTTAACGGTCAACTAGTGTGTTACAACAGTACCGCCCATAGAATATCTATGGGACCGCCGTGTTATGCTGTTTTATGCTAAGCTTGTAGGCTCACCTTGGTAGAAGTGCTCCGGTGTGAGTGTGTTGTGAAGTGTGCATCAGTGTAATGACTTCGGGCAGACACATCACAAAGGTCCCGCCCTTCCAAGAAGTGTTTGTGCTGGTTTATGTTAACGGTAAAAGCACAATCGTGATTAAGAAAAAATAACGCGGTAAACTTTTTTAATTAACTGCACACGTTAACTCGTTAATTCTGACCGCTCTAGTTTTTGAACATAAGTGCACATGTGAGCTACAGTTTCCAGGTGAAAGGGGCGCCACGGGGCGATTTGTTGATTTTAGCACATTCTAGAAAGGTTTAGAAAACCATAACTTGTTGGAGGTGCAGATCTAAAAAGGTGAAGTCCAATCCCAGTTTAATGTGCAGAGACAACCTTAAATAAGCTTAGGACCTTGGAGGGACCTTGGAGGGAGGGACGCGAGCCATATCTGGGGACCAGTATATCATAAAGATTGCTTGTGGGCTTTTGACTTGGACCACATAACTACACGTTGGAACCACCCACAACACCCTAGCATCATTGTAGTGACATCTACATAAGCAAGCACCACTCCACCATTTTCTTATTTATTTTTGCAATTCTGTTTGGTGCAACTAGTGATGCAGAAATTATACACTGCACCTTTAAGCAGTTATGCTTAGTTTCATTACATTGCAGAAATTACAGAAGCACTGTTACTGCAATAGCTTGGCAAAACTGGTGTAAAAATGTCCTCTTTCTTTGAAAAATGTCACTGCTGCAGGAAAGTGTGATCTCCTGTTTCTACCCATGATGGATTAAGGAACCACAAACGCACACACACACACACATACACACACATACACATTCACTACTTCCTGTATTGGAAAGTAAACCAGTGTCAAAAAAGAGAAGCCTCACTGGTCACAGTGACATTGCAAATCCAAGTCAGTCCCAACGAGAGTGCGTGCACACACACACACACACACACACACGCACACGCACGCAAACCATGTGTGCAGTGTCATTCTGCCCGCAGTGTCTGTGTGTGACAGTCACAAATCACATGCAGGCTTACAGTGCAATCTTGTGCCTGAATAAGAATAGCTGATTCCATAGGAACAAACTGAGCACTTGATGTTCGCTGAACAGATTTGAATCTATCCAGTTTGTCAGGAATATTAATTCATGAAAGAACCAAGAGATCCTGTTATGATGTACAAAAACATTCAAACCAAGCAGAATCCGCACCCACATTCAAATCAGACGGAATTACAATATGTTTATTTGAGCGGCCCAACTGGGCCAGACATAACTGGATATAACAAAATTTAGTACGTTTACATACACTTTAAAAGTTTGATTTCAGTCAGACTAATACAATAATTAATCTTTTTTTAAATGTCATGTAAATGCTTCAGTCTGACTGAAATTGTACCAGTCCAATTTTTGCAGAGTCGGACTTACAGACCTAGATAATGCGATTGAAGCTTGGCTTTGTCCAGCATGTATGTTAATCGGACCATAACTGGTCTAGATGTTGTGTGCATGTTAATATGATTAACAAATGGTCTTGCTCCTTTCCTTTAAATTCCCATAATAAAGCATTTCAGGCATGACAGTTACGGGTGCTTCATATGAAATCAAATGAATATCAGTGGAAGAATCAAACATCCACTGCTCGTTCTTTCGATCGTAATTCAGTCAGTCATGTAGCCTTAATAGACTTGGTCAAAGACTGCAGGTTTCAAAACGTTTTGTATGTATTTTTGTTTTTCCAAGGCCATTTTGTCACAGTCGTAATGCAAGTTCATTTCCTGAGGTGATGTGCGTCCTGAAATATTCCATTATGCATTGTGTCTTGTATACTTGGACAGACATATGAAGACTGAACTCGACTAATGGAAAACCTGCTGTAGCTCGATAATAACTGTGCATGTAAACATACTGACACACATACAGTGTTTGAAAACAGTCATAATCTTTGCAGCTCTGACCTGATGTACCTGTGTGCCTTTATGTATGAGCTGCTCAAAGACCACATCAGGAATATGGGCTACATAATAAAAACAAATATTTTAGTGTAAAGACCCTTGTTCCATTGACAACTTACCCATTCACACATACACACCCCTGATGTTTATTCAGCAGCTTTACACCTCTGTGTACAGCTTTTCTCGGAATAAGAGTCTTATCTTATCTGTGGTTCCTGCAGTGGAATATGCCATCTTTTTCCATTTTCCAGGTGATGGTTTCTCTACTTCAGGCTTGTAAGACTAGCTGGAAACCACAGTGATTGGGTGGTGCAAGAGTGCTAAACCCCATTGACAAACAGGTGTGGCTGAAACTGAGCTGTGAATTGGGGGATAGACAGTTCTCACCCAGGTG
This sequence comes from Myxocyprinus asiaticus, assembly GCF_019703515.2. Lineage (NCBI taxonomy): Eukaryota > Metazoa > Chordata > Actinopteri > Cypriniformes > Catostomidae > Myxocyprinus > Myxocyprinus asiaticus. The sequence continues at coordinate 23,640,817 of NC_059378.1, read as the reverse complement.
GCCCCTCAATCTCATTTTCCTGAGGTCCTGATCACCCCCCAGCCTCTTCACACACAGTGACCACATTTACATGCACTTAAGAAAACGGTTTATTCCAGGATTCCAGGAGTTCTGAAATGTCATATAAACGAGAACGCTGATTTCCTTACGCCATTTAAGGGATTAAAAAAAAAGCGGTTTAACACTCCTAGGTTTCTCCCAGAGAATGTGGCTTAATGTGGTCATGTGAACACATAAGTGACATTCTGACAGGTTTTTGAGGATTGCGCATATGCGTGGAACATGCCGGATAACAAATGTCAAAGGATGGAGCCAAATTTAACAAAAAATTTAACATTTCAGGGAGTATAGTGGGACAAGCACGTACACTATAAACTATACCCGTTTATACACACCAATGTAAAATTTCCGACTGTCCCTCACATTTGTGTATATGTGTTCATAAATTGGGGGAATCCCAGAGTTTTACATAAAAGTAAATCCAACTATTGCAGCGTAATTTCACTGCAGGTCATGATGGAAAGTTAAGAAAACAAACACAGCAACAACTATGTAATATCTGAAAATAAAGCGAAGCAACAGGGAATAAAAGAGCAAAGACTTCCTCGGGTACCATGTTTGTTATTTACACAATTCGCTGGAAAATTGCATTGCTGTGGAGAAAGCTGCTTACTGACAAGCCACATGTATATGGGTAAAGAGTGCGCCGTTATACAGTGCATGTAAACCGGAAAGCTGCTTTTTCGTAATAACCTGCTTTCTCGCATTAAGGCGCTTTCTGGTGTTCATGTAAACATAATCATTGTGACCACTGACCTTACAGAACCCAATGGCTGTGTTTAGAAGGGAATACGTGTGTACGACTTACTGAATACTGAATAAAAAAAACATTTCCAAAGTAAGTTTGCTGCATTGTTGTCAAATGTCCTCATCACATTTAAGGTGAGGGGCATGAATGATTCCTCAATATGGGAATATGATATTCTGGACATAACCAGTGACTCTGCATTGGCCATGTGGAGCAGCAGATCATGCAGTCTTAACCCTCCTTACCACTCCCTACATGCCAGTCTACATTGCTGCAAGCATACAGTATGTTAATCTTTTTGGTAATGGCTCTGTTATGAGATGATATAATGAGATGTGCTGTTTTTTCAGCTGACAGTGGAAGAATTGTGGGAGTGGAGATTAAACAAAGATCAATGGTTCATTTAAGGACAAAACCATAATGATAGCAATTTGTTCAAAGTAATCTGCACAATTGGTACAATTTGTACAGTTTTGAGGCCTGAACATTCACAATAATCCAAAAACAGGGTTTAATAGGATTCTCTGCAGTGTGCAGAGTATTCAGGAATAATGAAAACATGTTCTCCCTTACGCAACCCTGGCTCCTCTCTAAACGTCCATGAGAGCTGGAGTTTGTTTAAGGCACAGATCAAGTTTAGATATACACTTGTCTTGTAGTGTATGCATCTGCGTGAGAGAGTGTTTTATGGATGTGTGTGTTTATATGTTGTAAATGAGTGCTGTCTCCTGATAGGACAATTTCTAGGATTCCTTTGAAACAGGAATACTTAGAAAGATAACAGTTGCACAGCCTTTTACCTGGAAAAGGTTTCGGTGAGAAAGGCAGGTCCGAACACAAAACTTGAACTCCTCTATACCAAACTACACACACAGAGAGACACACTGGCACTTTCCTGAGGGCAGACACTGAATTAAGTTAAGGATAACATGCTGATCTAAGACCAGTTTTGACGTGTCACTCAGAGAAGTGTAGATGAGGGTAATGTTTATGTGAAAGATCCAGTTTTCTAGTTTTATTTTGCAGTCTGCAGCCATCTGGCTGGTTAATTAGGCCAGGAGAGTTAATCTCTGCTACATAGGTGTCTCTAATAATAGTCATCTGTGCCAGTTGCCTGTCACCACACAATGTGTTGTGGATGGTTGCCATGGGGTTCTGGGTGGTTAGCCATGGTTTTCTTTCTGGCCCTAGCCCGTAGATATTGCTCGGATCACCCCTTAAATGTAAGTCAATGTGATTTTTTTTTATTTTTTATTTTTTATTTTTTTTACACCTGGCAAAAAAACGTAGGTCCGATCACTTTGAAAAGTCAGAGCCCACCTTTCTTCAACAAGCTGCATAATTTGAGGAATCATTCTTGTCTGTAACACATTCGGTGCCCTCAAGTACCAAATATATACTACTATGGATAAGGGTTTGTTAAAAAAAAGGAGAGGCCTTAGCAAACACCTCTCAGAAAGAGCAGGACACACAATTCATACAGATACAGAGTAGCATGTTACAATATCACAGAAGAAACCACAACCTATTAAAATTCATCACTTTCATTCAGTGCCTGATGTTAGTGTTTGGTAGGTCTGGCTGCAGTTGAGCATTCTTATTATATGCTTTTGTCTAGTGCCTGTAAATGAGGCCAGTCCAGCACTGGCCCAATTACATGCATTGTGGCGGAGTGAGCAAGAGTCAGACACAGTGGGTGTGGCGTCAGGCTTAGGAGAGGCATTTATTTGAAATAATAATAAACATAAAATGTCCAAAAGGTTAATAAAAGTGTCAATGCAGTGAAATGGGCTTCTGTGTAGGCTGGGGAGTGTCAAAGGAACGGTCCAGGACATGGGCAGCATCCGGCGGTGGCGAACACGCTCCCCTCCTATGTTCCGGGGGCACGAGGGGCGGTGGATTCCTTGCTGCTTGGCTTCCCTGGGGCCGCGGTGTGTGAGGAAAAGGGCGTCCCGGCATCTTTGCCCATAGGACGTGACTCATGCTCCACTCCCTTGGTGACACACAGGCTTCCCATTTTAATGGTAGAGGTAATGAGACTCAATTCACATCAGGTGTGCCTCATCATCCACTGCCCAAACGAGGCTCATTAAGTTGGAAATCTCTCCTCACTCCTGCCCACTCCCGGGATGCTTCTCATTTTTTAAATTGTGCATCCTTGTTTCCTTGAGGAAAGGATGGAAAGAAAGGAAATGAAGATGGAGGAATCGAAGCAATATCTTTTTGTAAAATGGAATGTCCTGGAATGTCACTCATGCATCACTTCAAAGTGGCATTTCTGCCTTGGCGTGCTTGCCGTTATGTTATTGAAACTTTATTTATTAATATATTAATAATAAATCCAAATAATTTTACTACTGTAAAGGTGAAACTTGTGTCAGATGTGAAGGGGGAGGAGAATGTATTCGTGCATCAGGTTCTTCTACCAAAATGTCTTCTGCATAAGATGCTGCTGTGCTTACTTGCTCAGGCCCTCAGAGGCAGGGTGACTTTGATGAGAGGGAGGTACAGGTTGTTCCGCTACATCACTTAGCAAACACACTAACACACACACCTTGCTTTAACTCTGTCGCACACTCAAACAGAAATGTCTAATGCCCACCTGTACCTTGGCCAGTGTCATGCATATTGCTCATAAAACTGAAAAGCACTTTCTTGATCTGGCAATCTCTGATTTGATTGGCTAACTTTACAGAGCCTCCAGGAGTAAGGGCTCACAGGTTTATAAGGTTCTGGGTTGATACAACAAGCAGAAATTCTAATCACAGAATCGATACACATTTTGCGCTATTTTTCTGGTGTTTTTTATCCACTTATAGCAGCTGCTGTGCCAGGTTAGTGGCATTAAACCTTAGAAATATATATATATATATATATATATATATATATATATATATATATATATATATATATATATATATATATGTAACAATTAAGGCCTTTGCATACTTCCTACGAAATCGAAGAATGAACGGATGTAATATCATTTAGAAAAAAATCTGGCCAAAAAGAAGGTGATTTTGTGTTTGTTTCGGTGGTTTGTAACAGCTCGCCTGAACTTTTAGGAAAACTTCTTACCAGCTACTAAACACCTTCTTACTGCCACTGGTCATCTGTATGATCTTTCACTTGATCGAACATGTCATGCTAATTATTATTTCACGTATAGTGTGTTAGCGCACTAATTAAATGTGCTTCTAAACACCTCCCACAGTGGTGTGGTGGGTGTCTGAATATTCACAAACAGTATGTCGTAGCTCAGCTGTTTCAGACTTCTTTTTACCTCTGATCGAAGAATGAAGAAGAACTTCTCTGTAAGTGTGCCGGGGTAGCAAGTAGCAAGTTAACTAGAAATCCACGAAAAACAAAACAAACAGTGGCTTGTCACTTGGTGTGTCGTTCAAACGTCTCTTCCTGTCTAAGTGTTCAGTTTCTGGCCACAATAAGCTGCAATGTGGCCATTTAGCCAAATGTCTGGTATACGTGAGTCTATGCATGTACAGACATGCCCTGCAGTACTAGTGCTCTCTTTCTGGTTCTGGAGGTAGAATCAAAAAGCTTTAACCTAGTTTTGGCCTCCAGTCTTTTTAAAATCTTTTCATTGAACTCTTGCACTGAAATGACCTCGAAGCCGAGCGTAACGCTACAGGATGCTTTGAGCATTCTTAATATGCTCCATTTTTTGCACACATCTGAGAGAAACTGTGTTTTTTTTTTATTATCGGAACAGCAGTCATTTATCTGCCCTCAATCTATTTCTCTTCCCCTGCAGGCAGCATGCTGTCTTTTCTCCAGCTGTCCTCTACTCTGCTCGCCTTGAACCCACTAGGGAAGGGTTGGAGAGGGTTCTTTACGGTGTGTACCACTAATTGGCAGGTACACCCAGTAAAGAGAGATAGTTTAGTGGGAATGACTGTTTTGCAGGTACAGTATGTCAACATAAGGACACTCACTACTGCCAAACCCTCATGAATCGCAACACACATGAAAAGAAAGGACAGATTCATAGACTGCATGGCCAAAAGTATGTGGACACATGAATACCACACCCATATGTGCTTATTGAACATTTAATTTAAAAACATGGGCATTAATGGGGAGTTGGTACTCACTTTGCCACTAGAACAGCTTCTACTCTTTTGTTAAGGCTTTCATTTGATGTTGGAACATGGCTGCAGGGATTTGCTCCCATTCAGACGCAAAGAGCATCATTTAGCTCAGGCACTTTATGTTGGCTGATGGTCCTGGCTTGCAGTTGTTGTTCCAATTTGTCCAAATGTGTTCAGTGAGGTTCAGGTCTGGGCTGTGTGCATAGCAATCCCCAGGCAACCTCCCACAACACCCTAGCATCGTGGTAGTAAGCACAGGTTTTCTTCTAGAAATGTTTTGATATGTATATGAGTGGATAATCTCCATGCTAGCTGTATTTATTGTTGTTTGTGGGTAACTCTATGGTCATCTGTGAGTGGGACAGGTGAGAGATTTTAAATGCCTTTAAATGCTTTCATTGTCAGTGGCATTGGGTAACACTACTCCTGCACTTGCAGGCTACCGTTTGGGTCAAAGTGGTTCCTATGGGATCAGTTTACTAAACACTTACAGTATGTTTTACACTTTTTATTGTCCATTTTTTGTCCATCAGTGAAAGAAGACTGAGGAAGACTTTAATAAAAATGACTACATTAAAAGAAATCATATCTGTGATTAAGCAAATAATAAAACCTTTGTTTAACAAAATGTTTTTTTGTGCATGTGTGTGTTTTGTGTTTGTGTGTGTGTGTGTGTGTGTGTGTGTGTGTGTGTGGAAAAAGTCACAAACATTTTTTTTACATTTGTAAAATTCCTAATTTATTATGGAATTATTCATTAAAAATCAATGCAATGTGTAGTTTTACTTTTGTAAATGTTGTGGGTTTATTTTGTTTTATTTAATATTATGTATTATTTAAATTTTATTGAGGGACTAAAATGTTGCATGTTCAGTTCAAACACGCTTTAAAAAATGAACTATAATAATGACTTTTTTTTTCAAGCTAATTTAAAAGTTATTTTCTTTATCCTGCTGTCCTTATTGGCCTTATTTAACTTAATTTGTTATTTTATTTTATACAGTGTGACGTGAGAGTCTTGCGAGGACAGAAGACTGTACATGGCCATAACTCAGTGATTCAATTAGAGTTATATGATCCAATGTACAAAAAACGTGAACAAAATGCAAAATTGTAACAGAGAAGTGAGCATTCTTGGAGTTACGAAACAGACTTGTGACTGTAACATCCATTTCCATACATCAGAGTGTAGTGTATCTGGATGCTACATTCAGCACTGGCCTTTGGAATATGTGGGCTCGAACTTTAGATGACAAAGTGAACCTGTCTTGTGCTTTCATGATTTATTTTAGATTATAAATGTCACAGTGAGTGTCACACTGGAGCTTTGTGACCTCTTGAGATAAACACACTGGAGAGATGACATTATAACACACAGTGTGTTCATCATGAGCTTCAATTTGAACAGACCTGTTCATTTTACAAACAGTAAATGAGATCTTGAGGGTCACAGACAAACAGTGCAGTTACATATACAGTGCAGCAAAGCCTTTTCAGTTTTTTTGTTCAGTTTTCAGTCAGTTCTCATAATTTGAAATAGATAGATAGACAGACAGACAGACAGACTAACAGCAGATATTGATCCCACATTGAAGCACCTGAATATCATAGGGAGTGGTCCCTTTTGATTTGGGCCAGTAAGCAAAAACCTAGCAACCACGCAGAACACCCGAGCAACCACCTAGCAATGCCCTGGCATCCACCCAGAGCACCCCAAACCACCTTGCAATACCCTGCTAACCACCCAGAACACCCTAGTATCCTGGCAGAGAGTTTTGCATTGGTACGCACCAATCACATTTTCTTAAGTAAATGTAAAAATCAAGTACTATTATACTGTTTTAAAAGGGATAGTTCACCCAAAAATGAAAATTCTCTCATCATTTACTCACTTTCATGCCATCCCAGATGAGTATGACTTTTTTTCTTCTACAGAACACAAACATAGATTTTTAGAACAATATTTCAGCTCTGTAGGTCCTCACAATGCAAATAAATGGTGACCAGATCTTTTAAGTTCCAAATCACATAAAGGCAGCATAAAAGTAATCCATACGACTCCAGTGGTTTAAAATATGTCTTCTGAAGAGATGCAATCACTTTAGGTGAGAAAAAGATCAATATATAAATCCCTTTTTACTATAAATCTCCATTTTCACTTTAAATTAAAGAAGACTTAAATAAAAATGGCTATATATAAAAGGAATCATATCTGTGATTAAGCAAATAATAAAATCTTTGTTTAACAAAATATGGTGTTTTTAAATGAAAGTGAAAGTGGAGATTTATGATAAAAAGGACTTATTTAAGAAATATTTGTCTGTTTCTTACCCGCACCTTTTATATCGCTTCTGAAGACATAGATTTAACCACTGGAGTCATATGGATTACTTGTATGCTGCCTTTATGCGATTTTTGGAGCTTGAAAGGTCTGGTCACCATTCACTTGCATTGAATGGACCTATAGAGCTGAAATATTATTAAAAAAATCTTTGTGTTCTGCAGGAAGAAAGAAAGTCATACACATCTGGGATGGCATGAGGGTGAGTAAATAATGAGAGAATTTTCATTTTTGGGTGAACTTGTGATTGATGAGATTGTTATATAAATATAAATATATATATATATATATATATATATATATATATATATATATATATATATATATATGATTAAAAGATGTTGAAATGAGACTTGTTTCTGTGGAAACCATGGGTGTCTCAGTTGTCATGTGACTTTCTGTTGTTGTGAGTGGTTTCTGTGGTTACTAGGCCAGTCAACAATTGTGGCAGTAACCCAGTTGTCTGTCCTGGGGAAAGTGCTGACTCAGAGTTCCCAAAGACCCATGGTGTACTGTGCTTCTCAGCACAGTGTAAATATGACTCCAAAGCTGACCCATAATAGCCTGCAGTCTGTGACAAGAGGGAACCCCACAGTATAAACCAGCTCAGTCAGTGCAAGCCAACCCTCCCTCAGTCAACCATGCCCAAACAATACTGTTGCCATGACCATCTCCCATAGCAACACCCCGGACGTTTGTGTTAGTATATCTGATAACAAACATGGCTTTATGTAGAAATATTGGATTACACTAAGTAACGATATAACCATATAAAGAAAAACAGTTAATTGCACTCCCTGTTTTTCATGATTATATTTTAATGGAGACAGAAGTTCCTAATGGGCCTGTTCCTGCTGACCCACCACCCCACCAAGGTTCACACTGACAATGACTTGGTATTAATTTATTTCATGAACTTCCTTCCATACAAGAAAAAACTGTTCCAATGAAGTTTCATGTGTGTTTATATATGTGTGTTCTGGAAAGATACATAAGAGAGTAATTCAATTATTTACTGTATAGGACAAATGCACAGTAAAAATGAAGAAATGGCAATAATTAGAAAGATCATTCAAGCTTCAAGTCCATTAGCTGGAATTGTGTTCAAGAAAAAGAAAAAGTAGAGCATTACTTCGAACAACTAACTGATTCACAAGTTTACATAACTTCCCTCCCTAAAATAGTTAAAAAATGTAGACTATGCCAAAAAAAGAAACATTACTCTCTAAGAATAACCAGATGCATTGATCTAATGCTGCACCAGGTTGTTCTCACAGATGTATTTAGCAGTGTGCATGTGTGTTTGTGTGTGTGTGTGAGAGAGAGAGCCAGATACAGAACAAGTTCAATCCACAACAGTATGGTTGGGTGGGCGCCATTAGTCTGTGCAGTACAGTACAGGACGTCTTGCTGTCAGGAAACGGCTATAAATATCAGCCAGAAGAACAGTCTATTGGCAAGAGGAGATCTGAAGTGCATTCGAGAAGAGGGTGTGTTTGTTTAAATGTTGCTAGACACATCTGATTATACGAAATTGCTTGCCTTGTGTTCAATGAAGGATAAATATTTATTTATTACTTTAGAAACATTGGCTGTTACATAACAACAACTATTCATCACCACTTTGCATGCATGCTAATCAATGATGCAGATCACTATGTTCTAAAACATAGTTCACTGCAACAGTATGTTCCTCATCGTATGCACTGCGGCAATCTCAATGAAAAATTTGGCGGATAATGAGAGCGAAAGTTTAAAATAAATTGCTCAATCTAATTACAATTGAATATTTTATATATACTGTATTTGAATGTGCATAATATTTTTATGCTTATTAAAGTATTTCATTGTTAATTTCATTGTTGACGCAGGTTGACATTTTCACGTGTCGACCTGCGTGCTCTTCAGGACTTGTAACCCAGTCCTTTGCATTGCAAGTGCAAAGCACCATCACAATTTGATCGCACTTGAATAAGCCTATAAATGCAGTTGGTTATGTAATACAAGCATTAAAATTTGAAGCCTAACAAGTCATGCACTATAGTAAAAGTGTTTAGATGTCATTAGATAGCATTGTGGGAGGATGAGAGTGAAAAGTACATGTTTTCGAGCTGATAATCTGCCATTTTACTCGTGATTTGTGTGAAAGGGAATAAAAGTCGTTGTTGTAGCCCCTTTAGTGTTCACCAGGAAACTGCCACGATACGTACAACAAGCCATGTAAAAATTATATTGCAAAAATGTTGGTATAGTAATGTGATTCTAAACCAGCCCTTACAAAAATCAAGAGTTCATTGCAAACTTGCTGCAAATTCACCACTGATTTCATTTTCACACAGCAAACTTGCGGCAAATTGTCGTTTTCTGCAGGTTCACCACTGCCGGTGAAGAGCTGCAAACTTCTGGCAAACATTTGCAGCGAATCACAAGCTCATTTGCAGTTGAAAATTGTGGCAAGTTTGCGACAGTTTGACAGAACTCTAGATTTTGACTATTTGTGTGGCATGCACAGTTGTTACCTATTTAGAGCATTCCATACAGATTCTTGAGGTTCCATTTAGGTTAGTATGATGCCTTAAAAGGGAGCTTCCATTGAAGAAAGTACCTCACTAGATTTGAGAACAGGGGTAGTGTATATTTAGAATTGTGTGAGAGTTCACCTCAACTGTCCTCAGTGGATGTTGCATCTGGTAGGACTGACAGATAAAGATCATCAGTGTCAAAATGAATAAATCTAGCCCTGAAAGCTGGGGAATACTTCGTTTTTGAGCGCTTCGGATCGGACCATGACTGGTCGACTGTGTTGCCTTTCAAATGATACTCTTTTGACCGTGAGCGAATATGAACATGTTCGACGGCATGCACACCACGACTGCTTGTGATACTCTTCAGAGACTATTTAGCAGAGACTGTCCGCTACTATTAAAATGAATGGGAGAAACTGGTATGCCCAACGGTCAATAGATGTAGAAAGGAAGTCAAAAAAACCCAATCACCTTTTAGATAAAGACATCGCCCATCAATCAACTCGAGAACTTGCATGCGCATTAGCTATACAAGCAGGGAATTTTTTTTTTTAGCGTAATCTGAGGTAAAGAAGCACAATTTATGATTCCAGTGTTGTCGGATATTTACTGCTAATTTGAAATATGTTTTTTTATCATTTTTTGAACTGTTTTTGAGATTTCAGTGTTACCCCATTCAAGTATATGGAGCTGCGCTTTCATTAGTGGAAATTGCTTCCCGATAGCATTCCAAAGATGGCCACCAGTGGACTGACTTGTATGCACCGACAATGGCACAGATGAGGACAATGCACATGTTGAGAAAATCTGGGATGCGTATACTATGTAATGAGCAACATGGACAACCAAAGTTTACTTTGGCCTTTAGGCCTAAACTGCTTTTAGCTGCCTGATTTCGCTGCCTTTTTAGATGGAAACTACATTTTGTACACCCTGGACCATCGGATAAACACTTTGATTCGTATACAGTACTGTGCAAAAGTTTTAGGCACTTGTGAAACATGTTGCATAGTGAGGATGTCTTCAAAAATAATGCCATAAATAGTTTTCATTTATCAATTAATGTCATACAATGTCCAGTAAACATAAAAAAGCTAAATCAATATTAAGTGTGACCACATTTGCTTTCAAAACATCACCAATGCTCCTAGGTACACCTGGACGCAGTTTTTCTTGGTTGTTGGCAGATAGGATATTCAAAGCTTCTTGGAGAATTCACCACAGTCCTTCTATCTATTTTGACTGTCTTATTTGCTTCTGTCTCTTCATGTAATCCCAGATTGACTCGATGTTCAGTGGGGGGGTCTGTGGGGGCCATGCCATCTGTTGCATGGCTCCCTGTTCTTCTATTCTATTTGCAAAAGGAATGTTTGGGAGTCTAAAATTGATATATTTCCTATTGACACACTAAAGCTGAAGATATAAAAAACCATCTTAAGACAAATGTTTGTGTGAAACATCTTATGTGCCTAAGGCTTTTGCACAGTACTGTATATTCGTATATGTTAAGGCTCAAAGGATGCAAGATTTGTTAGCTGAGAACACTGTGTAATGATTTTCCCGCACACACCTGCATGAAGACACTCACCACACACACAAAACACGCACAAATATGAATAGAATCTTAGAATTCATGTTGACGCCAAACATAGCTATCAAACAGCCCATAGTATGTTCGAAATAAGAGATACACTACACTATGAAATCTTTGACACAGGAATGGAATGTCTTAAGTGAGTACTATTCTACACAGAGTTCTGCTTCATTGTTTGAAATCAAAAGTACAAAGAAGCACAGAGAGTGCTTTGATGTTCTTTTCCTTTTGTGTGTTCATGAGTGTGTGTGTGTGTGTGTGTGTGTGTGTGTGTGTGTGTCTAATACAGACTTTACTGCCATGGGCAGAAACATGATGTGCCCCATTTCTTCCCCTTGCAGGCTTCAAAAACAGGCCCATATGCTGAACCATATCTGAAAAAAAAAAAAAAAAACCCAGAAGGAGAAAATAACTGCAATTTCCAAACCCACCCATCTCTTTTTTTTCCTTCTTTCTCTCACACCATTTTTGCTGTGGGTGCATATTTGCTGTTAGTGTTGTTTGTGGTGATATTTTGCTTGTGCTGTCATCCCATAGGAAAATTGTATTGCTAAAAGGTTGCTTTTTCATAGCTCAGTAGACATAATGGAGCACACAGTTGTTTCATTATAGTATCATCTTTGTAGCATCAACTCTCTGCCTTTGGTGCTTGGCCCCTAATGAGACAATTATTGGCATACAGTAAGAGAATAGAGCTATAAAAGTAACATGCACAGCATGGCCTGTATAATTTGGTCTTGGAAGAATGTACATTGTTGAGATCTTGTTTGAAACTCTAGAGGAGACACATGAGATTATGCTCTGCATAAACGCATGCATGCAAAATCGTACAATGCCATGTTTTTTGCAGTATTCTTTCTTTTTTGCTTTGGTAGATGCCTGCATTTATGATTACACTCTAGTGCATTCGTGATTTTTAGTGTATTTGTGAGGGTTACATGAAACTGGAAAGACATTAAGGTGAAACCGACAACAAATCATGTTGCATGCTCCTTTTCCCTGCAGAAGAGTTCTCCTGGAAGAGGTGACGAACCTGTTGTACACACAGACTAATTAAGCTCCTCCCAAAGTTCTGCACATTGTCATGCCAAGTTTTGATTTATAAATAATGCTTAAAGGCAATGTGTAATTTATTTGCCACTGGTAGCACCTGTGTGCATTGCAAAAGTAGTTTTGTAGAAGTATTTGCAGAAAATGATCTACACAGTCCTCCGTCCTTTATTGGTCAGAGAGTTATATATTTCTTCTCAAAACTCATGCTATTTCTGGACCCAGTGTTCTTATGTTGGGCTGGTTGGGATCTTAAAACAAATGGAGCAATGTATTAATAGTGCCTCAGAAGCATAGTGTTTTTTGGGGGGGGGAGGGGAAATCAACCTACGAATGGGTTACTTAGGCCAGAAACATACGTTGGAAACATGGTTGGCCAATGCATTGCGCCTCTTGCACTGAGAATGTAACATACTTGCATTGCAAACTGGCAGTTTTACACATTTTGTAATGCAGTTATGCATGAAATAGAGTTTCCATAGCTAGAAGCGTGTGCATGCAGATACTTGCGTACAGTATATTCTTCGGGCTATATAGTTGCCTCTGCACATTAAATTGGGATACATGAAACTATTTTAACATCCAAAAAAGTCTCACATTTAAGTACGAGATGAATGGAAATTCAAGTGCAAATAAAAGCTCAAGTATGTAAGTTCTATGCTAATAGCACCAAAAATTCAAAAGTTCTGCCCCAAACTTGGTTGAGTCATTGTTGTTTTGTCAAGCTGGATGGGTCTCTCAAAACAAACAAAGGAATATTTATAGCACCATAGCGACACAGTATTTACAGTTTTTTCGAGAAAATTAACCTATGAATGGCTTACTTATATTTGTCTCTGCAAATTAGGCTGGGATAGGAGAAAGTATTAAAGCACCAAAAAAGTTACAGACATTCATTTCACATTTTTGTATACATGCATGTGCATCAACATGTGGTTTTGACACCAGAGAAAACAATGTCCCAAAACACAGTGTACAGCAATACTCTGCTCTCCAGTTTATATGCAGACTTTCTCTGAGGACATTGCACAATAGCTTTGGCCTATGCACAGACTGGGGTAGTTGGAAAGCCCTCCCTTCCGTGTTGTTTTGGCTTATATTGTACCTGCCGTGCGACAGGCTGGGACTGGCTGATTGTAACCTCATGCCTTAAAAGTGAGGAACAGGAAGAAGACAGAACGTTCCATGATCCTATGAACTTTATTTAATGAGTAGAGGAGAGAGAGTTGCACATGAGAGCGATTCATTCTTTTTGTGGTTCTGCAAGCAGACATCTGCTTGAAGTCTGTCCAGCCAGTCAGTTATTTATCCAGATGAGCTGGATGTCTTTCTGAAAAGGTGCCAGACATACAGAGTGTTCTGCATTTCACACTGACTCTAACATTTCCACATTCACACTTAGATCATTTCGTCCAATAACTGCTCTCTCACACACATATTAAAATAACAGAAACAATTTATGGCTTAAATTTGACACCATATCATGTATTTAGGGACAGCAGAAGGACACAGATTGTGTTTTCAGGCTAATCTGAAAAGGGGAGGGTCACTTGATATGTGAAGGATGGTGTATGTTGCCACATGCAAAAGTCAAACCGCAGGAAATGTCAAATGTCCAATATTTTAATGTGAACTACTCTCAGGTAAGTCAGTGTATGAGAAGAAAACAAGTTCACTCTGACCTTGCACATGTTAATGATTACGTTACTGCCTTTTCAGTCAAAGTGTATGTGACTTTACTTTACACATGTGTGATAAGATTGTGACCTTATCAAAGGAAATGCAAACATGAAACAAATTTACATGTGTTCAAAAATGGTACAGATAGATTGGAATTTTATATCTGATGAAATATAAGCAACCGTGCGGCCGACATTACTTTAAAGGTGCAGTATGTAATATTCAGAAACCCTTGTTATTAATGACACCTGTGGCCGTTAAGTGAAATGCAGCCAGCTACCTGTTGCTCGTGCTCGTGCACACACTCCATAGGGACGCGAGCATCAGCCAAAACAATGACGTAACGTACAAAGAGACAACGTGATTCACCGGCATCATGCTGACAGATGAGGTAGCATAATTAAAATTACACAGTTATGATTGTTTTACTTCAAACTTTGAGACTGTATTTTTAAACTCAGCAAAAAAGGAAACATCCTCTCACTTTCAACTGCTTTCACTTTCAAACTTAACATGTGTAAATATTTGTATGAACATAAAAAGATTCAACAACTAAGACATAAACTGAACAAGCTTCACAGACATGTGACTAACAGAAATGGAATAATGTGTCCCTGAACAAAGGGGGGGTCAAAATCAAAAGTCAGTATCCGGTGTGGCCACCAGCTGCATTAAATACCGCAGTGCATCTCCTCCTCATGGACTGCACCAGATTTGCCAGTTCTTTCTGTGAGATGTTACCCCACTCTTCCACCAAGGCACTTGCAAGTTCCCGGACATTTCTAGGGGGAATGGCCCTAACCCTCACCCTCCGATCCAACAGGTCCCAGACGTGCTCAATGGGATTGAAATCTGGGCTCTTCGCTGGCCATGCAGAACACTGACATTCCTGTCTTGCAGGAAATCACACACAGAAAGGAGGATGTCTTCCCTGTAACACACAGCGTTGAGATTGTCTGCAATGACAACAAGCTCAGTTCGATGATGCTGTGACACACCGTCACAGACCATGACGGCCCTCCACCTCCAAATCGATCCAGCTCCAGTGTACAGGCCTCAGTGTAACTCTCATTACCCCTGGTGAGACAAAACTGCGACTCATCAGTGAAGAGCACTTTTTGCCAGTCCTGTGTGGTCCAGCGAAGGTGGGTTTGTGCCCATAGGCGACGTTGCTGCCGGTGATGTCTGGTAAGGACCTGCCTTATAGCAGGCCTTCAAGCCCTCAGTCCAGCCTCTCTCAGACTATTGCGGACAGTCTGAGCACTGATGGAGGGATTGTGCGTTCCTGGTGTAACTTGGGCAGTTGTTGTTGCCATCCTCTACCTGTCCTGCAGGTGTGATATTCGGATGTACCGATCCTGTGCAGGTGTTGTTACACGTGGTCTGCCACTGCGAGGACGATCAGCTGTCCTTCCTGTCTCCCTGTAGCGCTGTCTTAGTCATCTCACAGTACGGACATTGCAATTTATTGCCCTGGCCACATCTGCAGTCCTCATGCCTCCATGCAGCATGCCTAAGGCACATTCACACAGATGAATAGGAACCCTGGGCATCTTTCTTTTGGTATTTTTCAGAGTCAGTAGAAAGGTCTCTTTAGTGTCCTAAGTTTTTATAACTGTGACCTTAATGGCTTACCATTTGTAAGCTGTTAGTGTCTTAACGACCGTTCCACAGGTGCATGTTCATTAATTGTTTATGGTTCACTGAACAAGCATGGAAAACATTGTTTAAACCCTTTACAATAAAGATCTGTAAAGTTATTTGGATTTTTACACAATTATCTTTAAAATACAGTGTCCTGAAAAGGGGACGTTCAGATGTTTATTTGACTCTCCAGTGGTGGAACAGGGCTAAAACAAAGTGTGGATATAGGTCTGACTATGCGAGACTGTAGTTTTAAGTAATCACTTTTCTTTGCATGATACATTGACTGCATTTATACGATAGCCTATGTCGCCGTTAGCTAGCTAGACAGCTTTATCAATAGCTGTTAGCTAAATTTGGTGGATGATGACAGTAGCTGTTTATAAAATAGACTGTACATCATAAATATGTTGACACAATTCAGTATTGATGTGATTCCATCACAACTGTCATTTTGATATATCAATGCACTATTGTTTTATAATAATAGATTGTATATATTTTCTGTATAACCAAGTTACGTTACACTAATGAATGGGTTTTTTGCATTATCTTGAACATTGTCTAGCATTCATTTCATGTGTTATTGTAGTTTACCTTGCTGAATAATTACAGATTAACATTGTTTATGACAGTTACTGTACAGGCAAGATCAAGTTAGCTAAAATTACACAGATCAGTCCTTATGGCACTATATTTCACATGCTTTGCAGTTATGTAAACTTACCTGTCCAATAAGAAGAATGCCAAATCAGGGTCGGTTTTGATCCCCAAAACCAAACAAAGGTCCCTCCAGGAATCAAATGCCCTGCCGATGTTCACTTTAGTTTTCACTCTACCACGATCATGTTTCCGCTTAGCCAGATTGGATTCAGTAGATAAATGGGGTTTTTTTGTGTGTGTGTGTGTGTGTGTGTTTTTGGCTTACTCCGAGTTTGTGCAAGAGTCGGTGTTGTGCTGGGAGCTGGATGTTTGCTGGATTCCATCTCAAAGATAACGTTACCTAGTGTTGCAGTTTGTTGTCGCTGTTGAATAGCGGAAAAGAAGCGATTACTGAGGCAAGGCTCTCGGGATCACGCATAAACGTCACATCCTTTGGATTTTCCCGGCAAAAGCGACCCACTCCCTTCACATGAAAATCAGTCTACAGGCTTAATAGGCAACGTAGGAAGTCCGGGAAGGGCTCATTTTTTAAGCTGCGTTAAAAGCTGTTCACACATTGGCAAAAAAAATAGGCGAACATTACATGAAAATTGTTACATATTGCACCTTTAAAAACATAATTTTAAAATCAATAAGATGTTTTGTTATTTCAAGCTAGATATGCATTTCTTAAAGGAAATGCTTGCAAGGCAGCAAAAGAATAGTGTTAAAGTTTTAGGTAAGTTTAGGTTTTAGACGTTAGCTCTGCATAAATTAAATGCTGCAACAGTGCTGCTTTGCCATTGTTGTGACACACAGCATGCAACTTGCTCACTTTCAGCTGGAAACAAGAATCCTGATTGTATATTTTTATAAATTAAATATATGCAAGGAAGACAAGACCAATAACAATTGAACATGCAAATAGTTGTAGGAAACAAAACCAATCAGAAATTAGTATGCAAATATGATGAAACCATCATTGCTGCTGGTAACATTCTGAATGTCAGTGAAAGATTTTCAAACTTGTATCTTTGATTTCTTAAAAAGTATAAAGTTTAGCTAAACAAAAAATAGCCAGAACTGTAATTATCTGCAAAACAAAGTTTGAATGGAGTCTGTAAGCGACTTTACACAGCCAAGTTAAGGCTGCTCTGTGCTTGCTCAAAATTATGTGTAAAGACACAATGCAGCATAAAAGTAACTAAAACTAAAAACTAAATAATTCCTGCTCTGACCCTTCTCAGCCCCTAGGTTCAGATGCAGTTCTGATGCTGTTTTGGTTCTGTGTAAATTAAATTCAGCATCAGAGCAGCTTTAAACTTTGTAGTTGTCATGATAGAGAATATATTTAAAAGTATAATTAAAAAAAACATAAAAGTATAACTTTATATTTTCATTTATTTCATATTTCTATATTCATAATTGTATATCTAAAACATTAATCTCAAAACATTTTTATCCAATTGTAACTGCTGTGTAAATGCATTTATGTGGCATAAAACAGTCTGAGCAGCAATAAAAACTCTGTCTAAATACACCTAAATGCCACTTCAGCTGCAGCTTCTGTGTCACCTTTGCAGAGTAAAGATGGCTCAAGTTAAGTAGTTCGGTATGCAATAATTGCAGAACAAACCCTAACCAGAATGTTTAACCTCTTCAGTTCACTAGCAGGTCCAAAAGGGGGCACTATGTCACGAAAAACGTTTACGCTTAAAATGTTCAAGTATCCGGATACAAAAGCCAGGCATATGTGGTATCGTTTGAAAGTTTAGAATCTGAACTTTTCATAGATGACTATCACTTTTGCGTTTATGTTACATAAAATAACAAAATAAAGCTTGAAATCATCCATGTGGCAAATCAGTGCCACCTCGAGGTAATGTAGTAGAAATATTCATATGAATATAAAAGTCTTTCAAATAGCACTTAAATAGACAAATCATATATCAAAGGTCTCATTATCAGGAATGCAACTGCTTTGTTGCCCTAATACCACAGTTCGAAAGATTTTGAAAAGAATAACAAATCGAAATATGATTTACATACATCTCTTTTATGGACCGATCTCTGCTGCTGTAAGAAAAACTTTATATCTGCTCTTAGGCAGTTTTCTACAAAATTAGCCATTTTTGTCTGTGAGCTTGCTTGTGTTATATCTTAGATGTCCAGATCAAAATATGTAGATGTATTGATGTATTAATCTCAGCTTTCTAATGACACCGATTGAGCTTCTAGTCCACTCAGAGGCCGAGATATTAGATGAAACAATGGGGGTGGTGCATGAGCTAATAATTAGAATGAATGTCTCTGGATGAGCACATCTGTGACGGCTAAAATGCGTTAGAGTGCCACATACATTTCATACTGGCATTTTGTGATGGAAGGTGATAGAGGACATTTTTGTATTATTTTTTTTATTTCTATTTATCATAAGATTGTGAACATAGACAATATTGTTTATGAATTATTGGAGTATTTTTTTAATTATTTATTTGAGGGGATTTTCGAAAAAATGAGACAAATTTTGGCGATTAGTCCACAGTATGTGTAAATGGTGAGCTTTTAAATTTGAGTGTGAAAAATTGCAGGCGACAGCCCAAAAATGCCCTAGAGTTGAACAGGTTTACGGAATGTCAATACAGCAGCCTTGCAAGCACTACAATAAAAAAGACACATCAAAAAGCTTCTTGGGATCTTTTTATGCAATGCATTTCAATCTACAGCCACTTTAACTCAGTTATCTTTAGTGTCTAAATGTCAGCATTTTTATTATAGCAGTGTAATGTGTTCTAATTTGAAAAAAGCCTTAAATGGAAAGCATCACTAAACACAAAACAGTTCACTTTGACATGTCATGTGAACAGGTTGCATGTGCCAGGGAAAACTATTAACAGCAGTCATGACCTGTGTTCCCAATGCATTATATAGAGGGCAGTGTGTTTGAGCTCAGGGTGGAATTTAAGTGAGTACAGGTTGATCTGTCCACAGAGAGCTGAAGTTAGTTGCCAGAATGTGCTGGCAGGGTGAGATCACTTGCTCCAACAATCTGGCATTTCGATGGTGCTCTGTCAGTGCATTCCAGACACGAATGCTGGTACGCCTCTCATGACTGGTCGCAGTTCAGTCTGTCATACCTCTGTGCTGACCTCACTAAAATAGAGACAGGACTCTGATCTTGGATGTGTCATCAGACCTAAAATGGAGACACTGAGAGCTTCTCTTCCCTTCAGTTAACCCTGATGAATTTATGTAGATGGCATACCACCAAAATGAGCATGCTCCTATATAGGCTATATGATTGCAAGTTCATGCAAATGCATTTGTGCATTGCACAAAATGTACTCCAGGTGAATCTTACAAAGAACATGTCTGGGACATATTTTGCACCATTATGATGTTTTGCATTGTGACATTTTTCAGGCACATTTTCCCCACCAAAATTCTCATTACTGTAATGTTTCCGGATTCTTACTTTTGAGTTTGTTTGTAATTCTCATTATTCTCAATAATGATTCTCATTAGATTCCCAATACAGTAATACATAAATCAGTATACTTTAAACAAATATAAGTATGTACTATTTAATAATATTTTAATAATATTTAATTATATTATATATTAAAATTTTAATAATATTTAGTATTATTTTATTTTTTTCATTAATGAAAAGATTTTATTTTTTTCTTGCCATAACAATAATGACAACTGGGGTGGTGCTTATTGTCACTGTGACTTATTTTTTATGCACAATATAATTTTGGGGTGAAAATGACCCATGCATGTTCTTGACAGGTTGATATTCACCACTATTTGTTTCCTTAGTAATGTATTCTGTGTAGCATATGTTATAAATGTGTTGCAATCAGTGTTGGGTGTAATGCATTACCAAGTAATTACTGTAATTTAATGACTTTCATTGAAAAAAGTAAAGGGATTACTCTTCTTTAAGTAATTTCATTAGTTACTTTTGATGTAATTGTGTTAAATACTGTATAGACTATACAGTAGGAAAATTCTATATAAAACAATAGTGAATTTCAAATCTAAATTTAACATCTAATGTTAAAATATATGTTTTCTATTTTTACGCTGCCCCCTTAAATTATTTGGCCGGTTCGTGAATAATTTGTGATTTTATATGATTTATTTGAAAGAATTAAAAGAACAGTTTCATGTCTGTCTTTGTATTTTTCATCTAGTTGAGGTTGATAAGGGTTTTAGAAAGTAATTAGTAATAAGTAATGCAATTACTTTTCAGACAGAGTAATTAGTACCGTAATCTAATTACACTGTATAAGATGTAATTAGTAGTTTGTAATTAGTTACTTTTTTAGAGTAACTTACCCAAAACTGCTTGCAATAAAGATGACATATTTTCAAGACTGTATTTTAACATTATTACTAAGCGTTGATGTTTTCAATCATACTGCAGGATGTGTGAGAAAAACAAGTCACGTGAGCAGCGGACAGCAGCTGAGGCGTGGACGATCATGGGAACACAGCGGGATCATCCATTTGTCAACGGTATCAAGCAGCATGTTCACAGCAGCTAAACCGAGGAACCCCGAACCTGATTGGGGCAAGGAGCATTGCTTATGTCCAACATCCAAACATGACGACTAATTTTGATACAGTCCATCCATGCAGAAAATCAGAACAAAATTATATTAGACTAATCCTCGATAGACTATGATTTTAAACGCAAATGATACCAAGCGGTTTCTCAGCCTGAAAACTTTAGAATGAAAACAAGAGTCATTTACTTCAGCATTAGTAATAATTGCATTTGTTAAATAAATATGTAACAAATGGACCATTTCCCATCTTTTTGTCTAACAGAAGAATATATGCCCTCCCCCACCGTTATACAATATATTGGTTTTATGCTGGAGCTTGCACCTAACCCAGGCTTTTTAACTTGCACCAGACACCAAAAGACAAGCTCCACAGCAGCTTTGCAAGGTGTATTACATTTAGCATAAAATAGATTTTTAGATAGCTTTATTAGATATTATATAATGGACTTATCTAATGCACGACTGGATCAGATCACTGGGTACATGAAAGGAAAAAGTGTCTGTTTTGCCTGGGGTCACTGCTGCTTTTAGCATGTCATTTTCCAGCATGAAGTAAGAGTCACATTCCTCCAATTAGTTCAGAGGTTGAGAGTTTCTGCCTTTAAGGGCATAGCATGAGACCAGCGTACACTTATGTAAGGCTTATGAGAAAGGAGACCTTATGCTGTAGCAGTGGTCTCTCTATCTCAGCATGTTCTCTGTTCTAAGAAAAGCAGCTTGCATAAAATCTAATTCAGCTTGGTACATTGCAAAGGCACAAGCAACAAATAATTAACTCATTAGACCTTAATTAGACCTGCATTTTAACCTCCTGAGACCCAAGCATGACTGCTGTGTGCATTTTCCATTCATCTTTTTGATTTGCAACTAGTAGCCCCTTAGAAACATGCAATAAATTTTTAGACCTAACAGTTTTCCTAAAAATTGATGTCCACATATGTGGACAGTGGGACCAAGTTGTGAAATTTTACATAATACAGGAGTGTTCATTATTGTTTTTGAGATGTTACAGACATTACATTAGAAATTAGCATAAATAATTCTGATTCAAAGTAATAGTCAGCACCATCCAATCACTGCCAACCATGTTAAAATAAAATTCTAACAGGGAGTCTACACTACCGTTCAAAAGTTTGGGGTCACTTGCCTGAAATGTTTCTTAAATGTTTGAAATTAGTTTTGTAGACAAAAATATAATTGTGCTAACATATTTAATTACAAAACTAAAATTGTATTTAAAGAAAGTTTTTGAAATGGATGACTTGGACCAAATAATTAAGAAAAACTGCCACTAAGTACCCAGCATATAGATGTGAACTCCAATACTGTTTAAAAAGCATCCCAGGATGATACCTCAAGAAGTTGGTTGAGAAAATGCCAGGAGTACATTTCTGCAAAATTTAAGCAGTGGCCACTTTGAAGACGCTAAACTACAACATAGTTTTGATTTCATTTGGATTTTAGTCAAAACATTATTCCCATTTCTATTGTTCCATAGTTGTGATGACTTTATTCTAAAATGGAGAACAAAAAAAACTTTTGAACTGTAGGGTATGTACTAATTAGCATTGTCCCATGTCTACCAAACATGTTCAGTGGTCCAAGCATCATCTGCAGCCTGAAACTGAACTTTTGACCAGATGTTAGGAGTAAAAGTATATTGGTGCATAGGAAAGCTATAGGATGCTCCCTAATTAGGGAATGACTTAACCTCCAGTGTGCTGTCTGTCTGCACTGGTATCAGAATGGTTTGAAATGCACCTCGTTTTAATCCTAACTCCGAATACAGCCTCTGAAAGCAATTTTCCAGCTTTTGGATGCATTCATTGATTCTCAGCGTGAATGCACAGTGAATATAGGCTATTTTAAGGAAAAGGAGGCTATAGTCCACGTACGTGGTCATTGTATTGAACAGTGTGCTGTTTCACGATAAAGCAATTAAATTTTTACAATGCCATTTTGAATAAAACTAAAGACTCCACTCTTGACTCAAACAGGGTTTAAATTTAAAAACTCTTACCAGATGTAGTTTTGGTGCGGTTTCTCCCAAAGAAAATCTCAGTGGAGATCATCGCCATGATGTCACATGACTACGGTGACCTCAAATTTAACCCTTTACTAGCCTAGAGTCTCTTGAACTGAGATCAGTCAGATTAAATGAAAATAAACCATGCATATCCCATAGCGAATCCAAAACTTAATGTCCACACATGTGGACGCAGGTCTCAAGAGGTTAAGGGAATGTTCCCAAGTCAATACAAATTAAGCTAAAATCTACAGCATTTGTGGCAAAGAAAAAAAAATTGCAGTAAGGCACTTACAATGGAAATGAAGCCAGTTCCTGGAAGGTTTAAAATGCAGAAATTTGAAACTTATTTTTATAAGAGCACTTACTGTCACGGCTTGTGGTAGTGATGAAAGGAGAGGCAATGGATCTATTTGCAGGCTTTTTAAATGGAGACGATAAAACACAGAGTGCCATAAACCAAAACAACAAACTAACACAAGCATAACACAGACGAGAACTGACAAAGAATGAACACAGGAGGATATTTATAAACAGAACTAATGAGGGGGATGGCAGACAGGTGAGGACGATGAGGAACAGCTGGTAGTGATAAGGGCAGTGCACTATGGGAAATGAGTCCAAGGTAAACATGGACAGAACATGACATTACCCCCCGTTTACAAGGTGACTCCTGGCACCTAAAGATGGAGCGGGGCAGGAGGAAACATGACCAAAAGGAAAGGGGTGGAGTCAGGAGGCTTGGGGGGCAGCCACAGGAGGCCTGGGAGAATGAGCCATGAGGCGGAGCCAAGGAAGGTGGAGCCATGAAAGCTTGAGGGATGAAGTCAAAGGAGGCAGAGCCATGGAAGGCGGAGCCAGGGATCCTAGTGCCCGGAGTGTAGCCGAAGGCTACAAGGACCAGAGCGGAGCTGAAAATATAATAATAATAATAATAATAGGGGAGGACTGAGGCAGAGCCAGTGGGCGTGAGGACCAAGGAGGAGCTGGAGGGAAGGAGGTCCCTGGTGAAGCTGAAGGCAGAGCCCGATAGGCTGACAGTGGAGACGAGGGGACACAGAGTGGAGGTGAAGAGGGATCGGAGGCCCAAGGCGGAGTCCAGGGTTCAGAGGGTAGACAGATCCCCATGTATGTGGGGTCACCGGGGCTGATGGTTGAGCCGGTGACTTCAGGGGAACCAGCTGATCAGGAGCCAAGGAAGGTGTCGAGGGAGGAGCCATGGGAGGCGTCAAGGGGGTTGAAGGGAGCCTGCAGAGGTGGGGCCAAGGAATTTGATGGCCTTTGCAAAGGAGGAGGGAGTGGGAGGATGGGCAGGAACAGAAGAGACGAGGAGACTTGGAAACTGGATGGGATCAGTGGTGACTGGAGACTCAGCTCACTCAATGCCCTCAAACTCCACTAATATGCCCTCTGGAATGGACGTTGGTGCTGGCTCCCGCACGTGGTCAGACTCTGCGACGGGCTCAGTCTCCGAGTCTGCGGTGGGCTCTGGCATTTGGTCTGTTGGAGGCAAGGTTGATGGTTGGCTAGGCTCTGGAGTGGGGCTGGCATTGTCCTCAGCAGGGCAGACGGTGAATGGCGAGTCACAGCTTACCAGCACCCACTCCACATATTTGGCGAAGTTCCCTCAAGGACCCTCCCCAGACAACTTGGCCCGAGTCACGATGTTGAGTCCGACATAAAAAATAAAAAAAAGAGCATAGGCAGTCGTCTGGGTAGTGGGTTAAGTGCGCCAGATCTAAAAACTCACGAGTATGGTCCTCGAGGGAATGATTCTCCTGTGTGAGGAGGCGAACTGCTGGCAAATCCATCTTGTTTGGGTCAGTTCAGCTGTCACAGCTTGTGGTAGTGATGATGAAAGAAGGGGAGGCGATGGATTTATTTGCAGGCTTTTTAATGGAGACAATATAAAACAATACAGAGTGCCATAAACCAAAACAACAAACTAACACAAGCATAACACAGACGAGAACTGACAAAGAATGAATGACACAGGAGGGTATTTATACACAACAGAACTAATGAGGGGATGGCAGACAGGTGAGGATGATGAGGAACAGCTGGTAGTGATAAGGGCAGTGCACTATGGGAAATGGAGTCCAGGGGGAAACTTCAAAATAAGAGTCCAAGATAAACATGGAGACAGAACATGACACTTACATTAATTCTTCTGTTTAAATTTGCATTAATTGAGCTGTAAAGTTATTTAAATCATTGTTTTTATGGTTTTGATTCAGCTTAACTTGTATTGAACCTGGAATATTCCTTTAAACTTTTTGGAAAGCATTTGTGGCATGCTGTCGATTACAACAGAACATCATTTCAACTTGTCCCTCAATTTGTAAAATACAATTTAAAAAAAATTATTTACACTAATGCAGCCAGAAGTAAACATTATACATATTAAGATCATGTTAAGAAGTATATTTGACCGATATGCGCAAGGATACCAGAAACTATCTGCAAAGTATTGTTTACATGCAACAACCTACACTCACAGGAATTACGTCAGTAACGCAGTAAAAGAGTATCCACGACAGTTGTCTCACCTCTAAAAGACGATTTAGACAACTTTTCAGCTCAAATCACAAACATTTGTAAATTTAATATTTGTTAAATGGGCTTCATATTCCTGATTGAAACCCTTCAAAATGATTTGCCCTATATATTTCCATTGTAAGTGCATTACTGTAAAAACACGAGGAACAGGTCTAAATTATTTTCTGTGGGATGCTGTTCATAGAGCATAACTTTGATTGAAACATTCCTATAATGCTTTTTTGAAACAAATTTCAAGGTCATTTACAAGGCCTTGTGGGAAATGTACACTTCAAAGCTCATTTATGCTCTGATTTTTATTGCCGTCTGCTTAAGCATCTTCTGAGGGAGCATTATCTCTGCTTTCTCCCTCATTTGAGTCTTTGAGAGCAGTCAGCGCCTCTTTCCTGCAGGATGAAGGGATCATAATGAAGGGGAGAGATGTTGTGTGCTAGCCTTGGCTATGCGGCCACATGCTATCCTTCCTCACTTCTCTGTGGGCTCATTATCATGCCGGTCAATGCTGAGTCCTGGCTTGCTGGTTTGTTCTCAGGTCTTACCGTTAGCTGTGGGATCAGTACTGGGACAATATGCCTTTGTCATCTGAGCCATGCTCACTTCCTGTCCTGCTGCCTTTCTTTAGGATAAGAGCAGAGACAAATTATTCCCATGTGAAAAATGTCTAACAGTTCCCACTTAACAATGGTATTAAAATGGACATGGTCTTATTAAGTAGCATAGGTGACATAATAGAGCAATTTGTCTTGCCCCGTTCACATGTACAGCAGTTTTCAGTGACAAAGCAACTGGAAGTCATTGATTTTCAATGAGAGCTGGCTATATGAGGCGACATAAGCGATTGTTGGTAATATAATGTGGGTGTGTCCAGCAACACAACAAAGTTTAGAAAAGTTGATCTAAATAAGCAGCAATGAGCAGCATCGAATCTGATAGAGTGGCTTTCTGACAGCTGCAGACCGCACCTTCAGCTTAATCTTTTTGATTCTTACTAAAAAGGTAGAACTCAATAATGGTTCACTCATGCACTTATGAGATACTCTTGGTCCTACAAAGTACCAATGCTGCATGAGATAATCTCCATCTAGGAGCAGATCGTGTTTCCAAGTGCGGTTAGGGGTTGATTTATCGATGTGAGCACAAGGATCTTGTGCTGTGCCAGTGAAACATTCTCTAATGTCCTGTTTCTAATACTTGTCTTCCAGGAAACAGGGTTCACTTGGTACTTTGCTCTTTTACTGAGCACACTGTGTCTAGAGAGCGATGGATCCTGTTTAGAGAAAGATAAGGGCCTGTTTACAGTCACACGCACAGATTGATCTGACTAAACGAAGCTTCTTATAGCATATCTGTGAATGCCATACACAGTGGAGATCTTAATGCAGGACGTTCCTTGAGCAGTTTTTAAATTTTTTTATGCGAAAGTGATATGGAACAGTCAGTACAGTCAATAAACCTGGAACTTCTTCATAGCGGTGCAGGTATACAAGATTGGAAATTTTTTATGAAATGTCTGTCAGCCAATCAGAATCAAGAATTTGACAATGCTGTGGTACAAGTCCAAGTACTTTTGGAGTGGCATTCTGAATACTCATGACTGTATGTTATCTGACCAAAGTCTTGTGGTATTTGTCTTGATAAGGCAGATGGCGCTGCACAATTTCAGCTCATATAAGACTCTTGTATCTTTTCAGCTGACAATTTTTTACAATGCCATTTTGAATAAAACTAAAGACTCTACTCTTTTGACTCAAACAGGGTTTAATTTAAAAACTCTTACCAGATGTAGTTTTGGTGCGGTTTCTCCCAAAGACAAACTCAGTGGAGATCGTCGCCATGTTTTGTCACATGACTTCGGTGACCTCGAAAGTTTAACCCTTTACTAGCCTAGAGTCTCTTGAACTGAGATCAGTCAGTTTTCAGAAAACATCAGTTAGAGCAACATGTCTTAATTATTGTGGTTCTCTTTAATGAAGTCAGGACTTTTTAATGCTCCTGAAAGCACTTTTGAGATTAACTTTCAAAGCAAAACTTCAGATGTGGCCAACTTAGTGATGTACAGTTCATATTCAATATTGTCAGATCATAATATCAACAGACATACTCAGCTTTTTGCATGTGGGTTGCTAGTCAAGAAGGTGTAAATGTTTATAAGATAAGCCCTTCAGTAAGTGCATTTTTTTCAGTGCTGATGTGTGATTACTCGTCCGTGGGATTTTTTCCTTGAACTTCCCTGAAAATATGGTTTTCATATCCCAGCCATTCTGGCTGTCTCAGCCCACACCATGGGTTCACCGTCAGCAGGGCTGTGTGGGAAAAGAGTAGGGAATGAGGGCGTTGGAGACATGAAAGGAAAAGATTATATGCGAACGAAGACAGAAAGAACACAGAGGAAAAAGAGAAATAAGTTTAGTAGGCTTTGGACGGGGGAGAGCTGGAGGCATGAAAGGAAGGAGCTGACACAAACCTACCCTCCTTAAAACCCAGATTTCCATTGGGATTTTTATGAACTTTCAGAGATCTGGGCCCTGGCTGTTAAACTGGTAAAAGTGCTAAATGAAACCATAATTAATTCTCTAATTATTTACTCATGCCATCCCAGATGTGTTTGACTTTCTTCTGCTTAACACAGACAAAGATTTTTAAAAGAATATTTCAGCTCTGTAGGTCCATATAATGCAAGTGAATGATGGCCAGCACTTTAAAGCTCCAAAAAGGAATGAAAGGCATTATAAAAGTAATCCATATGACACCAGTGTTTAAATCCATATCTTCAGAAGCAATATGATAGGTGTGGGTGAGAAACAGATCAATATTTATTCCTTTTTTACTATAAATCTCTCCTTTCACTTCCACATTCTTCTTTTGTTTTTGGTGATTCACATTCTTCGTGCATATCGCCACCTACTTGGCATGGAAGAGAATTTATGGTAAAAATTGACTTAAATATTGACCTTTTTTCTCAACCACACCTATCATATCACTTCTGAAGATATGGATTAAACCACTGGAGTAGTATAGATTACTTTTATGCTGGCTCTATATGTTTTTTGGCCTTTTAAACTTCTGGCCACCATTCACATGCATTGTATGGACCTACAGAGCTGAGATATTCTTCTAAAATTATTTGTTTGTGTTCAGGAGAAGAAAGAAAGTCATACACATCTGGGATGGCATGTGGTTAAGTAAATTAGAGAATTTTCAATTTTGGGTGAACTATACCTTTAATTGACACCAAAATGTTTGCCATAGTTATTTTCTAAGGGTTTGTGTATTTTCTGCGGCACTAGTGTCACCAAATAAAATTGCAAAAATAATGATTGTTTTCAAATGGGTTTACCAACTATTCCCCCCCTTCCATTGTTTAGAAAACAGATAGCCACACCCCAAACTCTCGCCATTGGTTGTGTTGGACAGGTCAGGATAGCAATGTTTTGATAGCTCCACAGAGCCACAATGTTTACACTCAAGAAACCAAATGGATTACGTATAGATGTCTCTGCATATTAAGCTGAGATATGAGAAAGTATCTTAACATTCAAAATAGTACACACTTCAACTTTAAATCCATTCTTCTGCAGATTTGTCCCCATAATCAGCACACAAAATACGAAAAAACTCAGAAGATTCCATCTGGGTCTCTCTGTAATTAATACAGCACTGTTTACAGTGAACGTTTCAGGACATTAGTTGGTTGTTTCATTCTTTTGATTCTTTTAATCAGATTGAATGTTGTAGACCCAGTCTGCATTTTGTATCTACAACTGTTGCTTTAACCATTTTGAAATTCTCCAAATATTTCCAAGGTTTCACTAATGAGTCATGTGGGATTGTTTATGTGTGAGAATAAATTGTGCCATAGTGCAGCTTGTCTCTCTGTCTCCACTCTACTAACGCCCTGTTTGTTTAAGGTAACACCAGTGATGCTCAGTGTCTGCCCTTGAGCTGCTGCCTATGTTAAATTGATACTTAATCGCTCTTGGACGCCTTGGGTGGAACAAGGCGTCAGTTTGCTCACCGCCTCTCACACTTGTAGGGAATCCCTCCCTTCTGTTTTTAGCAGAGGGCCTGGTGCTGGCGTATTGTGTGAAAGACTGACATACAAGACTTTTTAAGGCTCTCAATTACTAAGCCACAAAGTTAGTGTATTAAAGTCCACCCTCATTATATGGAGAGAATCATGCTGTATTGCAGCTCACAGACATCAGCACTGCTGGTTAGGTATTTCAACAAACCCCTAACCCTAAGTATTACAATTCGGTGCATTTATGCTTACACTGAAGGAAGGATCCAGTCGATATCTAGATCCCAGAATATCAAAGAGACTTGGGGGTAG
Organism: Myxocyprinus asiaticus; assembly: GCF_019703515.2. Taxonomy (NCBI): domain Eukaryota; kingdom Metazoa; phylum Chordata; class Actinopteri; order Cypriniformes; family Catostomidae; genus Myxocyprinus; species Myxocyprinus asiaticus. Next base: position 23,610,926 of record NC_059378.1, on the reverse strand, counting down.
GCTCATTTGACTTGGGCCAGTAAGCAACAACCACCCAGAACACCTTAGCAACTACCTAGCAATGTTCTAGCAACCACCCAGCCAGAAGACTTTAGCAAACACCTAGCAACACCCACCTTGTAACTAAGAACATCTTATAAACCACCCAGAAGACCCTAGCAACCACCAAGAACACTCTAGCAACCACCAAGCCACCATCTTGTAACAAGGGACAGCCTAAAAACCACCCAGAAGACCATAGAAAAAACCTAGCAACACTCTAGACACCACCCAGAACACTCTAGCAACTAGTTTGTAACTACGAACGTCTTATAAACCACCCAGAAGATACTAACAACCACCAAGAACACTCTAGCAACCACCAAGCAACAACCTTGTAACAAGGAACATCCTAGAAGCCATCCAGAAGCCCCTAGCAATCACCTAGCAACACCCTAGACACCACCCAGAACACCTTAGTAACTACCTAGCAATGTTCTAGCATCCACCCAGCCAGAAGACTTTAGCAAACACCTAGCAACACCCTTGACACCACCCAAAACATCCTAGCAACCACCTTGTAACTAAGAACATCTTATAAACCACCCAGAAGATCCTAGCAACGACCAAGAACACTCTAGCAACCACCAAGCAACCACCTTGTAACAAGGGACATCCTAAAAACCACCTAGAAGACCATAGCAACCACCTAGCAACACTCTAAACACCACCCAGAACACTCTAGCAACTAGTTTGTAATTATGAACATCTGAGAAACCACCCAGAAGATGCTAGCAACCACCAAGAACAAGTTGCTTAAGAAGCCTGACTGGAGTCACTTAGCACGCCCTGGATTTGAACTTGCAACTCCAGGTGTGGTAGTCAGTAAGAGAATGTATCTTAAATATAAGGGTGTGTTCACACTTGTAGTTCGGTTCTCTTGGTCCGGACCAAAAAAGAAAATGATACATATAGTGATATAAGATCTGTTCTCTAAAAGCAATTCTAAATATCTTATATGCTGCTTCTCAGGTGAATGCATATTTTTTTAAAGGATTTTTAGATGTTTTAAAATATTTGTAACAATTATATATAACAATTTTTTTTCTGATGTATAGCTGCTAAAGAAAATTTACATTGTTTTAAAGGAGTTTTAGATATGTATATTGGAAAACAAGCCAAAACAAAAACAAATCAAAAGCGTATTTTGTTGCAGTTTATAGTGAGGCGAAGACTACCCTCTCTCACTTTTTTGTTCACTTCAATCCATCTTTAACTCTCAAAAAAAAATATATATATATCTCTCTTAATAAAGCTGCGTATTGCCAATTTTCTTCACAATAAGAAATGCACAGTGACATATATTATGATTCAATAAGACGTGAGCCATCACATTATAATCTAGCTGCATTAATTGTGCGTGCTCGAGGGATGAGTGTCCCCGCGACAGAGTGTGCATCAGCCGGATGCAGTTTCAGTCTCTCCCCCTTGGATCAGGACATTCACACAACTCATAGAAGAGGTGCTGACCGCACAGAGAAATGCCAGTTTCGGAGTTTGTAGTTATTTACCTGATCTGCTTCCATATTATTTGAACTTTAATAAAGCATTAATTTAACTGCATTTAAGATGTAACGCCGGGGTGTTTCCTTTAAAGACGCTCAACGCCAGTTTTGCTTCAGCGGAGCGGCAGCTCCAGCTCCAATTATTCCACAACGAGAGTGCTTCTGTATTTACTTATTTTTTATTTTTGCATTATAATTCCCTCATACTTTGCGATCTACATCACCTAAAGCTGTTTTGAAAGTTTAGAGTGCAACTGGACTGTGAGCTATGTAATTCTTCCTCTCCTCAGTCAGACGCAAACTGCAGTGCTGCTCTCACACGTCATCAGTAGAGTTTAATGTGATCTCATGTTACGTTCAGTGAGATCAAATGACTCTTCAACAACGTAAATAGACATTGTCGATAACGTCGACTAATCGTTTCAGCCCCACCACCCAGAACACCCTAGCAACTAGCTTGTAACTAAGAACATCTTAGAAACCACCCAGAAGATGCTAGCAACCACCAAGCAAAAACCTTGTTGCAAGGAACATCCTAGAAACCACCCAGAAGACCCTAGCAATCACCCAGTCAGAGGCGCAAAAACCATATATGCAATGTATGCAACGCATATGGGTGCCATGTTAAGCCCCCCCTTAACATGGCACCCATATGTGTTACGTATGCTGGCGGCACACCACAAGTAGGCATAGCTGCAGGCCGGAGACCTCCAAATGGGGCTGAAATCTCCAAAAGAGGGCGGGGTTACTCCAAAATGAGGCAGGGTTACTCCAAAAGGGGTTTGCGCCAACTCCAAAAGGGGGCGTCACTTCCACTTATGGTTAAGGTGAGAAAAAGGGTTAGGTTTGGGGCTCCCTATATCTTAAATGGCGATTTGGAGCTCACACCCCTTTTTGGAGCCATATCTGCAGCTGTACCCTTCTTGCACACCAAGGGGTGAGACCAATGTAGGTTTTGCTTACATCCTCGTAAATGGGTAGTTGCACTTCTGCACCTAGCAATGCCCTAACATCACCAAGAACACCCAAGCAACCTCCTAGAATTGCCCTGGAAACCACCCAGAACACCTTAGCAACCACATAGCAATGCCCAATGAAATTGTAAAAATCTAGTTCCTCTAATCAGTGTATAACTGAAGCCTTGTTTTGCATGTGTGGAAAAGTCCCCCTATTCCCCCATGCAGATAAGTGAGTGTGTCCTTACAGGACTTCTACTCCTGTACTTTCTCACGTGCCTGTGTGTGTGTGTGTGTGTGTGTGTGTGTGTGTGTGTGTGTGTGTGTGTGTGTGTGTGGTAGAACACAAAGTTGGGAGAGTGATTTATATCAGCTGAGAAAGAACTGCTGACAGCTCTGGGAAACTCTCCCTTTCTGCTCCTCTATATTATCCTACTTGCAGCAGCTGGAAAAGTGTGTGTGAAACAGAGGGGGAGTCTTGTGTGTTTCCACTGAAATTAATGATGTGCAGTGGGAAAGTGGATGATCTGTACATTTAGCTTGTTGTTCACATAATGACAACATCTCTGTATAAATCAGGCCAAACTCACATGCTTGAGTGCAGCATAGATCGGCATGTGATACTCGTGAGGGAAGTATGTACTGTTTCCAACCTCTCCCTACAGCACTCCTACACCCTGCCTTCAGAGAACTTGCCCTATTGGAAAACTGCTTTTTTATTATGCTGGTATTATAGGTTTTTTTTAAGCTGTAATTGATATTATGCAGTATTCCATTGTGGTTTCTTTCCAGTGTTTTGCACGTGTCACTGTACCTGTGTCATAATAAGAGGTTTTATTAGGTGCATAATGCATAGTATTCTGATGATCTTCTGCATCCCAGATAAAACCAGTCATTTTACTTGTACTTCAATTAAAAATTATCCAATCACAATATTCAGTCTACACACTCAAACAAATATCATTCTTAATCTGTATTTTTGGGCCTAGTTACATTTGGTCACTCCATGCGCTTTTATTGATTAGATAACTATTTGATAATGAAAAGACCAAGGCCCTTTTTTAAGAGCGCTACATCTTAGGCGCAGTGCAATGTGGTTTGTCATATGCACAAATTCACTGGTTTTGAATTTTAATGTAAGCACACTCTAAGCCTTAGCCTGTAAGTGGGCAGACAAAATTGAGTGCAAATATTAATAGTGTAATTAGGCTGTATTCAATATAGTAGAAGACTTTTGCTTCTCAATTAAATATTTCTTGTTTTAAGAATGTTCAGATATTTGTACTGGTCAATGAGACAAAAGTACTGATTAAGAAAAAAAAAATGTTGCAGTGTGGTGCAGCCCAGATCAAAACAGTCCATTTGCTTTTACTTCAGTGAAAGCTGATCCAAATGCAGGAGTCAGTCTGCATTGCCTGCTGTCGTGAGGGGGTCAGGAGGAGGTGAGCAGCTCTGCTCTGTGACACTCACAGGCCCCAGTGTCACCATTCTCTTCCTGTTTCTCCCCATTAAAGCACAGGACATGAAGGAAAGATAGAATGTGGGAGGAGAACACATCAGAGGATAGAGAATCAAGTTCCTGTGAATCTGCCCTTCCCGTCCTCCTGATGATATTCACATACACACAAATACACATGTCATTTCTGCAGCTACAGTGGATGTTCACCTGCTCTCAGCTGTCCACATTCTGTGTGTCCTGTTCCCAGCTTTGCAGAGCTCTTTTAAGGTCCACAATAAAGGAAGCATAAAGCCAAATCTGCATAAAATCGCTATCAGAATCAGAATGAGCTTTATTGCCAAGTATGCTTGCTTACACACACAAGGAATTTGTCATGGTGACAGAAGCTTCCAGTGCAAAAAGAATATACTTATACATACAAACATTTGAAAAATGCATATAAACATATATACGTAAAGAGTTAAATAAGAATAAAAAATAAGAAACAACAGATAAATATATAGAGTAAACAACAGTAGGGCAATAATGTTCTTCAAATATGTTATACACAAATATACAGTTGTAAGGTGCAAGGTGATTTAATGTATTGTGCAGAAGAGTTAGGATATGTCAAATAAATATAAATGGAATATAAATATGAATTAATAGTTGAACATGCACATGATTGTATTGCCACAATGGAGAGTATTGGGGGCAGTTTTATGAGTATCCACACACCCGCCTGGCACCTCTCACACTGTGCAACTCCTGAGTAGGAGAGGGACCACCCCTTATCGAGGAGTTTAGTTCCAGAGCCAACACTGTGAGTGGAGGTGAGCCCAACTATATCTAGTTGGTATCTCTCAACCTCCCGCACCAGCTCCGGCTCCTTTCCCCCCAGTGAAGTTACATTCCACGTGCCAAGAGCCAGTTTCTGCTGCAATTGTCTGTGACGCCATACATTAAAAGGCATTCTTTAACTTTAATATGCAGCACAAAAGAGTTAAAAGAGAACAAGTAAATAGCAGTTATTTAAATACAAACAAGAGTCCACCTCTGTTTCAGTGAGTACGTTTACATGGGCACTTCTAATCGAACTACCGCTGGGTTTTGCATCCTCGAGCTACAGTCTTCATTTCTCTGTCCAAGTATACATAACACTACGCACAATCGAATAGGTGAAGAAAGGACAGCTGAGAAAGCAACGTGGAAATTTTCTGGTTGACCTTTTGCGTCCAGAGGTGGTTTGAGTGATCTGATTTTTCAGTCTCAAATTTGTCTTTGAGGGTATTTACACTTGTTTATCATAGTTGGATAAACTTGAATGGGGGACCATAGCAAATTAAATTTTTGCTTACCCGTTTGCTCCAAAAGCAAAAGAAAAAATCAACGATTATGCTTTCACAGCTTTGCAAAAGAAGATAAAAATATACAGCACTGGATAACAGCAGTAAGAAGAGAGAAACCGACCAAATTTTCTGTCACTCCCTCAGCAGCAGTGTTAGAAGCCTCATCGCAGCTATGTTAACTGATTTTTTAAAACGTATTCCAGGGTAATATAATACAAAGTATAATGTTATAAATTTTCACTAAATAAAAAGTTTGCTACGTTTACGTTGTTAAAGAAGGCGGAAACGCCTTCCTAGCAATCACTGTTTTTTAATAGGTTTGTTGTCTGTATCTGTACCTGTCATTTGCTTCAGGCTGCATATTTAATCAAAATCATGTTTTCTGGCTCATTCTATGAATCGAATCAACATGAGATCAGTAAAAGAAGCTCGTTCAACCACTTGATGATAATTGAAAGTAAAATATATGCTGTAGATAATGTGTAATTTGTAATGTTTACATACTGCATTCATGGCGCTAATACTAACGCTAGCATGCCAACCTTGGCCACAGTATGCACCCGTTACCCACTTTTATTGTATTTTATGATGGAAGTTTTAAAAATAGTACACATAAGATCATAAAAAATCTGTATAAAAAATCTAATTTTTTATAGTTTTTATAGTTCTTTTTATATAAAGAAAGACTGGTACTATTTAAAAGGGGAAGGGAGGGAGAATTAAGGAGAAAAATCATAATAACCGCGCTGTAAGATCACTTCAAGCTGAATTTCCAATAAAAATGACTTAAAAGGTGAGTTCTGAATAAACATTATTTTTAAATCCCCACACTTTTCAGCCCGCCAAAGCTCTCACAGTGGATGGAAAAGTCTGCAAAGGAAATTAGGGCAAAGGGAAGATCACTTCTGGATAAAATGCACACATTTGTTGTTGTTGTTGCTCTTCTCTGCTTTGTGTTTTGTTCAACTTCTGGTTTAAATACGCGCTGCACCTTTGTTTTTGCATAACCCTTACAAAAAACCAGCAGCAAACCTTTGGCAACAATGGACAATTTGACGCAAGTTTGCCGCAAAGCTCATTTGCATGTGAAAATGATCAGTGGCAAATTTGCAGCAAGTTTGTGGCAAATTTGCCATGAAATCTCGATTTTTGTAAGGGTATGCAGAGGCCTAATGCAGTCCAATTGATGTGTATACATGCTGGACGGAGCCAAGCTACAATCGTATTATATAGGTCTGTTAGTTTGATTTAGCAAAAAACAAACTGGTACGATTTAAGTTAGACTAATGCATTTACATGACATTTTGAAAAGACTAATTATTGCTTTAATCCGACTGAAATCGAGGTTTTAAAGTGCATGTAAACACACTCACTGGCTGGATCTTACTCTTGTTTGTATTTAAATAACTAAAATTAAATGTATTTTTTGAAAATAAATAAGTGGTTTTGCCCATCCCTAACACAAAATCTAATGTGACCACTCCTTTAGAATTAAAGAATAAAAAATAAAAATAAAAATGTACCTTTTTATAAGCAAGGAGGTTCAGAGTAGTTGTGATGTAGCTGCAGATCACCAGTGATTCTTTTTTTTATGTGTGACCCTTTGATTTTCATTAGAGTGTAGCATGTGAGTGAACGCAAAGAGAGCCATAGGATCTCTTAAAGTGTGCAGAAGGTGTTTACAGGTGTACTATTATTCATAAGGCACCTGTGCCAGGATTATTTGTTTAAACACATTGTATTGCTCTTTGTTCGTCAGTCATATTAACCCAAAGCCTTTGATCCAAACACAGATCACGTTCTCAGCATACTTGGCTAATGAAATCTCAGATCAGTTATAAATGAACAAATGTGTTTGAAGCTTAAAATTCTCTTTTTGCATGCCTGGGTTTGACCAATATGCCCTCAGGATCCACCTACAATCCCACCCACAGGTGTACCAAGGTAGACTGGCTTTTGGTGATGTTTGTTCCAGGATCCTGTGATTGGGAACAGGAATATGCTTTTCTTTATACACAAACAGGTTTTGTTCCCATTTTTGTTTTTTAGATCTTAAGCCAAGCTTCATCATAAATGTTTAGAATACAAAAACAGCTGCTTTAAAAGCAGTGCAAAGAGAAACTACCCTTAGGGAGGAAAATTTGTTTCTCCTAGATTGCAGTGAGACTGAATGAAGAACAAAATGAAGTCCCCCTGCTTCTCGGATTTTCTCCTGAGAAGAAAAAAAAAGATCCCAGTAATCTCAGGTGTGACTTCTCTAGAGTTTCAGAGGAGATCTCAACAATGTTTCAGACTTTTCTCAGATTTGCCATGACACCAAAGTCTGCAATCAAATGTCAGAGATCTCAATATGAACTCATTTCTCTTTTCAAAATTTCCTCTTTTATTATCCAAAATTAATAAAGTTAATAGTTTGATAAAACATAACTAAGAACACAACAAAGTCTCTTAAGAGCAACATACAGTATGAGAAATAAAATTTTCCTCAGTGAGTGTGTTTACAGGCATTCCAATGTGCTGATAACATGAGATTTGAAATCATCGGATTATTAGCTGCTTTTGATGACAAACAGGCATGCACACAACACTTGCACACACTGCGCACAAGTTGGTGTTGTGCCAAAATCTGACTCCCTACCAGATTCTAACTTCCTGCTAACTTTCTGCTTTAGGAATTGACCATTATTCCTAAAGCCCACCCCTAACCCTAACCTCATTGGTCCCTGCCCCTAGAGCTCATCCCTACACCTAACCCTAAACATGAGGATACTACACTATTCTACACTACACAGATAAGAATGCTGGTAAGGTGTTTACATGCAGTCAGAACACAAAATTAGGGTAATGGGCAAAAATCTATGCGTGTCGATGTGTTTATGCTGAAATCGTTTCTGACCTTACCCCGATAAAAGAAAGACTTTTAAGGTGTTTACATGACCACACATGTTATTGTCTTCTCAAGCATAATAGGTGTAAGATTGTGCATATAAACACGATCATTGTTCCCATACAGTTGGCAATAGTCCTGACTGTGGCACAGTTTCTTGTCACATTCTTCAGAGTGACCACCTTCTACAAAATAAGATTTTAATTTCTCCACTAATCACCTACAAAAGAGTTAGGAACATTAGAGATAAAGTGGTGAGAGCTTGCCTTCCTAAGGAAACTTCTGTTAGTACTCTTACGGGTAAGGTCCCCATTGGTAATTTTAAATGTGAGAATTGTATAAATTGTCAATATACACAAAATGTGAAAAGTTTTACCCACCCTGTAAATAATAGCATTGTAAAAATAAACAGTTTTATCACATGTAGAACTAAAAACATAATTTATTTGATTTGATGCCCATGTGATAGGGTCTATGTTGGGGAAACGTCCCGCCCTCTCAAGGACCGTATCACAAAACATAGAAGTACCATTAGAAAAGAGGATTTGACTAACCCCGTAGTGAGACATTTTAGAGAATTTAACCACCCAATATCTTCCTTTTTGTTTTTCGGCATTGAAGTGATCAAACCTTCTGCCAAAGGTGGTAATATGGATCAGACTAGAAAAAGACGGGAGACATTTTGGATTTTTAATCTAAAAACTTTATCTCCTCAAATCAAAACAAATCAAAATCAAATCACTTTATTGTCACACAGCCACATACACAAGTGCAATGGTGTGTGAAATTCTTGGGTGCAGTTCCGATCAACATAGCAGTTGTGACAGTGATGAGACATATACCAATTTACAATAACATCAAATTAACACAGCACAATTTAAACATCTGTTATACACATAATTACACTCAACAATATACAAATAATAACATACACTGTACAGTATACAATACGCACTATATAGATACACATTATTCAATAAAAATAATAAATAAAAATATATAAAAAGTATATATAGAATGTACAGTATTGTACTGCATTGACATTCAGGCTGTCGGTTGATAGTCAGTTGTTAAGAGAGAATATAATATAATAATAATATAATTTATGACAGTCCGGTGTGAGATATAAGAGTAAGGGTAATAAAGTGCAGTGCTGATGTATTTTGATCTTGGGAGATCAAGAGTTCAGAAGTCTGATTGCTTGGGGGAAGAAGCTGTCATGGAGTCGGCTGGTGCGGGTCCTGATGCTGCGATACCGCCTACCTGATGGTAGCAGTGAGAACAGCCCATGGCTTGGCTGGCTGGAGTCTCTGATGATCCTCCGAGCTTTTTTCACACACCGCCTTGTTTATATTTCCTGGAGGGAGGGAAGCTCATCTCCGATGATGTGTCTAGCAGTTCGCACCACCCTTTGCAGTGCTTTGCATTTGTAGGCGGTGCTATTGCCATACCAGGCGGAGATGCAGCCAGTCAGGATGCTCTCTACAGTGCAGGTGTAGAACCGTGTGAGGATGTGGCAGTTCATTCCAAACTTCCTCAGCCATCTCAGGAAGAAGAGGCGCTGATGAGCCTTCTTCACAACGACTTCAGTGTGGATGGACCATGTGAGTTCCTCAGTGATGTGGACACCCAGGAACTTGAAGCTGCTGACTCTCTCCACTGGTGCTCCATTGATGGTGATGGGACTGTGTTCTCTGTCTTTTCTTCTGAAGTCCACCACAAGATCCTTTGTCTTACTGATGTTGAGGGAGAGGTTGTGCTCCTGACACCAGTGTGTCAGAGTGTGCACCTCCTCTATGTAGGCTGTTTCATCATTGTCAGTGATCAGACCTACCACCGTCGTGTCATCAGCAAACTTAATGATGGCATTGGAGCTATGTGTTACCACACAGTCATGTGTGTACAAGGAATACAGTAGTGGGCTGAGAACACAGCCCTGCAGGGCTCCAGTGTTGAGGGTCAGTGATGAGGAGATGTTGCTGCCTATTCTAACCACCTGGCGTCTGCTTGACAGGAAGTCCAGGATCCAGCTGCACAGCGAGCTGTTTAAGCCCAGAGCCCGGAGTTTCTCATCTAGCTTGGAGGGCACTATGGTGTTGAATGCTGAGCTGTAGTCTACAAACAGCATTCTCACATAAGTGTTCTTTTTTCCAGGTGGGAGAGAGCAGTGTGTATTGTAGATGCAATGGCATCATCAGTGGAGCGGTTGTTGCGGTAAGCAAACTGCAACGGGTCAAGAGAGAGAGGCAGCACAGAGCAGATGTAATCTCGGATTAGTCTCTCAAAGCATTTGCTGATGATGGGGGTCAGAGCAACAGGACGCCAGTCATTTAAGCAAGTTATTTTTGATTGCTTTGGAACAGGCACAATGGTGGATGTTTTAAAGCATGTAGGGACTACAGACAAAGAGAGGGAAAGGTTGAAAATGTCCGTAAAAACACCAGCCAGCTGGTTCGCGCACGCTCTGATGACGCGGCCCGGAATGCCGTCTGGGCCCGCGGCTTTGCGGATATTCACCCGTCGGAAGGATCGGGTTACATCCGCTACAGAGACGGAGAGTGAACTAACCTCTGTAGCTTCAGCCGCGAGAGCTCTCTCCGCGAGGGCGGTGTTATTTCCCTCAAAACAAGCATAAAAAGTATTTAGCTCATCCGGGTGAGAGGCAGCGGTGTTCATGGCGGAGTTTTTATTCCCTTTAAAGTCTGTGATGATGTTTATTCCCTGCCATATGCTTCTAGAGTTGGTGGTGTTAAACTGTCCTTCAATCTTGCTCCTGTACTGGCGTTTTGCAGTTCGGAGGGCATAACTGGCTTGTTTATGCTCCTCCGCGTTCCCGAAATTAAAAGCGGAGGTCCGCACATTAAGTGCCACGCAAACATCGTTATTTATCCATGGTTTCTGATTCGGATAGATCCGTATTGTTCTGGTCGGAACGACGTCCTCCATGCACTTTTTGATGAAACACATTACGCTATCAGCGTAAAGCTCGATGTCATCATCAGAGGTGGACCGGAACATCTCCCAGTCCGTGTGATCAAAACAGTCTTGCAGCATGGAATCTGATTGGTCCGACCAACACTGGATCGTTCTGAGGGTGGGTGCTTCCTGTTTCAGTTTCTGCCTGTAAGCGGGCAGAAGCAGAATGGAAGAGTGGTCCGATTTGCCAAATAGTGGGCGGGGGAGGGATTTGTAGCCATCCCGGAAAGGAGAGTAGCAATGGTCCAAAAGCCGGTCCCCTCATGTGTTGAAACTAATGTGCTGGTGGTATTTTGGTGCGACTGATTTTAAACTGGCTTTATTAAAGTCCCCGGTCACAATGAACGCGGCCTCAGGGTGCGCGGTTTCCTGCTCACTTATACTCCCATACAGTTCCTTGAGTGCCCGGTCTGTGTCGGCTTATGGGGGAATGTACACAGCTGTGATAATGACCATTGTGAATTCCCTCGGTAGCCAGAATGGTCGACACAGAAGCATAAGAAATTCCAGATCAGGAGAGCAGAAAGACTTGATAGAATGTACATTCCTCTGATCACACCAGGATGTGTTGATCATAAAACATACACCACCTCCTCTGCTTTTACCTGAGAGGTCTTTGGCTCTGTCCGCTCGGTGCACAGAGAACCCCTCGGGTTCAATGGCTGAGTCTGGAATCTCCGCAGACATCCAAGTTTCCGTAAGGCAGATAATGCAGCAGTCCCTTGTATCTCGTTGGAAAGAGATCGCGCTTTCAGCTCTCAGAGCTTGTTATCCAGAGACTGAACATTTGCTAGTAGAATAGTGGGTAGCGGGGGTCGATTTGTGCGGCGTCTTACTCTGATGAGAACGCCAGCTCTGTTTCCCCTTTTCCTTTTGCGTTTCCGTGGCCGTGCTGCCCAGACAAAGGGCTCCGCTTGCGTGTTTGTAAACAGCGGGTCGGCATTGAGAAATTTGAAGTCCGGTTTACGGTGTGAAATTGCTGAACCAACGTCCAAAAGTGTTTGTCTATCGTAGACAATAAGGCAGACAACATCCAAGACAAAAAACATAAGAATTGTGAACAAATCAAACAAAACACTACTATATTGTGTCGGAGCTCGCAACGCAGCAGCCATACTCTGCGCCATCTTGAGTCTAGGAATTAATCAAGAGTTGGTGATAAATGAATTTTTATAATCTTCAACATTTTATGTATTTTGTTTTTAAATGTTTTGAAGTGTATTGATTTTGTAATTGCAGGTCTTGTATTAAGTTGTTTCTTGTGAATTGTCTCCATGATGTGTAATTTGATGGGTGTGGTTTTCTTATTGACCTACTCTTTTACCTAATATGTGCAGCTGAATGTGCTGTTCCCTGATTGATAATATTGTCCTGTCCATCTCATTAGGCAGAAGATACACTTGTATGTATTTAAATAACTGCTTTGTATCTGCTCTGTTTTAACTTCGTAAACCTTGATGAAGGCTTGTCTAAAACATTTCTCACTTCTACAAGTGTTGCTGGATTTATCCTCTTCAATTGTGGCACAGTTTTAGTCATACTTTGTGTCTTAATCAGCTCCCTAGCTCCTTATGTCGTGAACACGAATTTGAGCACTACCAAGGGTGTTCATCCACTGAACATTAGAACACTTATGACTCAATCACCTGCGACACGATTACGAGGTTGGGCTTTCAAAAGCTGCCGGTATCTGCAACATCGCTTTATAAAAGACACTATCGTTACTATTTGTTGTAGATATTAAAATGTACAGTATTATTATTGAAGTTAAATGACAAATTAAAAAAGAAATATACAAAGGAGTATATGTACTGCATATATTTTTAAAAACTCTAACATTTAAAAGATTGTTTTTCTTTAATGGACATTATGAATTAAAGATAATTCTCTTTAAAAGAGTAAAATAAAAAAATATGGCTTTGACATCATATATTTACACTTTCGCTTGTCCTCAAATGACTGGAGAGACTTCAGAAGACCTGACGACATTTCCGGTAAGGGAACATCGTGAGCAACGATGCTTCCTGGTTTTTACTGTGCATTCTGGGAATTTTAAGGGAGCAAATATTTTAGTGCACTAGAACAATTTTGCGATTGAGACATCCCAAGAAATGGCCGACTTTCTGACCAGTGCCCTGATTACTGAACTAGGGAGCTGATTGAGATGCACCCGTAGTAGAGGAGATTAGGGTAAACAACATATTTGTCTTTTTACTCTAGTGTGACCTACCTCTCACCTTTCATGACCAGCAGCTGTCCTTGATATGTCACAGTTTGCTGTGTGTATCTATGGACAGGTTTACTGTGAGAGGATTGTTTTGTTTAGAATTGTATCACAGGAAATCAAGTGAGTAATTCATGTTTGAAAATATTTGAGAACTAAACACCCACATACTTTTCTGTTATAGTAAACATCATAGTAACAGCACAAGAATTCTCATGATTGTTTGGGCTTTGGTGCGGCTTTATCCATGCAAGTTTCTAGAAATGGATAAGTGAATCTGCCTCACCCAAACACTCCCTCCAACTGCACCTGAATACCTGTCATGTAAACTGTCACTAATGGGTGTCTACTGAGAATTGCAAAGCATAGCATGTCCAACAGAGCTCAGTGCCATAAAATGTTTGACCTTTAACACAAATAAATCAGGCACCAGTCATAAAGACAAAATTACTGCTATTTTTATGCTATAATTCAGCCCAGTCATGGTTGAAGTAATTACAACAGATAATTATCATAGGCTATTCATATTCATGCTTTATATTTATGACTTATAATTATTTGTGCTTGCTAAGGTAAGTAGCACTATCACAATTACTCATACTTAGGGTTAGGGATTTTAACAAAACCTCAACCTTAAGTATTAAAACTTTGGCATTTAAATCGTTCTGGACAGTTATGCTACGGACTTTAATTATACTTAAAAAAATATGTCTTGAGAGGTCGTGTGATGCCATGCGAGGGTCAGACTTGCGCCGAGCTCTGCACACTTTGCTAGTTTTTAATACTTTTTGTGTCATAAACTGGTGAGATTCGATACACCATGTTCCATAACTGTTCTATGAAGACAATATGTCAAAGAATTAAAAATCCTCGGGCTCTGGAGACATTAAAAGACACTTACATTCTCAAGCTGATACCCCTGACAGGGCTGCAGACCAGGGACTCAGTTTGGACGGTGCGGCGGGAGAGATTCAGCATCAACTGTCGAGCATGTCGGCAATGCTGGCGAAGGTCGTAGCTGACTTGGAGGATCTTGCTGTAATATGTGGATCGATCACTGCCATGGAGATGAAAATCTCTGAGATGGTTACAAAAATGGGGGACATCGAGAATTGTATCGATTATCTGGAGTCATCGGAGAGGGAATTAGCTGATAACCTGCTAGCGACCAAAGTAGATTTGGAGCATCTCTGGGAAAAGTTGGAAGACTTTGAGAAACAACATCCGAATTGTTGGAATTCCTGAGAACGAAGAAGGCCGAGATACGGTGAAATTCTTAGACGAGCTCCTCCCAAGTCTGCTCGACATAACAGGCCATCAGCTGGAAATCGAGTGAGCTCACAGGGTTCTGGCTCAGAGATCCACTGAGGGAGACAGGCCCTGATCAATTCTAGTGAAATTTCTGAGATCATCCGATAAAGATCTCGTGTTACGTGAGGCGAGGAGTAAAGGAAGGCTTTCTTGGAAGAACCACAGCATTTTCTTGTTCCCAGACTTTGTGAATTCGATGAGAGAAACGTGATCGATTCAAGGAATGCAAGAAATTTTACATCAACGGAAGGTCGCTTTTGCACTGATGTTCCTGTCCAAATTGGGAATAGATACTAAGGATGGTCGCAAAATATTTATATGCCCACAGCAGGCAATGTCCTTCATAAAGTCAATGGAATGAGTAAGTCATGGTGTGTTTTTCACGCTGCAGCCAATTGAGCTTATTGAGCAATTGACTTATTGAACATTCACTTGACCGTCCGAGAAAGCTGGGCACCTTTTTTGTTCCTTTTTGTGCTGGTTCCGCCTAGCAGCTGGAGTTTGTTTTGTGGAATAACACTCCTTCAATAAACTTTTGCATCGACAGAGGGTCACTTTTGCACTGATGTTCCCGGCCAGGTTGAGAATAGATGCTAAGGATGGCCGCAAAGTATTTACTTGTCCCCAACAAGAATTGTCCTTCATAAAGTTAATGGAATGAGTAAGTCATTGTGTGGCGTTCGCTTTGCAGCCTAGTGGACCTGACTCACTGAACATTCACTTGACCGTCCGAGGAAACTGGACGCCTGTTTTGTTTCTTTTTGTGCTGGTGCCGCCTAGCAGTTGGAGTTTGTTTTGTGGAATAACACTCCTTCGGGATAGTTTGTGGATGAATCTGCATGTTCTCTGTGTTTATGCCTCCTATTGACTGGAGTTTGTTGTGTGGAGTATTTTTTGCAGGGCATTGGAAGAATTAGGTCATCTGCTGCACTCATGCTTTTTTTTTTTTTTTTTTGTGCTGGTTCCGCTAAAGGCTTGAGTTTGTTTTGAGGAGGAACACACCTTCGGGACAGTTATGCGAATTAATCTACCTGATCTTTATGTTTATTCTGCCTATTGGCTGGAGTTTGTTTTATAGATTCTTCTGTTATGTAATTCTGTCTTACACATTTGTATAGAAACACCAGACTTGAGCAATCCGATGGCAAAGTTGTCACGGGGGCTCTCATAGGCATACATGGACTGTTTGAGTTTAGAGGGATGGATGCCGGTTTGACTGTTGCACTAATGTTGGAATGTGGTCTTTATCATTTTATTTTTGACACACAGTCTACTTTTTCTCATATGTCAAAATGTCAAATGTTAATATGAGTGGATTGTCTCTCTCCACATGGAATGTGAATAGGTTGGGGCACCCCATAAAAAGAAGCAAGTTATTTATTTTCTTAAACAAAAGAAATGTGATATAGTGTTTCTTCAAGAAATGCATCTTTCTCTGAAAAATTTGGGAAGATATGAGGTGGACATGTTTTCTTTAGTGCTGGCTCAAGAAAAGAGCAGGGGAGTCATTACATTGATAAGTAAACAGCTACAATTCAAATATCTCAAACAGAGTAAAGATAAATTAGGAAAAGTCATTATTGTTTTAGCAGAAATTCAGGGGCAAAAGTTGATTTTGGCTATTATTTACACACCTTACGCTGGGCTTTTTTATTGATCTTGAAGGGATGTTGCAAGCCGTTGATATGATATAATATTGGGAGGAGACTTTAATCTTTTGATGGATTTAGTCCTTGATCATAGTGAAGCAAATGTGTGTAAGCCCCCCTAGAGCAACAGTGACGCTTCACAGGATGTGTAAAAATCTTTGTCTTACAGATTTTTGGAGACTTTTGAACCCATCTGGTAGGGACTATACATTTTTTTCATCAGTTCATAAGATTTATTCTAGGATAGATTTTTTTATATATATCTAAATCCCTCATTTCATCTATTGTTGATTGCTCAGTTGGAAACATCTTAGTCTCAGATCACACCCTGGTGAGTTTAGAGGTGTAGCCACATATGGAGAAAAATAAATCATATAGTTGGTGTTTTAATATTGCAAAATCCTGATTTCAACAAATGTTAAAGGCTGAAATCAATGTTTATTAGGAGACCAACTGGTCTTCAGTA
Source organism: Myxocyprinus asiaticus (assembly GCF_019703515.2). NCBI lineage: Eukaryota > Metazoa > Chordata > Actinopteri > Cypriniformes > Catostomidae > Myxocyprinus > Myxocyprinus asiaticus. The sequence continues at coordinate 23,594,126 of NC_059378.1, read as the reverse complement.
TCCTCTATGGGCATGGCTTGGGAGGCACTTAAGGCAGTTCTTAGGGGTCGGATCATACAGTATGCCTCATTCATCAAAAAATTCAAAGCACGAAAACTTGTGGAGTTGGAAGGGAATATTAAAAGTGCAGAGGCAGAGCTGAAGCGCCAAATGTCATCTGATGGCCTCAGAGAATAGACTTGATTGAAATACTAGACGTAAGAATATTGTCAAAAATTTTGGCTAACCAATTAAGTAAAGTTTTGACATCTCTTATACATATAGATGAGGTGGGGTTTATTCAGAGTCACAGCTCTTCTGATAACATCAGGTGTCTCATCAATAACATTGTCACGGACCCATCTGACCCTTCTGCCACATTCACTCAACCTTCACTCTCTCCTGATTACTAATCACCTGCACCTGTCTCTCATCACCTTCATCAGCTCCTCTACTTAAATCCCATTCTACTGTCAATCATTGTCTGGTCACGACAAATAATTCAGACTCACTTACCTGGTCCTCCAAGGAACTCATTCATAAGATACAGAATAATTCCGCTCCACTCCTGCGATCCCGATCTCCCAACAATTCCTCTCCACTCCAGCGATCCTGATATCTTCCTTTCCTACATGAGCACTCAGTAGTACGATCACCACCTAAAGTATATCCCACTCCTGAATTATCCCAGTCCTTCACAGCTTGTCATTACATGTCAAACCATCTTGCTTGTTACAGTTCACCTGTTTGTTTCTGTTTGTTTTGTGTTGCAATAAACTCCTGCCGTTGGGTTCAACACCATCTCCGAGTCTGGGTATTCCTGACAGAAGACCAGACCGATAAAACCATGAACCCAGCTGGTTCGGATCTGGTACAGGAGCTGATTGACGTGCTCCGATGAGCACTCATCCCTCCAACAAATCCTTCCGAATCTCCATCTACGCCCAGCACTTCCGCAATTTCTTCTCCGGTCTATTCTGCCAGTCCCATGGTGAATCCAGCGCCCTACTCTGGATTGGTGGAGGACTGCGGCGGCTTGTTACTGCAGTGTTCGCTCGCCCTAGAGATGCAGCCGCATCATTTTCCTATGGAGCGCGCAAAAGTGGCTTATATCATCTCCTTGTTGGTCGGACGAGCGCTACAATGGGCCCATTCACTATGGGATCAAAACTGCCCCGTAACACAGTCACTGGATAGCTTTATCTGTCATTTTAAGGAAGTGTTTGAACATTCTGAGGGTGACACATCAGCAGCTGAAAAACTCTATAATCTCTGTTAGAGTAATAGTTCCATCACTGACTATGCTCTCAAGTTCCGCACTCTGGCAGCATCCAGTGGTTGGAATGAGGCCGCTCTCCTCACCACCTACCACCTGGGGCTCGAACCAAAGTTGCGGCTGCATCTCACATCCTATGATGACACCATGGGGCTGGAACGCTTCATCCAACTCTCCATCTGGTTAGCCAATCGAATGAAGACTTGTCACGACAAGTTGCCCGCCGAACAGTCCCCGTCATTTCCTCCACGGAAGTCCCCTTACCATTCTCCAGAACCTGATGTCGAACCCATGCAGTTAGATGCTTTTCGTCTTTCCCCGGCAGAGTGTCAACATCGGCTGAACCAGGGTCTGTGCCTGTACTGTGGTGGTAAGGGACACATAATTTCTGTATGTCCCGTTCATCCTCCCTGTTCACTGGTAAGTCATGTAATCACTACTAAAATATGTGCCTCTCCTTTGTTTACCAGTGTAACAATAACTGCTCTTGGTTTCTCTTTATCAGTACCCGCACTCCTCGACTCTGGCCCAGCCGGCAACATCATCTCAGATACGCTCTGCTACCGGCTCCAACTCCAGAGACGCTCATGTGACCCCAAGCTCCAAATACACTCCATAGTTGGCAAGCCTTTGGGAAAAGGGATTGTTTGTTACTGTGTGGGTCCCATCAAACTCCAAGTAGGAATTTTACACACTGAAGACATCACCCTACTGGTTCTGGAGAGTTCCACCGCTGACATCGTTTTGGGACGTCCGTGGCTCATTCAACATTCTCCAGTCATCTCCTGGACTACTGGTAGCCTCCTGAAGTGGAAATCCAAGTGCTTTCCTTCTTGTTTTCCACATCTTCCCTCTCCTAGACCCAAGCTCTCTGCCAAAAAAAACCTTTTTTCTCAGTCTTAACACAACCTCCATCGAGAGCCCTACCAGTTCCATTCCTGTGGAAATCCCATCCTGCTATTCCCTCTTTCAGGATGTCTTCTGCCCTCTACACGCCTCACAACTACCTCCTCATCGACCATGGGACTGCGCAATAGACCTAATTCCCGGTGAGCCAGTGCCTCGTGGCAAAATCTACCCTCTATCTATTCCTGAGCAAAAGGCCATGGAGGAATACATTGAGGAGGCCCTCAATCAGGGGTACATCCGCACTTCTACTTCTCCTGCTGCTTCGAGTTTCTTCTTTGTAGCAAAGAAGAACGGAGGACTAAGACCCTGTATCGACTATCGCTCCCTCAACAAAATCAGAGTCAAGTTCCGGTACCCACTTCCCCTCGTCCCTGCTGCTTTGGAACTGTTGAGAGGAGCCAGTATCTTCACTAAGCTGGACCTTCGCAGCGCATACAACCTCATTCGTATTCGGAAGGGGGATGAATGGAAGACAGCCTTCGTGACTCCAACCGGCCACTATGAGTACCTGGTGATGCCGTATGGCTTGGTCAATGCCCCCTCCGTATTCCAGGGATTTATGAATGAGGTGTTCCGAGAGTACCTCCATCGATTCGTCCTCATTTACATCGACGACATTCTAGTATACTACCGGAATGAGACTGACCATCGTCTACACGTTACGCTTGTGTTGGAAAAGCTGAGAGAATTCCATCTTTGCCATAAGGCAGAGGGGAAAGTAAAGGCGGTGCAATCCTTGCCCACTCCTACTACCATTAAGGAGCTCCAACGCTTCCTTGGTTTCGCCAACATCTACCGTCGTTTCATTTGGAACTACAGTACCCTATCTATCCTTTAACCTCCCTCCTCAGATCCAAACCCAAAACACTATAATGGAACCCAGAGGCTTCACACGCCTTCCAACTCCTTAAGGATGCTTTCACCGCAGCCCCACTGCTTGTACACCCAGATCCTAATAAACCCTTTGTTGTGGAAGTTGACGCCTCCATGAATGGCGTAGGAGCTGTCCTTTCTCAGCAGCAGGGGAAACCACATCTACTTCACCCATGTGCCTTTTTCTCCAGAAAGCTCTCCCCAGGCGGAGTAGCGGCATTGGTTAGAGGGGGCTCAACATCCCATTTTAGTGCAAACTGACCACAAGAAACTTGAGTACCTCAGAGAGGCTTGCCGCCTTAACCCCCACCAGGCACGATGGGCCCTTTTCTTCATGCGATTCAATTTCACCATCTCCTATCTTCCAGGTAATAAGAATTCCAAAGTGGATGCCCTTTCCCACCTCTACACACTTGAGGAGAGTCCTGAGGAACCTAAAACCATTCTCTCTCCTCACGTTGTAGTAAGCCCCATCCGATGGTCCCTGGATGATAGCATTTGCGAAGCCACCGCCACTGAACCAGCTCTGTTGGGGTGCCCCACCAACAAAACTTATGTCCCTTCCTCCCAACACTTATCACTCATTGACTCCATACACTCCTCCTTAGGCACTGGCCACCCTGGGACCAATAGGACCCTCTCGCTTGTCCAGGGCCAGTTCTGGTGGCCACACATGGATAAAGATATCCGAAGGTTCGTCCAGGGATGTCCAGAGTGTGCAATATCTTGAACTCCATGACAACTTCCTATCAGTTAACTTCTTCCCGTGCCAACCCTGGTCACATCTAGGGGTCGATTTTATCTCTTATCTGCCTTCCTCTGAGTGATACACCTGCATTTTGTTACTGTGGATCGCTTTTCCAAAGCCTGCAAATTAGTCCCTCTCAAGGGACTTCCCACTGTCCTAGAGACTGCAGAGGCGCTATTTAACCACGTGTTCTGAAATTATGGCATTCCAGAAGACATAATCTCCGACCGAGGTCCCCAGTTCATCTCCAGAGTCTGGAGGGCTTTCTTTTCTCTCTTGGGAGTGACCATCAGCCTTACATCTGGGTATCATCCACAGAGCAACGGGCAGACGAAAAGGAAGATCCAAGAGATCAGCCGCTTCCTCAGAACCTCCTGCCACCACTGCCAGAACCATTGGAACCGTTTTCTGTCCTGGGCAGAGTACGTGCAAAACTCCCTATGTCAGCCCTCTACCAACCTCACACTTTTCCAGTGTGTAATCGGCTATCAACCTCCTCTCTTCCCCTGGTCTGGAGAGCCATCTGATGTCCCATCTGTCGACCATTGGTTTAGAGAAAGTGAGAGGGTCTGGGACTTAGCTCACCACCACCTGCAGTGAGCGTTGCGTTCTCAGAAGTTCCATGCCAATGCCCACAGGTCCCCAACTCCTATTTACCAACCTGGGCAGAAGGTGTGGCTCTCCACGAGAGACATCAGGTTACACATCCCTTGCAAGAAGCTAAGTCCCCGTTACATTGGTCCCTTTACCATCACCAGAAAAATTAATCCTGTCACTTACCTACTCCAACTCCCACCCCCCAATTTCATATCTACCCTACCTTCCATGTCTCCCTTCCAAAACCGTACCACCCATCTCTCTCTCTTCATCCCTCAGAACCTAATCCTTCCGACGATATGGTACAATGGGATTATTTTTTTATGATTTTGGAAATATACAGGTTCGGGAGCACTTTTATTGGATGGATTAAGTTACTTTATAGACACCAAGTAGCGGCGGTACAAACAAATGGATTAATTTCAGATTATTTTACTCTGGACAGGGGCACCCAGCAAGGTTGCCCTCTTTCCCCATTATTGTTCTGTCTTGCCCTGGAAACATTAGCAGCCGTGATAAGAAAGGAAGATGATTTAACAGGGGTGGTGGCAGGAGGTATGGCGCTTAAGCTATTGCTTTACGCAGATGATATTTTTTTATTCGTCTCTGACCCCACTTGATCTATGCTTTGCTGTAATGATGCTGCTGGCAGTGAGGTAAATGAAGACGATGAATTGAAGAACCCAAGTGCAATTTTATTAACTAAAGTGAGAACCAATAAACCCTAATTACAAACATGAATGAAACATAAACATGAACTTGATTTGACTTAAACTTGACATAAACTTGACTTAACATGAACACGTTACCAAACACAATACCTGACAAACAACAATGGAAAACATGAGGGCTAAAATACTTGTACATGGGAGAACATAAACCAATGAACAAACAGAACTCTAAATAAGATAATCAAACAATGAACCAATGAAAACAAGACACAGGAACATGGAGGGAAACAGTACATCACATGACCAGGAACACATGACATGAAACAGGAACTAAACTTTTCAAAATAAAAGACATGAAAAACATGAATCAACAAAATACACATGACACTTGCCTCCATAGAATTATTAATTCCTGCCCAGTAATGGCTTTTCAGCCGGGCGCCTTCCAGTGGCCTAAACAGGGCATTAAGTATTTGGGTATTTTATTCCCAGCATTAGAGTAGATGCTCTAGAGTAGAGTTCATTTTGACCCCTTAATAAAATGTTTTTCGAGCGATGTGGGCAGGTTGGCTTCATTACATTTATCTATGATTGGGAAGGTTAATGTTATTAAAATGAATTGTATTCCAAAATTCAACTGCCTGCTCCCTGTAGATGTCCCCCTCTCATATTTCAAGCAATTTGATAGCATAGTGAAGTCCTTCATTTGGAATGGTAAACGTCCCAGATTACACTTCAGTAAGTTACATAGGCCGATTGACAGAGGTGGGCTAGGCCTACCCAAGATTTTGTTTTATTATTATACATTCAGTCTCAGACATTTGGCTCATTGGTCACTTCCACCTGAGAGAGCCCCTCCCTCAGGGGCTGACTGGCCATCGGGAGAACCAGGACTTTTCCCGAAGGGCCGGCCGCGATAAGCTGAAATGGGCCGCCGCATTACGCAGAACGGGCCACAAAACGGCACCGTGATATGCCGAAGGGGCCAGCGATAGGCAGAGAAGGATAGCGAGTTTTGGACCAGTTTCTATGTAAAATCCCAGGCCGATTTCTCTGCCCAGTCCGCCCCTGTCCTCCCTGGTTTTGTATTGAACAGGAAGTTCTTGCCCCTAATATGCCGCTGCAAAGCCTTTCTATTAAACTAACCAGAGAAGTTAAGTCACACCCCGTTATCTCGCATTTGCATGCGGTATGGACAAAAATGTCCAGAGAGTTTAATTCAGACATTTATAAAAATTAAATGTTGCCTCGAGCATATGGATGAACCCAAAATTATATATTAATGTGTCCCTTTTCTGCTGGTCAGAGTGGATTGTGAGTGAGGGTAATACGCTCAGTGACCTATATGAGAGTGGAGTGTTGAGATATTTTGAAAATTTGGTTCAACATTTTAGGATTCACAGATCTCAGTTCTTCAGGTATTTACAGCTGTGCCATCTGCTCTGTACTATTTGTGGGAGAAGCTTACACCCCCCTAAAGCGGCAGATACTCTGGAAGTGGTGATTACTACCTTTGGAAAAGGTAATGAGGCATCAGTGTATTATTCCCTGTTAATTCAGAGTCTGGGGAACAGAGCCTTAACTTCTCTCAAGAGATGATGGGAGAAAGATTTAAACTTGGTATTGGAGGAGGGAGTGTGGGCTAGGATTCTAAAAAACATCAAGTCTACATCTAGAGATGCAAGGGTGCATCTGATGCAATTTAAAATTTTACATAGATTCTATTGGACCCCCGCTAGATTGTATAGACACAACCCATGCTTTATGGTGGTGTGTTAAGATCCAAGAATTTTGGTTGAGGGTTCAGAATTTTATGTGTGATGTGTTGGGTGCTCGGGTTTCATTTTGCCCCAGGCTCTGTGGGACGGTTATTGATGTAGGGGATGGGTTCATGAATAGTTGGGTCCTGGCTTGTGTCATGATCGGAAGACAGGTCATCCTTAGGGGATGGAAATCAGCTGGAGTGCCCTCGTTTCGGGAGTGGTGCACAGAGTTGGGCAGTGTGTGGCTTTTGAGGGGATGATATATAGAAGGCAACATGGGTTTATTTAATAAAAAATGGGGTAGTTATTTGGATTTTTTGGAGGGCTCTCGGGGGGAGACAGTGGAGGGCAATGTTAAATGTGTGTGTGCATTCTTATTGTTTTTTTTTTTTTTTTTTTTTTCTAAATAATTTCTGTTGATTTATTGTTTATTTATGTGTCATTATTAATTTACTATCAGACCACTGAGGTGGGGGGTTATGTTCGGAGGGAAGGGTTTAAGTTGATATAATTTGATTCTGTATTTTCTGTCATGTTTAATTAATCTGTCACTGGAATCAATAAAAATTGTTAATAACAAAAAAATATGTCTCATTACTTTTCTAAGCAATCAGATATTCACCTGGCAGGTGATAAAATGGATTGGGGGGGGGGGAGTTTTGCATTGAAACATGGACCTGACCTGTATCTAGGGACCAGAATATCATTGAGACGTGGGGGTGGGCTCTTTTGACTTGGGCCAGTAAGCAGAACACCCTAGAAACAACCTAGCAATGACCAGGCATGTACCTATAACACCCTAACAATCACTTAGCAAAGCCCTAACAACCATCTAGAATACCCTAGCAATCACATGGCAATGTACTAAAAACCATTCAGAACACCATTCAACTCGAGTACACTTATGCTCATTAGCTATACAAGCTGGGAAAATTGTGTAAAGAAGCACAATTTATTTTAACAGTGTTGTCAGATTTGACTGCTGATTTGAAATATGTTCTTTGATCATTATCTTGACTGACCGTTTTGGAGATTTTAGTCTTTCCCCATTCAAGTAGATAGGAGCTACTCTTGTAGGTCACTTGTTTACATAGAAAAATAGCTGCCCAAGAGCATTCCAAAGATGGCTGCTAGTGGACTGACTTGCTAGAAAGACATTGAAACCACCCAGAACACCCTATCAAAGCAACATCAGATTGATCTCACAGTGAAATTGGAAACAGTATTCTAAATTCTAAACACTGCCCCCAGTGGCCAAAGCGGTAAGTGTTGTTGGGCGTATGGGCAAGTGTGAGCTCCATTTTCCAAGTAGGTATAGCTGCAGGCCTCCCCCAGGGGAGGGTTAACTCTATAAGGGGGTTGCGCCAACTCCAAAAGAGGGAGTCACTTCCTCTCATGGTTAAGGTTAGAGAAAGGGTTAGGTTAGGGGCTCCCTATCTCTTTGCTGGTGGATTGGAGCTCCTACCCCTTTTTGGAGCTCTGCCTGCAGCTATATGCTTCTCTCATTTTCTGAATTAAATGTCTACGGAGGGGTGCCAAAAGCGAGATGTGACGCGAGTTTGTTTTAGCTGTAAAGGATGTAATACAGTGAAAAGGAATGCATATTTTGTAAACTGTATCCCTTAACCCAAACCCCAAACCTAAACCTAGCCATCAGTGGAATAAAAATGTAATGATAGAAGGAAAGATACAACCTCCAAATCACTCTTGCCACTGATTATATGAACGCAACTTCTTCCTGGTTTCAATGTGGGATCCGAGCTTGGGTCTCCCATGCTGCTAATGCAATGCACTTCCAGTCATGCCACAAGGGAAGGTAAACACACTTGAGCCAATGTGAAAATGTCTGATGGTAGATGGTGCTTGTGAGGAAGTCTGCATAATGTGGCTGATCCTAGGGTACTGGAACTCTTGGAAAGAACCTGTGTGATCAGGTTGGCCATGTGTACCAAGCAATTAGAACACTGAATCAACAGCATAGCAATGCCTACATCCAGAACAGCAATTTTACATGGGCAAGAACCACTTACACTGCATTCAGAATAAAAAAATAAAAAGAATCACATAAATCTATTTGACACACAGATTGTACGATGGTAGACATCAGGATCATATCGTTATGGAATCATAATGATACACATCAGAATGGAAATATGTATAGGTAATTTCTTTAGTGGGTTGTAAACAGTTATTTTACCTTTGTGATCTTATTAGTCCATCTGTCTGACCCCAGATCAAACATGTGACTCATGTGACTCACACCTGGTCCTTACGAATGTCAGAGAGAACCTTACCGGGGTCTCCCTTTCATGTCTCTTTGAACATATTCTTTCCATGTGTGCATTCCATATGCACACATAATTACTCATACACCAGCTGCACTTTGAATATTCATAAACGTGACTCAATGACAACTTCTATCTGACACTTCTTTCATTTCAAAGGGTTCCTGTAATCTGTCTTTAGAATATTTAGTCTTCATAATTTGCCAACAAACCAGCCCATGCTGGTAAGTGTTTTGCAGTAATGATTAGTCTTTGAGAAACCTGGCTGGACATCAAGGCTGGGTGTTACCAGCAGACAGTCAAATTGAGTTTGATAAAGAGAGATGAGCCCCCTGTGTATGGCATTAGTCAGAATGTTTCATAATTCAGATTATTGAAGAAGCAATTTTCTCAACCTAATTTACTGAATGATTTATAAATTACTGTCTTAAGAAGGCATGAAAGGGTTTGGAAGTTCTCACAGCTTCATTTTGTTTGTTGGTCTCTGCTCTACCACTTATTTTTGAAAAGTGGTTTTTCACCACATCGGCAAAGAATAAAGTCTTATAGTTGGAACTTCTTTCAGTTGGAGGGCAAGATAATGAGATAACAGGAACATTCTGTGAATAGAATCTTTTGGATTAACTTTTTATAGTGGGAGTGCAGAGAATTAACCATCACTAGATAAATCAGCTTTCACTCATTTTAAACCACATAGAAAATTCAGGAAAGCTCTCAAAGGCACACAAGGCGAAAGAGTTCATGGATCATGTAGATCAATCAGTTTAGAAGATCGTGAGTCACTTGTTGGAGGCATAGTGTCATACAGGTTAAATTTATGGATGGATAGCATCCAGTCAAGAATTAATTGAGATGGTGCTTCTAAACAAAGCGATGGATGGATGGATGGATGGAAGGACGGACGGATGGACGTACAATGGGTATGGACTGGCGGATTGATAGACAATGGACAAATAAACAATAGCAGCTTAGCAAAAGCTCCCACCTGCTAATTCAGACTGAAAATTTCCACAAATTAGGAAAGTGCCTGGAAAAAAAGGAACAAGATGAAATCTGGAATGAAGTCTGTGGTAAAACATCCACAAATGTTTCCCACTATTAAGATGAAAGAATTTTATTGGGAAAAAACTTGACATCAAAACCCAGAGAGGGAGTCAGATCACTGAGAATTATGGAAGACGGGACTGTCTTATAACTCTTTTATGAAATCATAAAGTTGTGAAGAAATGCAACTTTGCTTGACTTCCTGTCTTTGTGGTGTGTCACTGATTAAAGGCTATTATTTTGAACAGTCATTAAACTCAGTGAGATTTTATAACTATTTTTTCTCTCTGTATATGTATGTATCTGTTTACATCGCCATTTGTCAAACAGTGTGGTGAATATATTTGTCCAGAGATGATAGCAGTGCAGCCAAAGCTTGCATGTTTCTTTGATGAAAATAGCTCTAGTAAAAGCTGATGAATCATTAGTCACAGAACTCTTGCATTAGCAGCTGGTGCTGTTAGTGGGAGGTGATGCATCTCCTGTGACATGTGATGTGTTTTCCCTTGTCTGCTGTTGTAAGTCAATCTACAATTACTGCTCTTATCCAGACATTAGTTAAGACAAGATGACCCTAGTTGTTAACTGACTGGGGAAATAACTAAGAATTAAGTAAGCGTTTATTATTTGCATGTGTTGTCTGTGTTGTTTTAGCACCCCATTCACTAAAAGAATTATGCAAATCAGGTTACAACACAAAAAAGCTCAATTGGTGATAAATGCAATTAGTGCAATTATGTGATTATTGAATAAGACACAGGTTTTCTTGTTAAATACAACACACAAATGTGGTGCAACTGTTTAATGAAATGCCCCTGACTCTACACTGATGAAAAATATAATCATTTATTTGGGGATTACCGAGCTGTAAGAGCATGTAAAGCATTTGCTGGGGACTTTCACCAAAGGAACATCTTGAAAAATTGATACAGGGCAGCACAGATTCTGATCTGATGTCTGTAGTACACAAAGCCATGTCTGAAAGTCATTAACAGTCTGTCCCATAGTGTCGAGACCATGAGGAAGAAAAATCAGACAGCCATCGGCAAAACAGAGTCCTCTTTTTTTTACCCCAGTAGTCTGAGACCTGTTTATACCGTCTGGAAAGTCTCTTGCAGCCGATCTGGCACACGTGTCTGGGTTTTCCTTTAGTGAGTCACCACTGACTGATAAACTTTCTCTCTCCCCTCTACCCTCACACTTTTTCTCTTTTTGACTCTTTCTCTCTCGCCCACTCGCTCAGCCGTCCAGGGTGTGCCGACAAGGAAGGGACAGAGACAGAGACGCTAAAGGGAGTTGTAGGGCTGAGCTGCAGTCTGGCACATTGGGAGGAGACAGACAGACAGACAGAGCACCAGGCAAGGCTTCCCTCTGACTGTCTCGAATCATGCAAACACATGCAAATATTTTGCAAATGCTTTTTTCTTGTGAATGCAATGCCATTTTTACCTTGAGCGCTTTTACTAGAGTATTTCCTCAAAGAACAGTTGACTGGTTAGTTGAGTCAGAATTGAAAAGGTAACCTCCCTTAGTTTGCAGTTAATCAGTCATCCAGAGTGTCTAAATATGTTTCACTCTTTATCATCGTGCATGAAGCATTCTGCACATTTATACACACCCTTCTGGGTTAGCAGACCATGACTTCCCCCCTTTTGTTTGGGTACTCAACAGCCAATTCAGAGTCAATGTTCCTAGTTAAGTTCACAACTGTCTTAAATGTATGTTTTTGGAGATTTTGTACGACAGTATGAAGAAAGGATGGAATGTTTGTGTCTTATCCAGTGGGAATACTGTGTGTCTAATGAGTATCTGCCCTGCCAGAATGACATAATTATCTTTGGGGAAATTTCCCATAATGAGATATCTGTTGTGAATTGTTGTTTCTGTGAAAATCTATTCTACTGTCTATTTTCTGTCTTAGTTGTACCAAATTTAAATGGGTTTCTGTATTTAAGTTTACTGTCAACAGTGATGCAAAGGACTTTTCAAGAGTTCCAAAAGTTAAAAAAATGAAAAATATAAAAAAATCATTCAAGATCATGGACGAGGTGTATTACTTAGAGTTACTTAGAGTTATTTGCATAGAATATTAAAAAGCAATATTTAACCTCTGTGCACTGTGTAATTTATTGATCATCAGAGTATTGTGTCATTAGCTTAGCAATATGCTAACATCAAACACTATTGGAATGAATTGTGAGTCAAGTTTCTCATGCACTTTTCATACCATTCAAACTACAGCAGGTAAACTCAGATGCCACAGTGAATATTTAGGTGAAAACTGCAGAATAACTTAAGTAAAGGCCATCAGTCCCACCAGCTGGAACTGTGCTTGTGGTCATATGAAGAACACAGACAGGAAGGGGAAAGTGAATATAATAGATTAAAAAGGAGTCATTCTGTCCCCATTTGAGCACTGCTGAGCATTGAACATTAAAGGCTAAAGTATCATTCGGTTGCTGATCGCCCCGCGAACAGTATGTATGATGCAAATTTTGTGATTAGCACAGTCTGATGTGGCCCAGATTTTCTCGACACTCGCACAGTCCTCATCTGTGTGCATCACCAGCCATTGACTGTACTAAAAGAGTATCACAAAGCAGTCATAGTGCACATGTGTCAAACGTTCATATTCGTTCACGTCAGAAGAGTATACTTTGAAAGGCAATGCAGTCGACCAGTCACGATCCAATTCGGTGATACCTCCCAAAAATCAGTATATTTTAAAAATAAGACAAAGCAAAAAAAAAAAAAAAAAAACTGTTTACATGAGATTTGAAATAAGCAAGTTATTTTCTGCTTTTGATGTCAAACAGTAAAGAGGCATCCACACAACACTTGTGCATATTGGATAAGTCGGTAATTACGGCGGTAAAGGTGTTAACATACAACGTAAAATGAGGGTAATGGACAAACTCAACCTGTTTTGATTGGTTTATTCTTAAGCTGTTTATATCCTTACACCGATAAAGGAAAGCCGTTTAATGCATTTACACAACCACACACAGTCAGCTTATTAAGCATAATCGGTGTAAGATCGTGCATGTAAACATGCTAAATGATGCTGTCTGCACTGGAAGTGTCCGCTGCATTGTGTCACGCTGCGCAGACAGTGGACAGATGCCCCATTCTATTGCTGATGCGCTACAGCTACCGTCTGAAATAGAATGAGTTAGCTTAACTTAACAATTATCATACATGTTAATCTTTTTTTCTAAAATGGAACCTCAAATGTAGGGATGTCCCGATATCAATACTGGTATCGGAATCTGGTCCGATACCATGCTTATGTACTCATGCTTGTAAAATGCTCTGATACCAAAAACCGATACCATCTGACGTACAAATGTCATTACGTAAACATTTAGCACACAAATTAAAATCACATTATGTCCTAGTGAGATTATGTAACTGCAAAATCTGTGATTTAATGAGATAAATATATAGTTTGCATGTGTGGCGCGCTTCAAGTGTGTCCATTTGTGAATGTGTGAAGACAGTGTTGTGCCGACGCCGGCTGCAAGTACTTTTTAAAGATCCTCCTTGGCTCTTACAGGGAAAACACCATCATGACCATCGAGCGCTCTGTTTGTAGCAGAAGACAGCGAACAGATTCACTTTGTAGCTGAGGCACATACAGAGTACATACTTATTTAATTAAATAGCAGCCTTAATAAAAACCAAAAAACAAGGTATTGGACTCGGTATCGGTGAGTACCAAAAATTAAGTATTGATACTCGTACTTATTCTAAAAAAAAAAAATAAATAAATAAATAAATAAATAAATAAATGGTATCGGGATATCCCTAATCATATGTAACAGATTTTGAATGCTCTAGGCTGAAACTCCTCACTTCATACAAATAGCACTCCTCCCGTTAAGCACAGGAGAGCTTGGTTTTACCATGTTACTAGGCTAATGCTGTGATACTGCAATATACTAGTATAATGCATAACAAACACAAATATTAGGTAGAATAGTACATTTTAATTTGATTGTACATTTTTGGTATTGAATGAATTCTAGGTAAGTCTCTAATTATCATTTGTCCCGCTTAGGCCTGTCACGATTATTAAATAACCATCTGATCACGGTTATTTGATCTAACTGCAGTTATTTGAGACAACTGTGATTATTGGGCATTCAAATTCCAATCACATGTTAATGACTAAATAAGGGAATTTTAATCGAATATACAGTATAAATGCCATGAACGGTGTGTTTATGTGTCATTCAGTTGAACTCAGAGTCCAAACGTCACTGAGCTGCACCGTGGAGGTCAAGCTCCTGTTCTGAAGAGCACATGAAGCACTCTGATGCACATGCTGTCAGCAGAGGCTCACGCCAAACTCCCATGAAAATATAAACAAACAAATATAAACTTTGATAGTGAATGCAAAGCGCTCCGGTTTCACTTTAAACAATCGTTTAATGGCAAATGTTCCTTGATCATACACGCTGTGTTAATGACATGCAGTGACAAAGAGCAGGAGACGCACACTTACTCTATTTCTGTGGAGTGATGAAATGATGAAATGAAATATCAAATGAGATATAAGTGCTCATGGGTTTAATCAGAGCATTAAAATAACGTGTGAAAGTGAAGAAATTAGAAAATAATTTTTTTGCTATTGAATAATATAATAAAATATAATCTAAATAATATATATATATATATATATATATATATATACAAATTTTATCTTATTTTTATTTACAAAATCATAAAAATATATGAGTTCAGAAAACAAGCGTAATTGTAAAATTGACCAAAACTAAAGTTGACAAAAAAGAGAGACACGTTTTAAGTACTTATATAAGTTGATATTTAAGTACTAAATATTTTGATATTTAAAACATTATTTTCCTGTCATTCAAATGTTTTTAAAGCCTTAAAAGGAAATCATAGTTTATTCCTATTTTTCTTTTTTTTATTTGTATATTTGAAGTTAATTGTGTAAAAATAACTTCTTAAGGTGTATGAAGCACACATGCAGAGAAAAAGCACACCTTAACAAATATGACAATTTACATGACAATTCATCATGAAAGCCCTTAACAATACAATTAATCATCACAGCTTTAAAACAGACTATTAATCAGAAAATTATTTGTTTGACAGTTAATCGTCAGCCAAATGTCATAATCGTGACAGCCCTAGTCCCACTTAACTGAAAAAACGGATTGTGGAATGTTGGACACTTTATGCACTCAGCGCTTGTGGATTGCCCTATGTAGTGAAAGGGGCAGAGTTACCTGGCCGCGATGATGGCCTGTCAAAACAATTGTAATTAATGGTGAATGAGGCAACACCTTGCAAATGTAAGTAGAATGCTTTACCATTACCACATGCTGTGTAAATATGTACTGTTATTTAAGAGATCTGTGTTGAGGTTGGCTAGGGGCTACACATCATATGCAGTTGAAATGTCATTTCCTTCAGCTGTTAAACGGCAAATGCTTCTGCGTAGTAAGAAAACATAAGTGTTCCATTTGGAGCAATTCTATACTTTGAGAATTTATAAAATAAATAGTTAAATATTAATACTAAATGTACTAAATATTCCTACTTGATATATCCGATATCTGACAAAAAAGGCATTCCATTGCCAGATGCTTGGAAGATGACCTGTAAAGAAACAAAACTGCAGAGCTCCCGTTAGCTCTCAGATGTCTCCTAGCAATCCAACTGATAAACAATGCAAACTATTGTTAAACAAGCTTTAATTTCATGCAATGTAGGAACTTTGACTCATTGATCGATATTATTTAATAAAAATGAATGTTAATCACTAACTTTGTAAATCTTCCTGGGTGCCGACATGTTTGTGTGACATCACGCACCTGCATCCCGGCGAAATCAGAGTTTAAGATTTCCGCACGAGTTTCCAAGATGGAAGTTTGACTTCAAGTGGCATTCCATTGCACTTTTCCTAGTAGGAAGTTGGAAATTCCAACTTTCCGAATTGAATGGATGTATTTGCAGCATTATTCTCTTGCTTGGCTGATTTAAAATAATATTGTACAAGTTAAGCTCAATTGGCAGCATTTGTGGCATAATGTTGATTACCACAAACATTTTATTTTCCCTCCTTTTCTTTAATAAAAAGCAAAAATCGAAGTTACAGTGAGACACTTACAATTGAAGTGAATGGGGCCAATTTTTGGAGGGTTTAAAGGCAGAAATGTGAAGCTTATTATTGTATAAAAGCACTTACATCAGTTCTTCTGTTAAAACTCATGTAGTATTTGAGCTGTAAAGTCATTTAAATCGTCATATTTACAGTCATTTTAGAGTTTGTTGACATTACATCATGGCAACAAAGTTGTACAATTGGCTATAACTCTACACAGAAAAGGTTAGTAAGCAATTTTATCACACTAAAGTCATATTAAAGCACATATTGTTTATGTCTTGTGGCTATATTTTTTTTTTTTTTTAAATGTGTATTTTAACATTTACAGATTGTCCCCATTCACTTCCATTGTAAATGCCTCACTGGAACCCAGATTTTATTTTATATATATATATATATATATATATATATATATATATATATTTAAAAGGAGGGACAAGTCGAAATATTATTATTTTTCTTTTTTTTTTTGTAATCAACATTATGTCACAAATGCTGTTAATTAAACCCGAAATATTCCATTAAGCAAGATCTGATTCAGACTTGACTAGACTAAAAGTACAATATTGCAGTTGTAAAGAGTTTAAGAGAGAAGTATTTCCTCATAATGATTCACTGATTGAAGTTACATTCTTTCCATGGTAGTCATTGACAGTTAGTATGTAAAACATCGAGGCATCTTTGGCAAACTTTCTGCCTGAAGCGACATATGTTGTTGCAGTGGGTAACATGCTGCAGGCCATGAGAAGAGTGTGTGTGGTCAGCAGCAGGTGTGATTGCACAGTCACACTGTTAAATGACAACAGCTGCATGTCTTTTTTTTTTTTTTTTTAAAGGGAGATACCAGATTTGGTCACACCTGGTTGTCCTGGTCCTAAACAAACAGTTACACCATGACTTCTTCACATCTTAACCTCTGTCTCATCTTCACCTCTGTATTGATCCTAACAGAAAGTGCTCAGGCAGCCTAATGTTGGTGGTTACCTCCTCTGGCAACGCTAGTTCTGTTCTCAAATGTCTATTTGGCAACAGGTGAAAGTGCACACTCTGACTTAAGTTTTTTGGTTACTGAAAATTTCTATTGAAATTTTATATCTGTAATATAGAAAATTAAATCTATTTTGTGTATGTACTCTTGTCTAGTGTAACCTTTCATTTTCATGTCCTTTAGAGGGGGTGCAAGTCTTAATTAGGGGGATCAGACCCCCCAAATCCACCCCCACCTGTCATAATTTGCACACTGTCAATAGATATTGCTATTAATTTCAGTTGATTGGAAAATGTTTCAGCATTCTGTACTGTTTGATGGTGATAACTTTCTAGCTTTAAAAAAATATTTAGGGTGATGCAGTTCTTGCTGCCTCTCAGTGTAAACCCCAATGCAAATGTTCAGGACACTTCTCTGTCTCACTTCTGTTTTCCACATAAGCCCTAAGTTTCATCATTCATAGGAAAACTCACAGATTCTTGCACTGATACTACAGAACTCATTTTAGGTACTTTAATTCTTCTCAATTTGAACTTACGTGGGTTTTCTAAAGGTTTCCATCTCTTTTTAAACGTGACTTATGTGTTATGCTGCACCCACGCTGCATGGTTTCCATATAAAGTCCAAAGACCACTGTTGTAATGGTCAGAGAAACATAAATCACTTAATGTACCTTTAAAGGAATAGTTCACCCAAAAATGAACATTTCCTGATCATTTACTCACACTCAGGCCATCCAAGATGTATCTGAGTTTCTTTCTTCATCAAAACAGAATCTAAGACTTTTAGGATTTCATTTCAGGCCTCCTCCTCTAAACAATGCAAGTGAATGTCCTCCATTTTTTTGACGGTCCAAAATGCATATTTAGGGTGCATCAAAATAATTCACATGACTCCAGTCGACAATAACGTTCTTCTGAACGCAAACGATTGATTATTTTTAGAAACAAAACAATACTTACCTACTTTTTAACTACAAACGTTCGCTTCCGTACATCTCTGTGACACGCTCATGAGAGGGATGACGTAAGCTCGTTGGTAAGGTCACGTGTCACGTGGAGGAGGAGGCAAGAAGCACGTCATTGTTTACAATAGAA
This sequence comes from Myxocyprinus asiaticus, assembly GCF_019703515.2. Classification (NCBI taxonomy): domain Eukaryota; kingdom Metazoa; phylum Chordata; class Actinopteri; order Cypriniformes; family Catostomidae; genus Myxocyprinus; species Myxocyprinus asiaticus. The sequence continues at coordinate 23,575,757 of NC_059378.1, read as the reverse complement.
ACTTGTGCAGTTCACAAACCAAAACAATTTCAAAACAATATAAAATAAAAATAAAATAATTTCCAAATAATAATAATTAATAAAACAATGTAAACAATGGCACGCGTCCTGACTCCTCCTCCACATGACGCGTGACCTTACCAACGAGCTTATATCATCCCTCTCAAAGTCAAGTCAAAAGAGCCCACCCCAACTCTCTATGATATTCTGGTCTCTAGAAATGGCTCAGGTTCATCCTTATGAGCCTATGAGGTTTTTTCACCCATTTGATCATCTGACTATCATCATATGTTCAAATGCTTGAAAAGTAAAAGCACACTTCTCTTCAACCTCTCTTCCATGATTTATCACAAACAGGACAGTTACAAAAAAAATAGTATGAATAATGGTAACAGAGATGTTTACCTAAACTAGCGCCACTATTTAAGAAACAGCCTTTCTTTTGTTACCATTTCCTTCTTTGCTGAGGTGCAGACCCACTACACAATGTGCTGTTATGTACTGAAATATCCAGTTAACAAAATGTCAGAAATAATTTTTTACAGTATGTGACGTTTATGTGGGAGCATTTGAGCATAGACACATATTTTTATATGGATAATGATGGAGAAGCTATCTGGTCAGACTTGCACACGTTCCTTCATTCGGATCGGCATATTTCTGAGGAAGGTTTGATTGTGTTGGTCCAAATAGGCGTATTAGGAAGATCTGGGCTTTGCTGAAGTCTGTGGATGAACAAAATTATTTAAATATGGACCTCCTCACCACATCTATCAACTTAGAGGATGGTTGTGTTGTTGTGGTTATTTTAGTCAAGCACCCATTTCCATTTCAAACCTTTGTGTGTATGTGTGAAGTTTATTTAGTTCCAGTAGTGAGGTGATTATTACTGTTATGATGGTCGGGTGAGAGCAATTTCTGTCCAGACACTTTTCCAAGCCTGTGGCATGAGTGAGTCAGCCAGGGTTCTTTTTGTGTTTATGAGCGTCTATAAATAAGGAGATTAACATTTTCCCAGCCTATACGCAAACCTGTCTGGAATGTTTTGGCAAATCTGTTTTAAACATTCCACCTCACTTTCCAGAGAGAAGCTCTCTCTATTGGGACCCATTAGAAATATGCTAAATTCAGAAAGGGATTCTGGTTTCTGGTTTCTGGATGCTGGAGTTTCAGGCAGCAGTAGTAATTGTGGGGTAATTCAATGAGTCAACTTTCCAATGACCCCCATACACACACATGCACACTGCTCCTCCCATCTTCTCTTTGTTGGTCAGAAAATAGGGATAACAAGAGGGTGTGTGTGCATGGCAATGGGGTCGTTTCTATTTTTAGTGTTGGTAATTCACATTGAGTCAGCCCTGCACTTGAAGTTGGGGGCTCAAACTCTTTGATCATAATTATAACTCACAAACTGTGGACACAGAGTTACCAATTCAAAAGCAAAATATAAAATGTCTTTGCTGCAATTTTGTTTCTGGACATCTTTGTCTGTGAAAAAAGTATATCTTGCATTTTGTGTTGCATTGCTGTGCATTTAACTGTAAGAAACTTTGAAACACTTTTTATGTACTTGAGGTCTGAATGTGAAATGGCATGTGTGAATGTGATGCAACTGTATTTACAGCTGTTACATTTAGGTACAGAGAAAATCATCACAGGAAAACACTGCACCTGGTAAACTCTCCCTGTTTCTCTATTGGTCTTTGAGGTGTTTTAAAGAGGGGGAAAAAACATACGTCAAATAAGAAATTACACTCACTGAGCACTTTATTAGGAACACTATGGTCCTAACAAAGTTTCCAACATGGTCTTCTGCTGTTGTAGCCCATCCGCCAGGTTCGATGTGTTGTGCATTCTGAGATGCCATTCTGCTCACTACAATTGTACAGAGTGGTTACCTGAGTTACCGCAGCCTTTCTGTCAGCTCGAACCAGTCTGGCCATTCTCCGTTGACCTCTCTCATCAACAAGGCATTTCCATCCGCAGAACTGCCGCTCATTGGATGTTTTATTGTTTTTGGCACCATTCTGAGTAAACCCTAGAGACTGTTGTGCATGAAAATCCCAGGAGATCAGCAGTTACAGAAATACTCAAACCAGCCCGTCTGGCACCAACAATCATGCCACAGTAGAAATTATTGAGAAAATATTTTTTACCCATTCTGATGGTTGATGTGAACATTAACTGAAGCTCCTGTCCCATATCTGCATGATTTTATGCATTGCACTGCTGCCACACAATTGGCTGATTAGATAATCACATGCATGACTAAGTAGTTTGTGACAATGAGGAGGGCTAGGCTGGGCTGTAACTATGCACACCTGGCACCCCTTCGGGCTAATCAGCTGAGGAGAGGTATAGGTGCAACAAGATGTGGCAGTTAGGGAGAGAGAGAGCTATAGGCAGCTGCCCTGTATGCGTTTACATTTGTGTGTCTTTGTGTATAAGTTTATTAAAAACATTACTTTGATCCTTTGTCCGGTTCCCGCCTCCTCCTTTCCATTGAACCCTGTTACATAGTTGTACAGGTGTTCCTAATAAAGTGCTCAGTGAGTGTATATTTTGTATAAAGAAAATTAAGCCTATTTTTAGGACCATTCATTTTTATTATTATTTATTTACTTTTTACATTGTGACATATTCATCCTTTAAGACACATTTCTTTTTCTTTTTTTTATTATTCCCAGTGATGATTATCATAAAATTTTCATTATTCTAATATAGTATATTTATTTATTTAATATTTATTTATTTAACAGTATTTTTTGTATTTTTATTTAAATTAGCATAAATTAAAAGCAGTAAAACAAATACTACTATGGTTTATTTTATTTATTTATTGCATTATGGTAATTAGGATTAGGGGGGACAATGTGCTGAACTATTATGAAAATAATATTACTATGGAAAAAATCTTAATGTTATTTACAGGCTTCATAAGATTCACTCATTCATTAATAAAATAAGATAAAGTAAACAATAAAAATAATAAACATTTATTCAATCTTGTTTGCGAGTGAATTAGTCTAAACAGGAGATTTATTAAGCCTGCTCAAATAGTTTTAATTCATGAAGGTGAGATTTTTATTTTGTGACAGTTGAATAATTACAAATGCCAACAGGGATCATTTTTCAATTTGTTGAGGAACGCTATTCTCTATGTCAGTGTTAAGCGTGTTAGTCTCAAATGCAGAGGCAATAGCACTGTGATATTAAAAAGAACAGCTAACAAGAACTGTCTCTGTATCCTCCCTTTACAAAGACCCATTTCTGCAGTTTGCATTTTAGTCACCACACCCTGCAACTCCCACTGTCTCTCTCTATCATCCCATCCCACAGCCCACCCAACCCCTCCTACCACCCCTCTGCTGTGGCTGGAGTTCGGGATAGGTGAAGTTCAAATGGGCTGCACTTAAAGATCCCTTTCAACTCTGTGGGTCAGTCAGACCTGTTGGTGTGAGTGTAAAACCTCACTCTGAAAAGTCCACATGAAGGCCTCGCATCATTAAAGGCTTCCTGCCGTTTTTGCATGTACCTTTCAATTAACCGTTGCCTCAAACAAAGACATGCACATAGGGCCAAACTATGGCTTCTCTTGTGTTAGTAAAGCCTTAGGTGAAATTCCACTGTTGGTTAATTTGAGTTAACTGAGAAAGACCTCAGCAGACTACAGAGCAAGTCAAGGACACTTTAAATGCATGACATTTGTGTTGTTTAGTGCATGGCAGCATGCTGTGTTTGTTTGATGGTCAAAAACTTCAAAGGAATAAAGTTTGAGGGTTTCATTTAATAGAAAATACATATATGCCTAAATATTTTCTTCTACATGCATGAAATGCATTTATACAATGCATGAAATACAGCATGCAAGCTTACTGAAAGGCATAGAGAGTGGATGGTGTACAGGATGGTTTTCTTTGTCTCATGGATAAAGCTCATCAATTGCCAATAATTAAAGCTTAAACACCATACCCAATGAAATGTATGCACGCGATGCATTAAAAACAGACTGCAACCTTTTTTGAGGCTTGAAGAGTAATTTTGTGCATGTTGGTTGTCTTTGTCATCATGGAAAAAGCCCATCACCTGCAAATGCTTAAAGGGCTCTATTTTAGGAGCACTAGCACTAAGCGCAGTGTTATGCGATAAGTCATATGCGCAAAGTCAGTGGGCATGGCCATGAAGTTTTGCCATTTTTGTGCAAGCATGCACTAAGTCTAGGTGCAAATGGGTCTGGCTAAATTGCGCACGCAAATCGCTAATGGGCTGGGTCAACTGCAATTGAAATTCGGAGGTTCTTCTCTGGCACCGTCATTATAGAGTAGTCCGTTCCCTGTCAAGCAGTAGGGATATACACAAAGACAGCACATTCGTATGAAGTTGGTAGTGTAAATGGACTACAGTATATGCAATGAATTAGAAGAATAGAAATATGGACTTGCATCCTTTTGTGCATTAACTGCATCCCTGTTGAATGTCAGGCATATTTCTATGACAGTGACACACTCCTTTTATACACATGGATAATGAGGTTTCTCATCAGGATTTGGATTTACGCTCCATTAAATCATAGAGAATACAAGTATTATTTATCATTTTCATCTACTGACACATAAATCATGGCTAGAATAAACAATAATTGTTTCGGAATTCACTTCACTTCAACGGGTCGATTCTGATTAAAAACAAATTACTCATTAATTTATTGAAACACGAAAAAATTAAACCAATGTTTTTTTTGTTTGTTGTTTTTTTTTTTTACTCAATTCAAATTACACTTCAAACAAAAATAAAATATAAAAAAAATAACGAAGTGGTCAAAGAAATCATACCAAACCCAAAAATTTTACCCTCTCCAACTTCTTCCACCGGCCCCTTTTGCAATGACTTAAAAATCACTATAAGACAACAGGTGGAAAAATACTAATACAACTTAGATAATTAATACAACTGTAAATATAAACATAATAATAATAGTAATTGAAAAATAAACCATGACCTAAAAAATATAAATACTGTGTTTGTTTCATAAAACGGCTACAACAGTGATCATCATGGACATAATTTGATGTTCCACTATATTTTCAGAGTTTGGACATTAACTTTATTACCACCTGCTGGTGGAATCACCAAACTGCAAATGCAGGAACTGAGTTTAAACTTTGCGCTGAAAACAGACGTGCTTTTGAAACATCTTAGAGCAATGACCTATTTCTCAGGAAAATAGCAATTTGCAAAGACGTATTTTTAATGTTTCATCGGCGATCAACACCAAGGCATTTAAAATTTAACAAACTCTACTCTTTCAATCGTGAAAACTTAAATGCATCATCTACCCTGACTAAGGTCTATTGGGAGGCATGAAGAGTACGATGGTTGGCTTTTCCAACATGGACAAAGCCCATCACTTGCAAATGTTTTAAATCTAAAACTATAGCAATACTGCAACCCCATGCTGAATATGTCAGGCTGACTGAAGTGTGAAGTCTTAAATGGCTGTCCAATTACCAGTAGAAAATGCTGCCATGTTGTGCTTGTTAAGGCTTTGAATAAACGTTCTGCCAGGAGAGAGATTTTGCCCTTGATCTCCCCACTGTAAATGACTTGAAACAGCACACAATAATTTTTCTCGGGTAGCACTTGCCTATAACACTAAATGAGACCACCCATGATCCAAGGTTCATTTAATTGTTATCATGATATCTCTCTCTGATTCACACTGCCTAAAAACATTCATGACTGTAATATTTAGCCTCTCTTGCCAGACTATACACTTAATGTCTTTTCTTAATCAGTGCATGCAGTTTACAAATTAGATTACATTTCTTATCTTAATATTTCATCTGAATGCAATAACTCTTTCTGATAGAGATTCTGGAAAAGGCACTTTTGAACTGTAAATCTTACACAACACATGTTCTCCTGATGCATCACTAGTGTGCCTGCTGTGGATGGTCTGACACTTCAAATGACAGAAAAGGCTAAATCTTTTAAGCTTTAGAGGAGGTCATGACTCATAAGGAGGATGAGCAGCGCACATTGTCAGACGTCCACTGATGCTTCTAGATTGAAGACCAAATTAGCAGCAGCCCTCTCAACGCTAAGGCCTCAGAAGTGGAGGCTTATAATTGGATCCTTTATAGCACTCTCATCGGTGTCAAAGCAACAGTACTAAAAGATTGCATAAGTCCTGATTCAGCCTGGAGCAATGAGACATGAAAGTCAATAGAGATAGAAAATGAAACTGTAACTGCTGTTTTAAAATTTGAAATATAAAATGGAGAGTTCCATGAAGCTGATTGGTCAATTGTTGATTTTTAGCATTCCAGCTGTGCTAACATGATATATACTCACTTAGCACTTTATTAGGAACACTATGGTCCTAATAAAGATCCTGATGTGGTCTTCTGCTGTGTATATCACTGCACAGCACCCAAAGAGGCCAAGTATTAACCTAAGAATGTGTCCCAACCATATGTGACATGACAAGATTCCAGCGAGAAGCAATTTGTCTGTCCATACTGAAAGTGAAAAGTCTGAGTGACATGGAAAAATAACAGCCAATCGTTACATATTTGATGTATAAAATATAGTTATGTGAAGCAGGAATTTAGACCAATGAGATTTCACTGTGGGTGGGGCTTCTCAGCACTACACAGCAAAATAGAAACAAAGCAGACATTTTCCTGTTGCTTGTTGCGGTTACAGGACAAAAACATGGATTTAGATGGAAGCGAGCTTTGATCACTTGTATGTGTTAGTCTACATGTCAGGGACAATATATTCTAGCAGAAGTATGGCACTTAAAGGAATATTCTGGGGTAAATCAAGTTAAGCTCAGTCGACAGCATTTGTGCCATAATGTTGATTATCACAAAAAATTATTTCGAGTTGTTCCTCCTTTTCATAAAACAAAACTGGAGGTTACAGTGAGGCATTTACAATGGAAGTAAATGGTGCCAATTTTTGGAGGGTTTCAAGGCAGAAATGTAAAGCAAATTTTTTTTAAAGCACTTGCATTAATTCTTCTGTTAAAACCTGTGTATTATTTGAGCAAAGTTGTTTAAATTGGCATTTTTACAGCTGTTTTACGGTTTACAGTGTTACGTCGTCATGGCAACAAAGCAAAATCAGATTTAACTGTTCACAGAAAAGGTTTGTAAGTGATTTTATCACACTAAAATCATGATAACATTATTCATGTCTTGTGGCTATACTTTTGAAACCTTGAGTATTTTAACGTTTACAGATTGGCCCCATTCACGTCCATTGTACTTGCCTAACTGGAACCCAGATTTTTGCTTTGTTTATTAAGAAAAGGAGGGATAAGTAGAAAGTCATTTTTGTGGTAATCAAAATTATGCCACAAATGCTGTCGATTGAGCTTAACTTACATTGAACCCAGAACATTCCTTTAATGAAATTGCATGATAAAGTAATGCTTTAATTAATACTTACGTCCTTGATCATTTTTATTGTGTTGTAACCAATTTTTTAAAACAATGAAGCAATATGCCAAGCTATACTGTGAATAGTCAAGACTGACAGAGTTGCAGGCAGTCCACTGTGCATTGTGCCCAACAATGCCCTTTAGTTATGCTTTCCTTAGCCAAAATTCACTTATTGCTAAATTTAAAATAACACTTCTGTATTGCAGACAAGCATTATAAATTATCTTCTGCTACAGAACTGAGAGGTCATTTAAAACGGCACTGTATTATTGAATTAAACACTGTTTTCAGGGGAAAACACTAACATATAAATTTATATGGGTGTGGATGGAGTGGGTGGTTACAATTCAGGGTAAACTGGGTGGTAGGGGGCTTAAAACAAGTCTATAATTGTGGCTGAACTGCACGATCTACTGTCTGTCCCAACCACTGCTGCAACAGTCCAGGACTGCACACAATTAAAAAAAAATAAAAAATAGAGCCTCTGTCAGGCTCTGCATCAAGGCAAAAAAGTCACAGGCCAATGCAGGATAACCACAGAAGGGGAAAGAGAATCCGTTTGGTTTTTATATGTCATTTACAGAATCAAGAAGCCCCTTATTTTATCTACAAGGCCACCACTCCCTTCGATATAAATATAGCCCTGCAGCACTAAAAATACTCTAGCAGGCCTTCTATTAATAGCCTGAAATAAATACTGTCAGCAACTCTAAATCAGGCATGGCTATTGCCAAGGAGAAGAAAAGACTCTCTGTTTCAATCCCTCCCAACCCCCGGCCTTTCTCTCTTTCTGGCTTGACGTCAGCACTCTCCAGCACTTTCGACTCCAGTCACCAGTTTAGTTCAGGAAGATTTAGTCTTTAAAGCCACTTACTGGTGCTGCTATTGTGCTGCAGAGTGACGCCTCTAGGGCTGAGCAAGCGTGCACACTTTTTCCAACAGTCTGGAGAGAAACACACAGCTAGCTATTGTCTGGTCAGCTGCCCTGTGTGTGTCATACAATAGTACCTATTCTTATCGCTCACTCACTCCTTGTTTCCACTGTGACTGCAGCCAGACCTTAAGCCCCCACTTAATCAATTAATTCCTGCAACAATTAAGATCACTCCTCGTGAGCCACATTAGACTTTAGAGAACCTGTTAGGACAGTGTTCATCAAAGCAGGACCAAGAGAGAGATGGCATGCAATATTTAATAAAAACTGAAAATTGATCAATAACGTGATTATGAATTTAGAAAAAATCATTTTATATGCATTTCATTCATGCAATGACTTGAATATGAACATATTTTTCATTTTGAATAAGTATTAAAGCAGTACTGTTTTAAAATATTGTTAATATTTGAAAAGGTTTTGTCCGCCGAATCAAATATCAGGGTGGTATAATCAACATTCAAGGTCTTTTGATGTAATGTGACAAGAAACCTATAAAATAGGAAATGACATTACAGAGAATGACATTACATTGTAGACCCTCATGTGTGTCAAGGTCAATAAGTCTCTTAAATATATCAGATATTTGTCCTTTTTCTGACATGGCAAAGTTAGTTCAGGTTTTCAAATGTCAAGTGGAGTTAGCCCAAGAAAACTTGATATATCATGTGAAATGTGATATACATAATTTGAAAATTCAAATGTTAAAAAGTCTTAAGAAATATGCCACTGTACATTTTTAGAGAAATTAAAATGTTTAATATGGTCTAAATATGGATTATATTTTTTTTCACCATGTGAAACCAAAATGAACACAAATTTAAATGTCTAAAAAGTAGATTTTTTAATCCGTTTCCTCATCTTGGACACACTTATTTGTCATTCATTCCCTGAGACCATTTTGTTAGCATTATCCTTGTTCCTTGTAAGCTAACAAGCCATAAACCCCCTCTCTCAACATCTGCTGTAACTGAGTTATTGGTAGCTTTAATTAAGCATGAGCAATGGGTTTATAGTGGTGAGATAAAGTGCTGGTTAAATACTCTCAAAGTGCAATGAAAATACAAGCATTCACAAGCTAAGACTTTACTGTTTGTTTCATTGGGTCTACTCTGCAAGATGGGTCATAAAATTGACCAGAGTCACATCTTGCCTACTTTATTTTGTCTTGCTCTGGTTGCCCATGTGGGTGGGGGTGGAGAGAAGCGCTACTGCCAGGCTGCATGTACCTGACGACCTTTAGAGACGAAAGTCAAGCAGAAACAGACTGGGTGGCACACAGTTATTATAGCTCACACACAGATCAAGGCTTTATGGGAAGGGAAAACTTCAGGGGCCTGGAGCCTCTGCCTTTGATTGTCTCTAAAAATAGTAGACTGGTTTCCCTCTTTCTTTTTCTGCCAGTTTGTGTAGGTGTTTCAAGCCTATTCCTGCATATGTAGTTCTCTTTTGGCCATGCTATTTAAAACAGCAAAAGAGCATTGAGATGCATGATCCCAAGTATTTTTACACTTGTATCCTTAGGCAATTCCTTTTTGTTGTAATACAATTTTATCACTTCGTACCTACTACGTATATTCTTTCAATGTCATGGGTGGCGATAGGGCAAGGCTACTGGGTTTAAGTCCTGAATGTTTTCAGTAGAGCGCCGAATGTTTTTATCATCTTTTAGTAAGAACAAAAGTATTAGTGCTTTGTTATCAAGTTGATAATAAAATATATGTATATTAAGTATGCACTCACTGTGCATTTTATTAGGAACACCTGTCTATCTACGTATTCATGCGATTATCTAATCAGCCAATTGAGTGGCAGCAGTGCAGTCGATAAAATCATGCAGATAGAGGTCAGGATCTCAAGTTAATTTTCACATAAACCATCAGAATGTGGAAAAATTTGAGATGTCGACCATGGCATGATTGTTGGTGCAGACAGGCTGGTATGAGTATTTCTGTAACTGCTGATCTCCTGGGATTTTCACCCACAACAATCTCTAGAGTAGGGTCAGCAACCTTTTTGACATGGAGTGCCATTTTTTATTTTCCTGGTCAATGGCTGTGCGAAAAAAATGCGCATGTATGTGATTTTCCGAAGTTTGAGTCCACTTGTGAAATTTTTTCTATTTGCATTTTTCTATTTTAATCATTTATTTTTCATTAAAAAAGATATTATCAGCATAACAGTTTGAGTGAAAATATTTTGCAAAACCGACTCAATCTTACATGTGAATTTTCACAGGGCATCTTGTGAAAGTGCTTTAATGAAAGAAAACCTGTCCTTATGTACAAAATGACTTAAAACAGTTAATGTCACAAATTTGCTTATTTGATTACTGATCATGAAATTGTGTGGAATCTTAAATATTTCTTATATTATGTCATACTACATTTTTCAAAATCACACAGAGGGGTAATCACTAGCACCTAAGCGACAGCGAGAGAGGAGCAGTCTATTTTATTTATATGACGTTTTTCGCACCTGCATTACAATCTACATCTTGATGTAATCCTTCCTCATGATCACTCGGTGTGTTTTCATCAGCTGAAAGGGAAGTTAAACACTATTAAAGTATGACGAGACTCGCGCTGCGTGTGCAAGCCATTCGCGCATCACAAGCCGATCAACTATTTAGCCCTTTTCAGTGAATTGCACATGCAAAATTCTAAAACTTTATTTATCAGATTATGTTTTCTCTTTTAATCTTTTAATGCAATTTTGAATGTGACCATGGGTTAAGGAGGGTGTACCTGTATGCTGGGTTGGAAATCTCAGGGATTAATAATGGTGCTTTCCTTATTACATCACGCATTGTTCTGAAAGCAAAAAGAAACAAATGAAACACGGAATGTAGAATGTCGTCCACGCAGCCTGACCAAAGTAAAGCAGGCGCGTTTACTCACGCGATTAACCGAAAGTGATGCAGTGCCGGCTTGTGATGCACGAATGACTTGCACGCGCTGCACGAGTCTGTTGGGTATACTGCAGTCTCGTCACATTTTAACTTTTTGTTTAGCCTCCCATTCAGCTCATGAAAACACACTGCGTGATCAGGAGGAAGGATTACATCAAGATGTAGATTGGAATGCAGGTGCGGAATTTAATATGAATAAAATAGTCTACTCCTCTCTCGCCGTTGCTTGCATGCCAGTGATTACCCCTCTGCATGCCAATGCTGGCACACGTGCCATAGGTTGCTGACCCCTGCTCTAGAGTTTACTCAGAATGGTAAAAAACAAAAGCACCCAGTGAGCGGCAGTTCTGCAGACGGAACTGTGTACACTGTGTACACAAAATAGTTATACTCAGGATCTTCAGGACAAAACTGTCCCCACTGAAACCCATTAAAATATTTGCAAATATTGCAATATTTGATCCCAGTGCCATTAAAGCATAAAATCATGAATTCTATGATATTATGCTTTCATTCCGGAGCCCTGGCTTCAAAATTTACTTTTTTTATATTTTCCACCAGATGGCGCCATTTTTCTCATGTTTAGCCTATGGAGCAAATACATGCTTTTTGCTGTATTATAGAGCACTGCAGGCCAACTGAATAAATTATGCAGCTAAAATTGTGTGGGTGTGTTGGTATGGATGTCAGAGTGTTTTGTATGTGTGTACTGAGAAATGTATGTGTGTGTGTGTGTGTGTGTGTGTGTGTGTGTGTGTGTGTGTGTGTGTGTGTAAAAACAACAGTGACATTATGTAATCAAACTGGCATTTAAAGGGTTAAAATCTTGAAAATGAATGAATATTTGGTAGTTATTATCAGCACTGATGTTGGTTAAAAAATGAAAGTCAGTGAAAGTGGAATATAATATTAATAAATAATATTTTTATGGCAGTTTATTAAATGTGGACATTTTTGTCCTCGAAGGACCTCTGAGTAACTTTTTTTTAATTGAAGCACAAGGGTTAAATTATGTGATGAATATGTGGATATTTGTCCTATGTACTTATGTCTGATTGTATAGTATGCACTGCCAACTTTCATATACGAAGTTCCTAATGGAAAAATGAAGTTGAATTGAATTGAATATGTCTGTTTTGATGAGATATTGGAAACTGTTGACTTGGTCCATCCAGATGTAGTAAGTACAAAAAATGTGTATTTATATAACCCTGAAAACAGTGAGTATTATATTCAGATGTGCTCGAGGAATTTGCAAACTTTAAGTTACAAACCAGGACATTTGCTTTTTTTGCAAAACTCTTTTATTAAGACACGATGTCATGAATTTCTCAAATATTGACAATAATATTTTTTTTTCATATGCACCTGTTTTAGCCTATTTAAAGCCTGCTCTTCTAAACTTACTTAAAAACACCCAACAAATCATAAAAGTGTCAATTGTACACAATGTGATTTGAGCTAAAGCCAAAAGCGACAAAAAAGTGTTTATTTTAATCATGTTTTAAATTACGTTAAAGGCAACTTCTGATATTGGAGCGTATCTGAGGCTGAGACAAAAGTTAGATGGGACCTTTCAGTTTTAGTTTCAGTAATGTTTAAAGTCAAAAATATAGCTGCAAGCAGCAATTAACGGGGTTCAAGCTATAAAGGTCCTTTAAGTATATATGCAACCAATATTAAGTATTATTAGACAGTCCATTAGCACCTAAAACAATAATAAAGTGCCTTAATTTTTCAGAACCATCATGTTAGGTAGCACAGACGTATGGCATTTTTTACACTCATGACTGTTATAACGCCACCAAGAGGTAGAGGTGTGCAATTTTTTTCATGTGTCCTCAGATTGACGTCCTACATAAATGTCCAAATTGGGTGATAATATCTCATTCCTTTCAAGAGTTATAACAAAATAAGTAAAATGTGGCCACACCCACTTTGAACGTTTTGGCGTACCGTTGCGCCGATGAATTGATTGTTCAAACTTTTTTATATAATTATTGATATTGGGACTCCAGAGAATCTCTCTTCATTGGTTTGGTACCGATCGGGTGAACGGCCAAGGACTAGTTTGAAAAAGTAGTTTTTGTAAATAATCTAAAATATTTAACAAACAATTTGATTCACACTTCTTTTTTTCTTTTTTTTCTCCCCCATTTTGCACAGACCTCTTGGGCCAAGAGACAAATAGGCCTACCATGTTTCATTCCGATCTGCCTTTTCTACCCCTATCTAATAGCTGCTAAAAGTTGATTGGTCGATGGCGGCCATGTTTTTCAAGATACGAGACTGTCCTCATACACCTTGGTGGCACCTTGGACAAAGAATCTGCATGCAAATTTTCAAGTTGATCGGACCAAGGGTTACATAGTTAGAGCCATTTTAGAATTTTTTTTATCATTTTAGCGCCACCATGAGGCAGAGGCATGTAATATTGTCCTCAGAATGACCCCATACATATGTGTACCAAATTTGGTGATAATATCTCATTCATTCATGAGTTATAACTGTTTTAGTAAAAGTGGCCACACCCACTATGTATGTTTTGGCTTACCATTTGACAAAGAATCGAAAGTTTAAAATTCCTTTGATACATTTTCATATTGGGACTCTGCTGAATCTTTCAGGACTGGTTTGGTTCTGATCGGGTGAATGGCCTTGGACTAGTTTTTTTTTTTTTCAAACAATCCAAAATACCGGGAAAACGAAAGGGCAGAGCAAAAATGTTATACAAATTTTATTCCTAGGCCTTACAGCCCAAGAGTTATGGCCCAAAATGTTATTTATTTATTTATTTGTTCAATGTAGCGCCCCCCTTTGGCTGATCGGGGCGCGGCCATGTGTATGGCCAGCCAGCCGGAGTACTACCATTCCCCAAAGTTTCAAGTCCCTAGGCCTTACAGTTTGGTCTGCATGATACATTTTATGGCAGAATAATAATAATATTAATCCTTAAAAATACAATAGGGTTTCAGCCCTTTGGGCTTGAACCCCTAAATATGTTACATTAAATTATGCCTCACAGATGTAACTTTAAACTTTTATTATAAAGTGTATTATATTCCAAAATGTAATCAAAGGATGACACCATGCATGTACACAGAGGTCTTCTGCATTCCATTTAACTCTGAAAGTCGGAATTTCCAATTTCCTACTAGGAAAAGTACAATGAAATGCCACTTGAAGTCGGACTTCCAACTTGGAAACTCCTGCGGAAATCTTTAACTCATATTATGATTAACATTCACTTTTAATAAATAATATTGATCAACGGGAGCATTGCAGTTTTGTTTCCTTACACGTCAATTTTCCAAGCATCTGGCAATGGAATGCCTTTATGGTCGGAGACAGGAGGTATCAAGTAGGAATTTCCCACATACAACTTGAAAGGAACGCAGCATGAGACCCGAATATATACACTGAAGGTGTGTCCCATACTGCACACTTCTGCACTATTTTACATCATTTTGAAGTGTAATTAGTGCGAGCAGTATGAAAATGCAACAAAAAGAAGTGAACTACGAGTACCCAGATGATGCACTTCTTCAACTGTCAAAAGGGAGTGTGGAACTTTGGACACTTCATGCACTCAGCGCTCACGGATTGCCGTATGTAGCAGAAGGGGTGGAGTTAACTGGCTGCAACCCTGGTCTGATAAAACAATTGTAAATAATGGAGAATGTAGCAACTTGCGAAACTTCAGTGAAGACCATCACCCTACGCTGTGTGAATATGTTCAGTTCTTAAGATTTAAGTGTTGAACTGAGTGGCAACACATCATGTGCGTTTGAAACGTCACTTCCGTCAGCTGTTAAACAGCAAATGCTTCAGTGTAGTAAGAAAACGCTATGTGTTCCATCTGGGACAATACTACACTTGAAAAATTCATACACTACATGGCTGAGTGCATATTGTTTTCTGTGTAGGTAGGCCTATATTTTGTTGTTGAGAGCAAAGGTTGTGTGTCCAATCAAGATCTTCAGTGTTTAGCTGCATATTCATCTGTAACATGGTATAAGTTAGTCAAATTAGGCAGATTCCAATGGACCAGCTGTGTGACCTGGCATCACCCTCAAAAACCATGTTCAAAACTACACAAGGTAGTCTAAAAGAAAATATAGTCTGCATTAGATACAGATTTGCTTGGAGTGAGGATACACATGGTTTGTGTGAACAGTGTGTTTTGTTCAGTGTAAAATCTGTAATTTAAAGCAAAACCAGTTAATAACCATTGGTTTACAGTACATTATTTGTCCTAATTTGCTCTGCTGCCCTGCAACATAAAGTTTGTACTTCTGTTAGAGCTAATAGACACCAGTTTTGCACTGACAGCTTTACCATCCCACTATGGGCGCTTCCCCGTGATCACGATGAAGATCAAAAACAGACTGATTCATTCACGCACCTTGTGAGAAACAGCTCGTACTTTTATGGAAACAGAGAGCTTTTATTTCCGCATTCCTTACATACTAGGGGCAGGAGCGCTGGGCACGACACATAGCAGTTAAGAGATGCCCTTTCCAAAGAAGACTGTATAATGTTACAATGGTAACAGGGTTTAAATGATTGTATTTCGCGCTAGTGTTTCACGTGTACAAGATGCTCAGCGCTTTCGCGAATAACTCAGATTTGCCCTAAAATGGGCAATGACGTTTCCGGAGTACCAATGCGTAGTAGAAGACGGGTTACGTCAGACGCACAAACAGCACAGGGAATGCCCGAAATACTTGCTTTCCATCGTTATGTAGACTAATCTTGGCAACTCTGATTACTCGTATCTATTAATAGCCGTTGATAACAAGTCTAATTTAATATCACACTTTGGCAGGGACAGTACAAGAATTCTTTCTCCAGATTGGCACGATGATTATACGCAAATGCTTAAAAATGCTAAAAGGATGTCACAGCAAAATACATGTGATTCTGAATTAATACTTTAGATCATTTTAATTAGATGTAAATGTCAGGGTGGTGTTGTGTGGATGGGAGAATCCCATAAACTGCACTGTCTTTTTTAGCAGCTGCTGTTGGTCTGTCTTTAGTTCATTACCTCACAGAGTTCACAACACTGACCTGAACAGCAACTGGTTGGAGCTGGAAAATAGAGCTCACAAATCAAGATGCGGGCCTAGAAGTGGTTGTAGCTTAGTGGTAAACCCACAACCTGTAGGTTCAAGCCCTGAAGGGAATAATGTTATGTCCTTAAGCAAGATACAACCCTAGGTTGCTTTAGGGGAGCTGACCCTCTCATAAGTGCACTTTAAAGGGATAGTTTACCCAAAAAACCATCCCAGATGTGTATGACTTTCTTTATTCTGTTGAACTCAAATGAAGATTTTTAGAAGAAAATCTGTGCTCTGTAGGTCTATACTTTGCAAATAAATGGTGGCTAGAACTTTGAAGGTCCCGAAAGCACATAAAGGCAGCTAAAAAGTAATCCACAAGACTCCAGTGGTTAAACCCCTATCTTCAGAAGCGACATGATAGGTGTGGGTGAGAAACAGGTCAATATTTAAGTCCTTTTTTACTATAACATCTCCTACCTGCCCAGTAGGTGGTGATATACACGAAGAATGCAAATCGCCAAAAACAAAAAAGAAGAATGTGAAAGGAAAAGTGGATATTAATAGTAAAAAAGGACTTAAATATTGATCTTTTTCACCCACACACTCCTGACAATATGGATTTAACCACTGGAGTCATACGGGTTACTTTTTAGCTGCTTTTATGTGCTTTTTGGAGCTTCAAAGTTCTGGCCACCAATCCTTTGCATTGTATGGACCTACCGAAATATTTGTCTAAAAAATCTGTGTTTATATTCAGCAGATGAAAGAAAGTCATACACATATGGCATGAGGGTGAGTAAATGATGAGATAATTTTCATTTTTGAGTGAACTTTCCCTTTAAATAATGTTGGATAAAAAGTCAACTATATGACAATAACAGTTTGTGTTGTATTCACTTAGTTAAGCGTAATTTAACCTCAAATCATAGCAAAATTACTTGCTGAAAAGTTTTTGTATGAATCCTGTTACCAGATTAAACATTTTATGGATTTATCGAAGTTCTAGTACAGCCTCTTTATGGAGCAGAGCAACAGCTGGCACAGCTCAGCATGAATAATGTTGTATTCCTGTCAGTGCAGTGTCGTAGTTAGCTGTGTATCAGTAAGGCTATGACGCAGATTCCAGGAGAGAAGGGAATAAAGACAATCCTTTGGCAAACTATGTGATCTGTTTACCCTGCAAGTCACTTACACGTTCAGCATGTTACAGTTATTTCTCTACATTTCCCTCCTTGCTGTAGAAGTTCAGTCTTTTGTTCAGAACTTTTCCTTCCTGCTCATTTTACTACATGCTATAGTTGGAAACAGGATTCTCTGTTAATTTTGATCATTTGAGTGAATCCCTAAACAATAGCGGGTTTGGACTCATTATTTATTGTTACAATTGACCACATTTTAGAAAAATAGTAAAATCATCCATATGATGGATGCATGAAAATTATGTAGTGACTAAAAATGTTACGCAAATCAAAACTATCTGATACGGATTCTTCAAAGTAGCCCTTTGCCTTGATTGCAGCTGTGCACACTCTGGGCATTCTCTCATGCATCTTCATGAGGTATTAATTCACCTGGAATGCATTTTGTAACATTTATTAAGGGTACTTGTTGGCTGCTTTTTATTATTAAAATTTAGTAGGAATTAATACATGGGCACAATTTATAGTTGTCTAAAAATCTAAATTAAGCATTTTAGTACAAACCTCCAAAGGTCAAAGGATTTTTAAGATGTGTACCCCACTTTTGACTGGTACTGTATTTATTATAGTGATATAGTTTTGAAGCTGGAAACATCTTCCCCTCACCCCAAAAGCAAAACAAGTCCAAGATGTCAAATTCTCATTCAATAATTTATTGACACAATATTGCATTTGATAAGAGCAGAAATGCATATATTACTCTATTTAAATTACTGGAAATAACTTACATCAATTCATAGTATGTATGTCTTATAACAAACAAACAAACAAACAAACAAATTCAAAAATGTAATTGTTCGATAACTCTGTACTTCAGTGCAGTCAAACGGAAGCATCTGCAGTCCATTTGTAGCTAGGCATAAAGGCTACTACAGTTCATAGTTACTAATGTCCACCTAAACTGAATATTCATTCAGCGTTCCAAAATGCGTTAGTCCTTCAGTCAGCAACAGTGAACCAAAGGTAGACTTCTACGCTGACGCACACCGGCTTTCCAACCCATTGCACATATGAAACTGGGGGGCGTAAGCGCCCACGCCGCCCGCCTGCAAGTTCTCCCATCACAGCTCGTGCCGACGGGCAGCCTTCCACATTTCATGCTCCCACAACGATTTTCCTCCGCTAGACGACCACTTTTCCCCTACGGAGGTCACGATAAGCTGCAGGAGCAGAGTGGAATGTACCGTGCGCACAGTTCCAAGAGTTCCACTCTCTCTTTCAGCCCCTTTACATGACGCAGCAGTCAACGACGGCTCGTGCAGAGCTCTTCTGCTTTCATTCGCAGAGAATGACGATCAACCTTTCATTGCAGAAACAACACTGCGAGTAATTCAGCGTTCTTGCAGGGACAGATAAGGGATCCATTGGTTTTTGCAACGGCTCTCTACGCAGTAGTTACCCACGTCTTTCAGTGCCTGGCATTTCAATGGTTGGCATTGAGAATTCTGTGAAAAAGCATCAAATGCAACGTAAGTCAAAGCCATCAGCGCATTCGATATCGCAAAACACAAATGTCAAGTTTGTAGTCTATACTTACAGTGACTAGGATGCAGTGGAAGTCTCTCGGCTCGCTGTTATCTACGTCAGCTGGCTCGCCGAGCACCTGCGCAAGGCGTCTCAGACCGGACACCCGAAGAATGTTGATGTCGTTGTCGCAGCAGAACGCCTGAAGAAGCGTAAAGTGAATCTGCAGCGCAATATCATCCTGGTCCTCCTCATCGGTGGCCAGAACGCACAGTACGACGCAATCAGGATCTCTGTTAATCCAAAACAAATGCAATCAGCCTCATGTCTGTGTGCTTAAAAAGAAGCACGTCAGTCACATCAATCTACTGTGTAGAAGTCAGCCAAATTCTATACTTACACATTCATTAGTTTTGCAGATTCGTAAACGCCGACTGTGAGACAGTCTTGTCTCTGTGCTGCTACCAGCAGCTCCTCTAATGCTTGGCTCACGGTGTCCATTCTGTAAAAAAAAACATGCGAGTTTGGTAAGCGACCAGCGGATAGTTAGATAACCACTATGATGCCCTTTGGTTATGTAGGCATGCAATAAAATAACTTACTTTTTATCAGTAATATTGCATCCAACGACTTCTTCCAGGGTCATTTTGCTTTCAAGTAATAGTAATCCACAAGCCTCCAGAAAAGGGTCCGAAATGATACAATCCAGTTCAAGTGTGTGGTCTAAAGTACAATCCAATTATCGCTTGGAGTCGTAGTATTCCTTTGCTCGTTTCGCTGTATGAGAGAAGTTATTTCTGCGTAAGACTGCCGAAACTCGCTGTATATATATACGGATTTCTAGTAGGGTTGGGTCGGCTAAACTCTCTCTTCTCCCATTGGTTTAAAGTGTTCGTCTAGCGTCTCTCAGCCATTGGTGAACAGGGGAAACTCCTGGTTACACCCCACGTGGGCTGATTCGCGGAACATGTCCAAACAACCAGCACAACATGCACCTTGGTAGCTTTCAGTTTGTTTGTACGGAGTCTGATGGAATTTCCTAATGAAAATTATAGAGTTTCCCTGTTGCTTTCGTTTGTGCATGTTGCAGTTCTATCTGAATCCATTGCATCATGCACAGAATATAATGAAGCAGCCCATATACAAGCCTGCTACTCAGTGTTGAATTGCAAATGTCAATTATATGGGAAAGCAACAGTGTTTTGCACACATGTTTCTCAGAAGCACAAATCTGTAATAATTTGTGCAAGTGTCAAAGAATGAATGCATTAAGATTATAAATTGATGGCATCTTTTACTCGTTTTAACTTTGCAAAACAAGTCATCTGCAGAGGCTCTAGAAGGTAGAATAGTTTCTGTCTCATTGTTACCTGGAACTTTCATCACCCAGGCTGTTCCATTTCCACTGGCTAATTATATACGGTACAGTCACAGGATCAGAGCTGTTGATGTTATCATGGGATCTTGTTATGCTCGAGTTACAAAAATCCTGCCTCCGAATTGTGCTGCACAAACAGCTGAGATCAACATCTTAAGGGGAGCTCAATTGTTTGACCTATTTACTTAGTGATGAAAAATACCAGGGCCGTTTCTGGCAAGCAGGCCCTGAGCCACTAGGGGGCCCCACAAAGAATGGTGGTTTTTATTTATTTTTAAAAATACCATAAGCTGCGAGTTGTTAATTTATTTTTAAACTTTTTGCATTTTGTGTAGTTAATATATTCCAATTTTGGGTGTTTGGGTGCTACAAGTAGGATTTCGCTTAGGGAACCCATATGTTCAGAAACGACCCTGCAAAATACCTTAAGAATCAGCTCAGATGGGGAGAAAAAAAAAAAGAAAAGAAAAAAAGAAAAAAAGAATCAGCTCAGACTAAAAGTGCCAAATTGAGCATGTACCAGCCTACCCCAAGAGCAATGCTTTCAATATGTGGCTTGCATGTGTAAGTGCATTTATGTGTCTCATTAGGATCTAAAGCCAAACTGCTGAACCTGCAATCCTTCATCTATTCACAGTTCTGGTGCGCCATCTGCAGTTCAACTCTTATATGTCAACCGATGTATAATCACAAGGCTGCTCCTTTGGTAAAAAAGACTTGAAATGTGGTATGAAAATATATATATATTTTTTATCATTTCATAACATTTGATTTGAAATCTTAAATTAAGAGTGTCACGATGCATGTATTTTGAGACTCAATTTAACCATTTTAGAAATCAGTACTACTTAGGAAGCACAATCTTCTATCAACGAGTGCCACCTACTGGTGGCTCAATTCTTCCCTTACTTTAGGTAGGCTACAACCCCCCCCCCCCCCCCCCCCCCCATATTATTACTATTATTATTATTATTATTATTTTATCCGTGCTAGAATGCAATGTTTATAAGAGAATGAAATGCAAAATGAGTAAGTTGTTCTATAATGATTAAATGTCATATTATTTACACTAAATCTCGCTTAATTATTCAATAACACTTAGTCTAAGATAACGTTTAATGAGCCACTGTGCGATCCATAGACAATCGGGGACTCAGACGTTAGAGCCGACAGACATCAAGGCAAGCAAATCCACCATGATTTACGTGTGTAATGTGGGGGATGAGGTGTCAAGATTGAGTGGAAATTGTTTTCCAAATGAATGGGTACCGCAGGGGATCCGTGAGACAGTAGTGTCAGAACTACTGGCGAACTTCTAGTCGGCTTCCTGCATATTAACATCCCCTGTGTTAAGGACCCGATTTTAACAACTAGGGTGACATTCCTCAAAGAGCACGATGAACGTAGTCTGAAGTCCTGCTAATTATCTAACGCCATTCACAGCCAATAAACACACGATAATGTGTACTCTACAAGCATATTATAATTACAGTAGGCTAACTGTTGCCTTTGTAGATGCGAGTGACTCGGTGTGACCGGAATTAGAGCTGATTACTGATCTGCGTGTAACAGTGCACGAGCATAGGACTCAAAAATCACAATATGTTTCGTGAATGACCAGCAATTATACAACCAGATATTTTTGAAGACCTTTCAACCACTGCAATTGCACAGGCATAACTAAAGTCAGTCTGGGAGATAGGGAAAAAGTGTTCAAACTAAAAGGAAAAGTTGGGTCTTGTGGATTAAATAGGCAAATATATGCTCATTATTATTATTATTATTATTATTATTATTATTATTATTATTATTATTATTAAAAATGCTACATTTGGGAAGGATTCGTTAAAAAAACATGTATGGGGTCGCCCAATAGACAAATAGTTGTTGTTGTTGTTTGTTGTTGTTTCTCAAATGTGACGTAGGACCGTTTAAATCAGTATCCTAAAAGGGATCACCTGCATTCAGGAGATGCATATACCGGGGAACAGTCAGGGAAGATGTCAGGTAGGCTGAACTCAGTTCAGCAACAAAATTTAAGTACGAAAAAATTGACGCCGTATTATAAAAAATTAAATAAAATGCACAGGTGGCTACACTTTGGGTGTACGTTCGTGTTTTTTTTTTTTTTTTTTGTAATCAACAGTCCGGAGTCAGATATTCTGCTTATACCACAGTTACCACACATCAAGACATTTTGGGTTTTTGTCTCAAAATATTTTCAGTCTTTTTTTCATCCCGAAAATGCTCACGTGTGTCGAACAACTTATGTCACGGTTGCTTCGATACAGCCAAAGCCCTTTTGAACTGCATTCAATGAAGTTGGTGTTTACGCTGTTTTGGTGCGCCATCTGCAGTTCAACGCTTAAATGTCAAACAATGCATCATCTATGGAGGACGAAACCTGCAAAAATAATAAATAAATAAATAAATGTAATAATAAGAAAATAAATAAAGGAATAAATGTCTTGATAAAATAAATATAATTAGTTTTTAATTAAATTCATTCCTGAATTTATTTTTGTATTACTTTTTTCCATTATTTATTATTTTCTGTTTTTATTTTTATTCTTTTAAACTTTTTTTTTATTCTTTCATTTATTTATTTTTTATTTTTTATATTTATTTATGCGTTCATTTATTTTTATATTTATTTATAAAACATGTATTTATTTCCATTTTTAAATATTCCCACATTTATTTATTTTTGTATTTATTCTTACGTTTCTGTCTCTTGTATGATAATTATGTGGGCTGGTCCAGCTTACCATTGGTTTATCGTAGATTGAAGCGTGTGCTCGATTACTCTTGACTTGTTTTGATGTGACGTCAGGTCACAGCCATATCTCGTGTAAACTATGGCTGACGCTTCACGTATATCTAGAGAGTTGCGCAACTTAGCGAATGAAGTCGATAACCACGCATCAAATGACTATGTTTTATTTAGAGTAGAGGTGCTTATAGATTTTTATGAGAGCTGTATGCCGGTATGAATGCCAAAGCACGTCCTGGATTGTTAGACTCTCTGCAAAATGTTTCCCTGCATATTCAAAATCTGTGCGAGTCAGAGGGTGCTAGGGTGGGACGTCCATCTTATTTGCTTCCGATAAGTACTATTGAAACTTATCTCTTAATGGGTCAAACTGCTGGAAACATTGCAAAGTTGTTTTGTGTATGTGAAAGAACTATTCGTAACAGGAATTACGCAGCATGGTTAAAGGTAAGCCGCTCCTATTAGCATTATGTAGCCTTTTTAACTTTCAAATGTACTAGTGTTGATCTCTTGTGTTGTGTGGTTGATAATGAGTTTGTGATTAATTCTCTCAGAGTAAGCGACCTGTTCTCAACTTTGGAAGACGCTAAACTGGATGCTGTGGTAGAAGATATACTAAAACTTCATCCCAATTCAGGGTATAAAATGATGGTTGGAAATCTCACTGCACAGGGCATTCGTGTACAGCGTAAGGCACATTTTGTACCTTGACATATTTGCATCCTTGAATACAGGTGAATACAAAGGATATAGTATAGAAATGAACTCAAAGATAGGAATATTTAATCTGCATATATTGGTGAATTTTATTTTTGTAGGGCGAGTGTTCAAGAATTCATGCGACGCGTGGATCCTCAGAGTGTCTTAATGCGCAGTCTTCAGCTGAACCCTCGGAGGTGTAGAAAATACACTGTCCCTGCACCCAACAGTTTATGGCACATCGTTGGTAACCATAAGCTAGTAAGGTATGCTGATAGTAATAGAAATTATTGAAGGTTTAATCATGGTCAGCTGAATGTGTTTTCCTATGTCAGACTGAAGAGGAAAGGTCTGTACAGTTGACCAAAAGAAACTGAAAGCATAAAGATGTGTAATTGGTGGAAGTAATTGCAGCTCAAGATGTTTTGTCACTCTGGCTTCCTCAGTTGATAGTGGAGCTTCCTCAGCATTACATTTCATCACACACATGTAGACTACAAGTGTGCATTTGTTGGGGTTAGTTTGAAAGGACTGTGTTGTAAGAAGCTGACAATCACACCTATCCTCTCTGGGCAAAATCCTCACTTCACTGTCTTAGAACGTGTGATGTTGAATGTTGTCTTTGAAGGATCTTCCTTGTGAACCTAAATCTGCAATGACTCTCACCATTATGAGTTGTTATATGACTATTACTGGATGATTATATTAAGTCATTGGGTAATGTCATGTGATGTCATTGTGTGTGTTAAGATGTAATGCTGGGGAAGCTCCACCATCAGTTCATCCATTTGACTAGAACGTTTTTGTAGATTTATTCTACCATGACCTGGATAACTGAGAATTTTCACAAATATAATTGGTGGGATATGAGCAGATTTTCCTAACTTTGTTGTTGTTCAATGCATCAATAATTATGTAAATGTTATGGTATTAAGTATGTGATATACTTTCATGGCTCTTTTAATTTACTTTAGAAAGTAGGATGTTTTCCTATATCTGTTCCGGGTGGCGTATTGTGGTTCACGGTGGCATTGATGGTTTTAGCCATCTAATCATGTACTTAAAAGCTGCCACCAATAATAAAGCTGCTACAGTCCTGACAAGCTTTTTAGAAGGTGTCAGCCTGTATGATGTGCCATCTTGTGTAAGATCAGATAAAGGTGGGGAGAATATAGACGTCGCTCGCTTCATGGTGTCCACCAGAAGAGAGAACAGAAACTCACACATCACAGGGAGGAGTGTCCATAATCAAAGGTATACAGTGCCTTGCAAAGTGTTCAGACCCTTTGAAAAAAAAAAAAAAATCAGGATATTTATTGCAAACTCATCTGTTCTACGAGTACTTTTTTTAAAGCCAAAATTAAAGGGGGGCCTGGGTAGCTCAGCCTGCAAAGACGGTTGGCTACCATCGAATCCTGATGTAATGAGTGACTCCAGTCAGGCTTCCTAAGCAACCAAATTGGCTCAGTTGCTAGGGAGGGAAGAGTAACAGGGGTTACCATCCTCGTGGTTGCGATGACGGTTCTCATCCACAGTAGGGCGTGTGGTGAGCCGTATGCAGAATCGTGGGGAATGGCATGAGCCTCAACACGCGCCATGTCTCCACGGTGGTGCGCCCAGTGAAACATGAAAAGATGCACGGATTGACAGACTCGGAAACGGAGGTAACCGAGGGCTGTCCCCCGCCAGCTGGACTCTGAGGGTAGAGCAACCATGCCACCACAAGGACATGGAGAGCATTGAGAATTGGGTATTCTAAATTGGATGAAAAAGGGAAAAAGCAATAAAAATAGCCAAAATTAAAGATATTTGAGTAGACATTTAAAAGAAAAGAAAAAACTGAAATATGCCTTTTGCATAAATATTCATACCCCTCATATGAATATTTAGTCAGGTCACCTTTTGCTGTAAAAACAGCTATTAATGTTTTGGGGCAAGTATCCACCAGCTTTGCACATAGGCTGAGAGTTTTGTCCATTCTTCTTGGCAGAGTGGTACAGGTTGGTTGGGTGATGCTTGTGGACTGTAATTTTCAAATAGTGCCACAGATTCTCAAAAGAATTCAAGTGTTGCTTTTGCCTTGTGCTTGGGATCTTTGATGGAGCAAAATACAGGGCAATACTGAAATTTTTCTGCTAAAAAGCTGAAACTTGGGAGAAATTTCACCTTTCAGTAGGACACTGATCCCAAGCACAAAGCAAAAGAGGAATTACTTGAGAACAAAAAGGTGAATAACCTACAGTGGCCCAAAAATCCTAATCTCAATCCTGTTGAGAATTTATTTGAAAATTTCACTCCACCCAACCAACCTGAACCACCTGGAGCAAATCTGCCAAGGAATGGACAAAACTTGCTCTTAGCCTGTTTGTAAAATGCTTAAAACTGTTATTACAGCAAAAGGTGGCCCGACTAAATATTAATATAAGGGGTATGAATATTTACAGTATGCAATCAGCAGTTTTAATTTTTTTATTTAATTTTATATATATATATATATATATATATATATATATATATATTGTAGGAGCCATATTTTAAAGTTTAACTGGTAAGTGTTCACATAATTTCAATACAAGGATAACATGTTTAGAATATGGAAAGCAGGAAATTTGAAAGATGGTATGTTTATTCACTTGGAACACAATAAAGGCAGACACTGAATGCATGGACACTTTCTGCACATGTTAATACGTGCTCACTCCTGTTACCAAGCCACCTCTGGGTTTTTTGGAAAGTCATTACAAATATCTACTCAGATATCTTTAATTTTGGCTTTAAAAATGTACTCACAGAGCTGAGTTTACAATAAAAATGATAAATACTTTTGCAAGGCACTGTGTATGTGTGTGTATACATATAGTACTGTGGAAAAAGTATTTGCCCCTTCCTGATGTCTTCTATTTATCTGTACCGTAGATCTCTTACAAAATTTTCAGATCTTCAAATGTGTGAAAAGTATTTGTCCCCTTAGTTACTAAATCCCCAAATGTCTGTAAAATAGATTACTTTTTTATTTACATTTCAGGTTATGGAAGCCCTATTTCAGGCACAACATTGTAAATTTTGTCAAGGTCCTTGTTTCCAGGTTAAATATTTTAGTATTTTGGCTCTTTTACGGTGTTAGGATCGAAAGGTTGTGGAGAGATGTTTATGCTGGTGTGCTTGATCTCTTCTAAACAATCTTTACCAACCTTGAGAATGAAGGGCTTCTGAGTCCAGATGATGAAATGCATCTCTATTTGCTCCACTGGTGCTTCATGCCACATGTACAGAAACACCTTCAGTTCTTTCAGGATGGCTGGAACCACCACAAGTTGCGGACCGAAGGAAATACACCAGTACAGCTCTGGGAATGTCATCAACCTGAGGCATTGCAAGACCCTAACCAGGTATTTATATCCGAGCTAATTAGGAAATATACTGACATGAACTAACATGTAATAATTACCTATGTATATGCATTGTAAATTTTAAGGTTAAGATTGCTATTTATTTAGTTCTTTGTAGGTGAGCCTCATTTTAATTACATGTAGCTTTTTATTGAAATACAGTAATCTATAAGTACTGTATGGCTTGCTTTAAATATTTTTTGCCTAAAGATTAATGACTAAAGAGCTCTGGTATAAGGACAGACAAGTTTGTTTGGATAATTTGTTAAAAATTAAAACTTTTAATTATCAGTTGTCTATTACAGGTAGATGCCATGCAATATGGCATTGACTGGACAGGACCATGTGGTCATCACGAACCCAGTGTAGTGATCCCTGAAATACAAATGGCACGTCAACTTACACAGCAGGATGCTGAGAGGTTCCCAGACCCAGATGTCCCTCTGGCTGATGTGTTGGAGGTCTACAGAGAGACTGTAGCTTTATTATCAGAAATGATAGAGTAGCACAAATATACAGCATCTACAAGAGAATTTTGTTTTAATTTTTAGGGGTTATGTTTTGGCCTCTCTGTATTTTTATCAAAATTGTTTAAACACTAGCATAATTGATGTACTAGTACTTACAGATTCAGTCATGCTAATGCTATAAAACAACCCAAAACCTATAATCAGTGAACAGCCATACATGTTCAGCTTAAAACTTTTATTCAACTTGTTAACTTTTATAATGCTGGCTTTGAATAGCCACACCATCTTTGTAGTGCACTGAGGTCAATAAATGTTACAAATAACTTTAACCAAAGGTTAGTTTGGTATAACTTTGACAACAAGAAGGTTCTGTTCTGAATAATACAATACAAAAGTCACAAAAACAAAAATTAGGACATTTTAACATTAACTCCAGTTAATATGGATTAACTCTGGCATCCAGTGAATATTCTTAGTAACTCAAGAATTTATTCCAAACCATTCTATATCCATAATCTGTGCTCCAGATAGCAGCTAAACGTCTAGGAGACCATATTTATAGTGAATCGTAGTAAATACATTTTTGTAAAAACTTTTTAGACAAATGTTAGTTTGGTATAGCCTTAACAACACAAAGGTTCTGAACTCTGCAACATGTCAAAATTTGTTGCCTGGCTATCTGATGTCTTAGTAACAAAAACAGAAAATTGAAAATTTTAACAGTAACTCCTGTAAATATGGATTAATTTTAGCATCTAATTTATATTCTTAGTATGAAATCAAACCATTCCAAATCCATAATCTGTGCTCCAGATAGCAGCTAAAACGTCTCTCTCAAAGGTAATGTAGTCATTATAATGACTAGGAAGCTTGAGAGTTTGATAGCATGTGGAAGACTTTGGTACGTTTCCCTCCACCACCTCAACATCTAGGCTCCTGGGCAGCACATCCCATCCAGTCCAGAATTTGAACAGAAACCGCAAGGTATTAGAAGAAGCTGCATTAAAAAAAATGGCACAAGTAGTATCTTCATCATCACTTGAAGTGGCCCTTTCTGTAGCTCTCTCACTCACTACCTCATCACTGACCTCTGCTGACCTTAGAAAAATGCAAAAATATATATATATTGATATATATAGACTGGTTCAAACTGACAAATTCTATGGTAACTCCCAAAAGCATTGTAAGCTAAGTACAACCACGTTTCCAAAAAAATTGGGACACTTGTGTAAATAAAAGAATGCAATGATTTGCAAATCATTTATATTTAATTGTAAATAGTACAAAGACAACATATCAAATGTTTGTCTTTTGAAAAATATATGCTAATTTTGAATTAGATGCCAGCAACACGTTTCAATAAGTTTTAAATGATTTGCAAATCATTGCATTCTTTTTGCATTTACATTTTATACAGTATCCTAATTTTTAGGGATAGATTTTTTTGTATCCCAATTTTTGTAGATCGTAGAAATGATTGGCACCAATAGTCTCTATGATTATCTTTACGATGCTTTTGGGAAATGCAGCCATGTACAATTGTAGTGAGAAGAATAGCATGTCAGAATGCTATTCTGAGATGTGGCTTGGCACTGTTTTGGCAACACGAGGGGGATCTACACAATATTAGGTGGTTTTAATGTTGTAGCTGATCGATGTGTGTATTATATATATATATATACACACACATACTGTACATATACATGCATACATACACACTCACACACACTATATACATTGTATGTGCGCACACAAATGTGTGATTCATTGGTTCACACTACAAACGTATAAACTCCTTACAAGATTATTTTAATGACAAGTTTTAACCTGATTACTCCCAATCAAGAATAAACATTTCCATAAGATACTCCACATTATACAAATAAAATACCTCATGCACTTATCACTATGACACATGATACCTGCAAACGGGAATTCATCTCCACACACAACACATTTCTGAGGTGGTCCAATCAACTCGTCTCTGTTAGGATTGCTTGTCTGCAAGTAAATATCATTAAATAAAAGTATATCATACATGTTTTATATGAATGTTAAAACATTCCTTGTTTGAAAGTATGGAACTTACTGATTCAACTTCTAAGTTTCGTTGAAGTGGACGAATGAAAATGGTTGCATGACCAATTTGATTTTGAGGATCTTTCAAATACTTTACATGGTATCCCTCATTTGGGCAGGGTATCAAGCTGAGATGGGGGCTCCTTGTGTTCCCAGATATTTTTAGTAACTCAAACCCCCCACTTTGTCGGAGTTTTGGAAAAGCTACCATGATGACATCTTTAAATTTTTGGGGATCTGTATGGCATCCTTTAAGAATAATAAAAAAAGATAACATGTAAAGATACTAAGACATATCTGACATTTATCATTTACATATCTTTAACTTTTCAGTACTGGCAGTGTTCAGTCAGATGGTGTATGTTTTAAAAGCTACACCTGCAGCCTAGTGTTTGTATTTCATGTTTAGATTGTTAAATGACTACTGACAGACCTTATCATTTTTATCATTAAAGATAATAATTAATAATCCAAATGTGCTCAAGAAAACCTCACTTTTAAACAAAGCTCTAAAGTAAATACCTCGATACGTCACACTCTCACCCCTAACCCAGCAGAAAACAACCGCTCTTTTCTACAATACTGGTTACCAAATCTGCATTTTTATCATCAAGACAGCAGAAATTGAGTAAAGCTGCAGGATACTGCACGACTCATCCGTCTTGCCAATCCTCTTCCTCTGTTGGAAGGACTAAATAGTCTTGCAACTTCGGCTAGAAAGTGTAAGAAAGCAAACAATGATCATCTTTGAAGTGCAGAGAAAGAGCAAGTGAGCCCATTCATTATACGTTCATTAATGAGTTATTTGGATTTCATTGTTACGGATTTGACACGATCCTGGATTGATTCGTTCTTCGTAGAAACCATTGGTTGGTTGGGAAACGCAGCACAGATAATTTAAGATAATGCAGTCAAGATTTTCGCCGTGATTACAAAATAAACACAGGCATTAGACTAGAAACCTACCGTCCACTGGGTGTCATCAACCTTTAATCTTACGACGTTGATGGTTCCGGACTTGATGATGATGATGATGATGCTGTAAGGAAGCACAACATACTACATCTGGAAAATCGTTTTCGCTACAAAATAATTCGACATAATGCGAATCTGTGAAAATAACTTACAACTCTCCAGTTGATCTGCCACATCCCGTCGCAATTTAGACAGCGTATTGCTACTTGCCGCCATTTCTTTTAAAAAACTCCGATCTATCCCTTAGGTAGATTTGACGCTTCTGTACGTGAGCTATCAACCAATGATGCACTGGAGCTAGGCAAGGACTACCTCCCTCATTTCCATGTTGCACACAGAAAAGTAAAAATAAATACATGTATAAATAAATATATATATATGGGAATATATAAATATGGAAATAAATATATGTGGGAATAAATAAATATAAAAATAAATGAACACATAAATAAAAATAAAAACAATGCAAAATAAATGAATAAATAAATAAAAGTAAAAAAAAAGCATAAAAATACAGTTAAAAATAAATACAGAAAATAATAAAGGAAAAAAGTCATAAAAAAATAAATTCAGGACTAAATTTAATTAAAAACTAATTATATTTGTTTTATCATGACATTTATTCCTTAATTTATTTTCATATTATTACATTTATTTATTTATTTATTTATTTATTTATTTATTATTTCTGCAGGTTTGGGCCTCCATACTTGATAGCGGTGCTTTTTCGAACACCTTACTATCCACAGTGGAAAACCCCCAGAAAGCCAGCAGAGTCGAGTCGAGCTGTAGCGTGCAGTGGAAAAGCCCCATGTCTGATGTCTGTCAACAATCTTTCAGTTAAAGGAATATTTCGGGTTCAATGCAAGTTAATCTCAAGCGACAGCATTTGTGGCATGATGTTGATTACCACAAAATATTATTTCGACTTGTACCTCCTTTTCTTAAAAAATAAATAAATAAAAAATCTGGGTTACAGTCAGACATTTACATGGAAGTGAATGGATTAATCCATAAACATTAAAATACTCACTGTTTCAGAAGTATAGCCACAAGACGTAGCCTAAACCATATGAGTGTTAACTTTTAACATGATTTTAGTGTGATAAAACATTTTCTGTAAAAAGTTATATCCAATTTTACAACTTCATTGCCATGACGATGAAATCCCAGCAATTTAGTAGTCTACTGCAAAAATGTCAATTATTTTGCATCTGAAATAGTAGGCCTACACAGGTTTAATGTAATGTAATTAATGTAAGCGATTTTATTAAATTGAAAGCCTCACATTTCTGCCTTTTAAACCCTCCAAAAATCGGCCCTATTCACTTCCATCCTCACTGTAAAATATTTTTTTTGTTTTGTTTTGGTTTTAAGAAAACGAGAAATTAGACAAAATAATTTTATTGTGGCAATCAACATTATACCACAAATACTGTTGATTCAACTTAAATGGATAGTTCACCCAAAAATGAAAATTCTTTTAATTTATACACCCTCATGCCATCCCAGATGTTTATGACTTTCTTCTGCTGAACACAAAGATTTTAGAAGAATATCTCAGCACTGTATGTCCATACAATGCAAGTGAATGGTGACCAGAAACTTGAAGGACCAAAAAGCATATAAAGGCAGCAGAAAAGTAATCCATACGACTTCAGTGGTTAAATCCATGTCTTCTGAAGCGATATGATAGGTGTGGGTGAGAAACAGATAAATAGTTAAGTCCTTTTTTACTATAAATTCTCCTCCCTGCCCGGTAGGTGGCGATATGCACAAACAATGTAAATCGCTAATAACAAAGGAAGAATGTGAAAGTGAAAGTGTTGAATTTATAGTAAAAAAAATTACTTAAATATTGTTTTGTTTCTCACCCAAAACATGCTTTTTGGACCTTCAAAGTTCTGGCCACCATTCACTTGCAATATATGGACCTACAGAGCTGAGATATGTTTCTAAAAATCTTTGTTCTCAGCAGAAGAAAGTCATATACATCTGTGATGGCATGAGAGTGAGTAAATGATAAGAGAAATTTCTTTTTTGGGTGAACTATCACTTTAACCTGTATTGAACCATGAATATTCCTTAAAGGAATGTTCTGGGTTCAATACAAGTTAAGCTCAATTGACAGCATTTGTGGCATTATGCTGATTACCACAAAAAATAGTTTCGACTCGTCCCTCTTTTTCTTCAGTGAGACACTTACAATGGAAGTGAATGGGGTCAATTTTTCCAGGGTTTAAACAGAAATGTGAAGCTTATAATTTTATAGAAGCAACTGCAGTAATTCTTCTGTTAAATCTTGTGTATTATTTGAGCTGTAAAGTTGTTCAAATTGTAATTTTTACAGTTGTTTTAGGGTTTTTGACATTACATCGTCATGGTAACGAAATTGTTAAATTGGCTATAACTTTACACAGAAAAGGTTATTAAGTGATTTTATCACACTAAAATCATTTTTACATGCATATCCTTTATGTCTTGTGGCTATACTTTTGAAACAGTATTTAATGTTAAAAAAAAAAAATGTCCCCCATTCACTTCCATTATAAGTGCCTCACTTGAACCAAGATTTTTGCTTTTTTTAAAGGAGGAACGAGTCACAATAAATTTTTGTGGTAATCAATATTATGCCACAAATGCTGTCGATTGAGCTCAACTTGTATTGAACCCGGAACATTCCTTTAAGCATTCAACGGTGCTGTGGTATAATCATTTTCTAATTGAATTGAATAAAAGTCAGTCCTTGTCAGTGTTAGTAAGTTAAAAATAAATGTGTCCACAGCATGTCCTCACCCAGTTTTACAGACATCTTCTGTTGTGAAGACACTGCACCTCAGCATTCAAAGGGGGCATTCTCATACACTGATGACTGGCTAAATGACAGCTTGGACGGGTAAGATGCTGGATAATTAATGGCTGTTGTTTATACGTACATTTTTTTTTGGCCTTACTGAAAAGGAAGAAAGTAATGCCACACATGTATCTGGGCAGTTAGCATGAAATACTTTAGAGAGTAGACATACTATGCAGTGTGTACACCATCTAAAGCCATTTTAAACTACAATCTTTCTGATTCTTGCATAGTTATTGTATGTACACTCCTATTAATTGAGGGACTACATGGAATATTTGTTGTGAAGGTAAAAAAAAAGGTGATTTAAAATGAAAAATGTAAAATGACATGGTGACCAGTCACAGCATCTGTAATATACACTCTCCCCATATATTCAAAAGTTCATGGACATGTTATGCATCAACTACCCACCTATCAAATAAATGATAGTTTTAGGTTTTTTAGGAGATTGATCGATGTGTTTGAGGAAGAATGTTATGAGGATGAACTTAGGACTCCACCAAATGCTGGTCTGAGACAAAGAAGAGCTTCCCAGCTTGAGAACTACCTTTCTGATGAAAATCTCTCCCATGATGCTTTTGTACTGAACAAGATGGGTTATGTTAGTTTGAAACTATTGACATCTTTCAAAACAGTGAGAATAAATGCTAAATTAATCTTGATCTGATCAAAAAAAGTGCCATCATTTATGGACACTTTTCATTGTGTTTCTTTAATAGATTAAAGATCTCACTCATGACTGGTGCACCACGCTGGCAGCTGCACAAACCTCTCAGCAGCTGGAAGTGAACGAGACCGGTACCAAGGTGTAACGAAGGACCCCAGTACCTGATGGGCTCCTGTGCATTCCCACAAGCAAGCTGCTGCTGGCCTGGATGGTGTTCCTGCAGTCAAGGGTGAGGTGAGTGGGTCACCTGGTGTGGAGCAGCTGGGAGTCATGGAAGCATTCTGCACCCAGGAAAAGAGATTCCTGCAGAACTAAAACGTTACACCAAGACATATATCGAACTGGGCCGCAAAGTGTGCGCTGTGGTAGAGTACGAGTATATGGAGGGTGCACGCAAAGCTTTTGAAGCTCTAAAGGCAGAAGAGCTGCTGCAAGACGAAGAGGCATTTGTGTGGCCCTGCTGGGTAGTTGTGGAACTCGTAGCCAGGGTGGAGCCAAGACCTAATGGTGGAAGAGTCAGAAGAAGGTATTGACACTGACTTTTG
The DNA here is from genome assembly GCF_019703515.2 of Myxocyprinus asiaticus. Classification (NCBI taxonomy): domain Eukaryota; kingdom Metazoa; phylum Chordata; class Actinopteri; order Cypriniformes; family Catostomidae; genus Myxocyprinus; species Myxocyprinus asiaticus. Next base: position 23,540,900 of record NC_059378.1, on the reverse strand, counting down.
TCAAAAGCCTAACAAAGTCTAAAAGGTTCCATTATTCCCTGGAAGATTCTGCCATTAGCAGCTCTTCTGAGTCAGATTTTGTCCCTGCCTCGCCACGGCCCAACCGCTGCGTCTCCCACCCTCAGGCCCTATACGGCAGCCTCCTTGCTATACAGCGGATATCGACTTTCCGTTCTGACGCTTACAGAAATCCCCTTGACAGTCTCGTGGGAAGCCCCCTCTTGCCTCGCAAGCTTTTTCCTTACAGTCAGATGACTTCTCCTTTGGAAACACATCTTTTCAGCAGTACCCCGACAGCAGCTGCAAACTCCACCTTCAGTGGGTGCAAAAGCGCTAGTGATCTCTCTCCAGATGATTTGGGGTTCATGAGCAGTCCATGGGTCCAGCGACGTAAACATGCTGCCCAGGTCGTTCAGCCTGAGATGGCCGATTCTTTGTCACTCATCCAGATAATTAGATCTTTAAGTGCCCTGGTTTTGCGCCAATCTGCTGGACCCGATGGGACCAAAGGTTTCCACAACTGCATTGGTAAAGTTACTGCTGCCCCAGTGGGAGCATTATGAAGTCTGTTGACCTGCTGAATTAACATAACTGTATTCTGCAGTGCAACGTCAAGGCACTTTTTATGCAACATAATTCCTGAATGTATGTCTCACTTTACCTATTAATGAAAATGTAAAATAATTTAATGTATTTTAAAATGTCTAATTCATTATTGAATAAAGATTAATTTGTACTCCACACTGACACAATACTTAATTGCCCCGTTCTTGCAAGTTTATGCTTTCCAACTAAAATATTCACTATTTACTTTTACTTGATCCAGTGTTGTTGCATGCTGCAGTTTATTCTATGTGGTGCTTAAATCAGTAATTGTCTTATGGCATTGTTATCAGTGTTTCAAAAGTGTTTTATTGTAAATCCTTAATACTGTGGTTTAAGGGATTGTTCACCCAAAAATGAAAATACTCTCATCATTTACTCACCCTAATGCCACCCCAGATGTATGTCTGTCTTCTGCTGAACACAAAGATTTTTAGAAGAATATTTCAGCTCTGTAGGTCCTCATAATGCAAGTGAATGAGTACCAACATTTTGAAGCTCCAAAAGGATATAAAGGATTCCATTGGTTAAATCCATACCTTCAGAAGCAATATGAGAGATGTGTGTGAGAAACAGGTCAATATTTAAGTTCTTTTTCACCATCAATTTCCACTTTCAATTCCATATTCTTCTTTAGTTTTCGGCGATTTGCATTCTTCATGCATATCGCCACCTACTGGGCAGGGAGGAGAATTTATGGTAAAAAAATTACTTAAATATTGATCCGTTTCTCACCCACACTTATATCGCTTCTGAAGATATAGATTTAATCACTGGAGTCATATGGATTACTTATGCTGCCTTTGTGTGCATTTTGGAGCATCAACATTTTGGTACCCATTTACATGCATTGTGAGGACCTACAGAGCTGAGATATATATAATTGTTTTCTTCATTTGTGTTAAGCAGAAGAAAGTCCTACACATCTGGGATGGCATGAGGGTGAGTAAATGATGAGAGCATTTTAATTTGTGGGTGAACGATCCCTTTAATACCAGTCAATTCAAAGTAGTGTTTCTGAGAAGGCAGTACACAAGTGAGATTTAGTACTTATGAATAACAAAATATTTTATTAGAATCTTTCAGAATAAATAATTTGATCAAATAACCATGAGTCTTTTAGGCACTGTTATACTTTTATCTGTAAAGAAAAATTTTACTATACACACTTCACAGGGCAATAACAAGACAGATATGACATGCCCCAGTATGCCGTGCTGTAATGCAGTACAACATTTAACTCTTAAAACCAACATGAAAATTGTGTAATCATCACATCAACAAGACAAATGGCACTCTTTACATGAGAACTCACATGAAAAATGCCCATTGTCCGTACAATCCCAGTCATTCGATAAATTATGGCTGCCTTCATGATTATCATACAGTTTTACTCAATACAAATAAATATGGAATGAATGCAACAGACTTGCATAGACTTTTTTGCTAGGCCAAATTATACAAGAACAAAAAATGTGAACTTCAATAAAGAGTAATATCTACATGTATTGGCATCACTTTATCATCAGCATAATTGAACTGATAGCAAATATGCATATGTAACCAGGTTTATTCACCATTCCCTGTACAGAAACAGCTTTACTGAACGAAAGCAAGTGCTTATAGACTTTTTTGTTTGTTTTGCTATTTCTCTACAATGGACCTGTATTTTAGTGAGCAGTAGCTTGAGCTTTGTTGGAAATTGCTCCCCGTTTATCTGCTGGTGCACTATTTTTAAGGGAGAACAACTTCACTGCATAGATCACTTAATTATATACAATGCACCTTAAATCATAGTGAACACCACTATTTCATTGTCACACTATCACTTATCAGCAATCTTGAGGTTCAGTGCCTTACTCAAGGGCACAGTGGTGGTAGGACATATCAAGAACTCTATTTCCTGAAGTGCTCCAATGGTTCATCCATGCTACTTTTGCATTTCCGCCCCAGATCATTAATATGACATAACCATCACTCATTACAAGGGAGAAAAATATCTTTCTAATATGGCAACAGTGCACAAACAAAATGTGTGCTTTCCAACAAGTCTTCAAAGGATATGCATTGCACTTCAATTGTCAGATTGTGCCTTATGATATAAAAATGTCTAGTTGCTCAGTTACTAATGCATAATAATAATTGGGGTACAACAGATTACACTTGATGTTCATCAACAGCTTTAAGAACAAGCTCTATGACCAGAAATGTGGATGAGTCAATAATCTCACACACAATATAATTAAATGAGTTAAACCAATGTGCGTAACTTGTAAACTGTGATTTATGGTACATTATTGACTGTTAGAATTGCTCAAAAGCTCCAACAAAACAGCTAAAATGCACAAAACCCCCCCCCCAGAAATTACATGACTTCCAAGTGATCCAAACTGGGAGCATTGTCCAAAACAGCTAAAGTTTACAAATATTTTTTAACAATAGGGCCCTTCTCAAACATTAAACCTCTACTGTATCACATTTTACAACTGCAAACTGCATGTAACAATACATTGCAATTACTTAATTTAAAAAAAAAAAAAAATTCAGACATCCATAAGATATAAATAAAATCAGCGAAATATACAAGTTTAAAAACTTTTAAAAGGAGGTAGTCTAAATCAAATTAACAATTAAAAATTAAACATAACTATTTTAAGCAGAAACTAAATATTGAACTGGTGATTTAAAGTAACAAAAAATTTGTCTAAGGTGCAAGTCTAAAAAATGCTGTTTCTTCGACACTTTGCATCACTAGGCATTCTCTCTGCACACTAGAGTTCCAGTAACTTGTATTACGCTACAATGGACATATATTACCAAATGGTGACGAGACACTGAATCATTTGTAACCAAACACACAGGCCACTAAACCTGAGACAAAAACCAGTTCAATTGTGACTTCATACTGTGGTCCCAAACACAACCCCATCTATTTCCTGATCATCAGAGTCGTCCTCACTGAGTGAGAAGTCTTTGTGATTGGAGAGGCAGCTGGGGCTGCAGTTGGACTCTCCATCCGTGAGAGAGCTGTTTGCTGTGGGCTTCCCCAAGTCACTGACAGGCCCCATTCTCTCGGCCTCAGCCATCTGGGCCAGCATGCTGTCCAGTAATGGACGACTTTTGCAGATGTTGTCCAGCAGCTGACATCGATGTTGCAACTGTCCGATTAGGGAATCTTTTTCCTTAAGGGTTTGGTTTAGTTTATGGATGGATTCCTCTGACTGACAAAGCGTCTCATGGAGGAAGGAAATCTCTCTAAATGAAAAAGAAAGAAATTGTTTAGGCTACATCCACATCCGGATACATTTGAAAACAGTGTTTTCGAAAAACACTCTCCATCCACACTGCCGTTTTGAGACATTCTCCAAAAGTTGCTCGTCCACACTGAAACATATCAAACTGCTTAAATCCCCTTACTGCGCATGCGAAAAATAGATGTTCCATGTACGGTCTGAAAAGCAACTGTCCTCATGTTCTGCCTCCGGACAGCAATTCCGAGCAAACTTCCCGTCACCTTTAAAGGAATGCAATGTGAAGGTTGTATAAGGTAACATTTATCTTTAACAACGCAATCAAAGTGAATAGCAGGCTACAACATTGGCTGCCATCTTGATTGTTTTGGGTTGAATGGATCACATGACTGTGTCACATGACAACAAATACGTAATCGTTTTCAGATATCTCCATTTTTCCTGTCCACACTACAACCCAAAGACAATTCCAAATTTATCCACTTGGGAGAGCGTTTTCGAAAAGCTACATTTTTTGCTGGACAAAACGGTGTCTCAGTGTGGACAGAAGGCCAAATCATAGAGAAAAAGATGCGTTTTCAAATGAAAACGTATTAGTGTGGACGTGGCCTTAAAGGGATAGTTTACTCAAAATGTAATTCTCTCATCAGTTACTCACCCTCATGCCATCTAGGATGTATATGACTTTTTTTTCTTCTGCTGAACACAAACGAAGATTTTAGAAGAATATCTCCGCTCTTTAGGCCCATACAATGCAAGTGAATGGTGACCAGACCTTTGAAGCTTCAAAAAGGTGAAAAAACTCAGTATAAAAGTAATCCATACGACTGCAGTAGTTTAAACAATGTCTTCTGAAGTGATCCAGTTGGTTTTGAGTGAGAACAAACTGAAATATAACTCCTTTTTCATTGTACATCTTGCCATTGCAGTCTATAAGCATGATCATGATTTTAAGCTCGATTTCACTTCCTAGTGCTTGACGCATGTGCAGAGCGCTAGATGGCGCTATAGGAATTGTAATCGAGCTTCAAATCATGATCACCAAAGAAACTGCTGTCAAGATGTACAGTGAAAAAGGAGTTATATTTTTATCTGTTCTCACCCTCAAAAAATGTATTGCTTTAGAAGACATTAATTAAACCACTGGCTTCTGATGGATTACTTTTACGCTAACTTTATCTCCTTTTTGGAGCTTCAAAGGCCTGATCACCGTTCACTTGCATTGTATGGACCTACAGAGCTGAGATATTCTTCTAAAAATCTTAATTTGTGTTCTGCAGAAGAAAGAAAGTCATACACATCTGTGTTGGCGTGACTGTGAGTAAATTATGAGAGAATTTTCATTTTTGGGTGAACTAACAACACTTTAATCAACCAACTACCCGACTATTTCAAGCTGCTGTAAGCGATTTATGCGCCACTAGCGGCAACAAACGGTATTGCAAAATAATAATTAAAAGTACAGCGAGTGGTTCTTGCCTAAGGGTACGTTTACACAACAACGATGTACTAAAAACTGACAAGTTTTTCCTTTGCGTTTTTTAAAGGTTTCGCGTACAGACGACAACGTTGTCAAAACGATCCCCGTTCACACGGATCCGTGAAAATGACTAAAAACGCTGTATTATGCATGCCAGGCCAGTAGTTGGCGATGTCAATTTGTAAAGAAACACTACGCGCCTGCGCACATAAGCATTCTTCCACAGAGCGGTGAATACAACAATGAAGATGTCGAAAGCGTCGAGCAATTTTGTCTGGATGGATGATGAGGTTGCTTTATTTCTACAATTACTTTTCTGGAGAAGCGTCAGTAAACTCAAAATCTTGAGCAGCACTAACACAGTCCTGTAGTCCGCCATTGTAGTTTTGAATGTCTCGCGCGCATGCCTATAGACTGAACTTTCAAGATTATTCAATAAACTCCCGCTCATTTTTACCATCACTTCATCTGCTGCCTTCTTCTGTATTCCTCCTGCTGACTCTTGGGCTGGTAGGAGAGTAAATTAACATAAGCTGTTGATGTTGACTGGTTTTGGAAATCAGACAGAACTCTGATATATGGTTATCTTCTGACGGAGAGAGAGGTCTTGTGTACACTGGATCTAACATGCATTTTCACTGCCTCATGTTTTCATATTCTAAGCATATCATTGAATACTGTACATGGCATCACATCTCTGTCTATAGGCTATATACATAAGCGGTGGGTGAATGAATTTCAGGGTAAAGGTACATCAGATAAAATGAAGTAAATAAATAAATAACATTTAAAATACAAATACATTTTCCCATCTGAATACATACATTAATTTCAAGATTTTCAAATTGCAGGTTCTGCCTACTGTACACAGTGGTCACACTCCATACAAAACACGCCAAATGAATAAATAGTTGATTATTGTTATTTGCACAGACACCAGTATTCATATTGATAATTATACATCTCAAACTGATGCCTATCAATCCATCATTCTTTATATAACACGTAACACGCGTGCCGTCATTGTTTTCACAAATTCTCGTTTTTGTATGTTTACACGGAGATGATAACGGCATCGTTTTCAAAAACTTGCACTTTGAAACCCGTTTTCAAAAGTTTGCCTTTTCAGGCCCCAAAACGCCGTTGTCGTGTAAACGAACAGCCAAAACACATAAAAAGTTTTCCGTTTTTAGTTAAAAACGTTGTCGTGTAAACGGCCCCTAAATCTCCAATGGTAATTGTGACGCTCGCCTTAGCAAATACCACTAAAGAGATTTAAGAGGTTTCTCAAACACCTCCTCTCCCCAGACAGAGTTTTAGCACTGACAGACATAGCCTAATACGTGCGGGCCGCAGTCAGACCCCCCTTGTTTACAGAGACAGGTGTGATTTATCAGGACACCTATTTCAGTGACATCTCTCACACAGTAGGGCCATTTTATGCGTGGTATTTAAAGAAAAAAAATCGCTTACAGTAGGACATGACCAAACACTTACAACACAAGTCTTGCTACATTAAGTTGATTGACATGATTTCCCATGTCAATAAATAACACTAAGATGTTTAAACAACAAAACTGTGTTAAGATTGTATTTAGATTTTCCCTTACTTGTCCTTGGCCTCTGTGATTTCATGCGTGGCGGCTCTGAGTTGCTCATCTTTGCGGATGAGACACTCCGCTTGCTCCCGCACGGTCTTCTCCGCTTCCTGCAGTCTCTGCTCCAGATCTGTGACCCGCCTATGCAGCGCAGCCAGATGCGCGTTCGCCTCTCTGATCTGCACCGGCGATGGAGACGACATGTCAAACACCGGTCCGATAGCCTCTTTTACCCACAGTAACTAAGCGCTGCTGGGCTGATCATCTTCCCTGGGTTGGTTCGACTGGCTCCGGATCGAATGAGGCTGTAACTCTCAATTTCTGCATGCATGACTCTGTAAATCTGCACAACTGTAATCAAGTGACAGGGGGGGTGGTGCAATGATTTATAACACTATCGTATTCTAACAGGTGGGGCAGTTTGTGTTTGCCTTCTAGCCAACTGACGTGTCATTCTGCACCACCAACTTCAATAGCAACCTGTAGCTGCTAACCCGGAAATGAAACCCACAGCAGCTGACCAATCAGAGAGCGGCGGAGAATAACTGTACTGACGCTGCGTTCAAATATATAGGGTACGTTCCATTCAGAAGGGCTCATCCTTCCTTACACCCTAATCCCTTCAGAGGGTAATTTGCCCTCCAGAGTGAGAGCTTCGGAGGGATGAAGGGTGTAGGGCTCAAAAATATCAGTCATTGGGAACACACTTCAGCGTCATCTATGCAAGCCAAATTAGCCGCTGCCGTCGCACAAAGGGTGTCCCATTACACCCAACACTAATCAGAAATATTTACACATGATTTACGAATGATTTAGCCTTGCTATTAACTACTTTCAGTATGAAAAATGAAACGAAATGCTTTACAACATTAGACTTTATGAAGAACTTTATGCTTCAGGTTTAAATGTTTTATTTATTAAAAAAAAGAAATATGAAGCAAAAAACTAACCACTTTACAAATGTACAGTATACTGTATGTTCAGCTATTAAATAAATAAAATACCACTGTGTATATTTATTTTATTTCAAATCCTTTATTAGAATAACAGAACAAGCGAATTACAGGAAAAACACAGGGAAAAAGCCAGTTCTAAACCTAAAGCCGGGGATTTATATGCACTCCGTGCCAAATGCTCGGAAGATGACGTTTAAGGAAACAAAACTGTAACGCTCCCTTTAGCTTAGCAGGTGTTTGACTGTAACCAGAGATGTCTCCTATAGCAAACCAATTCATAAACAATTCTGCAATGCTAGCATTTGTGCTACAGGTGTACGATTATCATGATTTACCACGTTTTGAACACCTGTCTCTGCTAATGTAATATCATGTAGTATAGGAACTTTGACTCATTTATCGATATTAATAAAAGTTAATGTTTATCACTTATTTTGTACATCTTCCTGGGTGCCGACATGTTTGTTTGACGGAAAAATCCGACCTTACCAGCTGAATGGAATTCAGCATAAACTGCATATTTATGACGTATGGTCCTGTTCCGGTCCGATTGGCAGCGAAGTGTCCATCAGTTGAACCCTACGGAAACGCCCCCTTTGAAGTGCCCTTCGAAGCAGCTATTTTTGAGCCATTCGGTTTGGAACGACCCCTCAACATGGCGGCCACGATCGTTCCCCCTTATAAGTGCCCTTCGGAGGCAGATTTATGCCGTTTGGAACGCAGGGCTAGTATGCCAGTAGGGTGTCCTTAGATTATATGCAGGTACCCCTAAATTGTATAGCTGTCATACAACTCAATTGCACAATACGTTTGGCAGTAATAGAAGACCAACAACAGTATACAATGAACATACCAATAATTTACTATACTGCCCCGTTAAAGCCAAATGATACACCAACACTGAATTATTTACAGTGTATTATAAAATTGTCTTAGTTTTCTCTTAATCTGAGTATAGTTCAACCAACACCGTCTTTTACAGGACAGACAGAGACCTGATTTCAGTGATAACTCACTATTGACTAAATGTAGAGTTACTATGGGCAACTGCTTTTTGCCTTTGCAGGACAATGTAATTAAGCTTAAGTATACATTGAACTAAACCTTAAATTCCCAATTAAGCCTAAATCAAAAACAAAAACATTGTTTTCAATGATCAATTAGATTTGCCATTTCCTCGCCATTGCCTGTCTTTCTCAGACCATAAAATATATTAATATTGGGCAGAAACATGTTATTCTAGTAGTTATGTAGTTCATATGAAGACTATACTGTTGTCTGAACGATGGAGGACAACTTTCTGTTGTCCAACTTGTCCATTGACATTTATTTTTATTTATTTATTTTTTGGATTTTCTCCCCTTTTCTCCCCAGTTTGGTATGCCCAATTCCCAATGCACTCTAGGTCCTCGTGGTGGTGTAGTGGCTCGCCTCAATCCGGGTGGTGGAAAACGAATTTCAGTTGCCTCCGCGTCTGAGACAGTCAATCAGCGCATCTTATCACGTGGCTTGTTGAGCACGTCTCAGACAGTCAATCCGCACATCTTATCACATGGCTTGTTAGGCGTGTTACCGCGGAGACCTAGTGCGTGTAGAGGCTCACGCTATTCTCCGCGGCATCCACGCACCCCACTGAGAGCGAGAACCACATTATAGCGACCACGAGGAGGTTAACCCAACGTGACTCTACCCACCATAGCAACCGGGCCAGTTGGTTGCTTAGGAAGCCTGACTGGAGTCACTCAGCACGCCCTGGACTTGTGACTCCAGGTGTGGTAGTCAGCAACTTTACTTGCTGAGCTACCCAGGCCCCCATTGACATTTATTTAACCTGATGATATTTTACAGCTGCAAGTTTAGTTTGACATTGTGTAATGCAGTTGTAATTTCAATCTAATTGAGAATGCAAAAATAAGAAAAAAATATAGTCGCAAGTGGCAATTATCGGAGGCCGAGCATATATGGAAAATGACAAAAAAATCTGATTTGACAGGAAAGGTCCTGTGGAACCGAAACTCAAACCCTAACCCTAACTCAAACCTTAACTGCCTTCAGAGGGCTGACGGCATATTCACTGTGCTCTTACAAAGTCATTCATGTTTTATTGTAGGTAAATTTAATATTTAAAACACCTCAGCTGCAAGTTTAAAGTTAATCCATAACTGAGATTTAAATCAGAGTTTAAAGTAATGGAGCAACAGGATTAAAGTCAATTCAGATTTACTGTGAAATTTAAATTAAGATCAAAACGATGATTTATGTGTAACACTGATTATTTTTAAACAAAGTTTAAAGTGTGCTGCAACAGAATTATTAGATAAACCTTGATTTAATCTAAATTTAAGATTAATCCTGGTTGGTGCAACCCAACCTTAGTCTACCTTTAATTACTTTTTTAAGACCCTTTGAATGATTTATAGTTATGTGGCTCCCTCTGGTGGACAAATAGTACTGCCTTTTATGCCTATGAAGGCCTTAAATACCGTTGAGAAATTAGGTATTTCTTATGTTACAGCCATGCCAAATTGATGAAATTTTGCATGTTACCCCAGAATGTTCTTTTGTGCATGTACACTAAGTTTTGTTAAGTTTAAAATATGTGCTTATAAGATATGTCAATTAGTTACAATAGGCCAAAGACCTATCGGCTAATATCTTCTGTACGATTTACCATATCAAAATTGGAATGTCTGTAGATAATGTATACAAAGTTTCGAGTGAATTGGGCAAACAGCCTAGGATGAGTTTGAAAAAGTAGGTTTTTCAAAAAATCAAAATGATAGAATTTTTTTTTTTTTTTTTTTTTGCAGAAATGGAAATTCATGTGACCACATGATTTGGAGGCACTGATGGATTCACAGAAATATATTTAAAATTTTTTTTAATATCCTATACAGTTCTGGAGTTAATTCAACTGCTTTGAGCACAGTAGCACATTTAGAATTTTCTTAAGTTATAGCGCCCCCTAGCATCAAAAATGAATGAAACTCGGCGTGTTACCATTATCTTGTCTATGTGTACAAAGTTTTGTTATGTTTGAAAATTGTGCTTACAAGATACAGGTTAATAAGTCATTATAGGCCACGACCCAAAACATATTTGCTTATATCTTCGGAAAGATATGACGCATCAAAATTCTTTTGATACATTTTTGTCAGGATGGTCTGCAAATGATGTATACCAAGTTTCGTGAGAATTGGGCAAACAGTAGGTTTTTTGAATAAAAAGAAATTGGAGAAAACGTTTCTTGCGTGAATGGAAATCCTTGTGGCCATATCATTGGGGGCACTGGTGGATTCAGAGAAGCTACAAATGTGTATTGTAGCCTATACAGTTATGAGTAAAAATGCAAATTAGCTAATTATACCGCCACCGTGTGGCCTATTGTCACACAATTTGATATGCAGCTTCGAGTTGACATCCTGCTTGTGTATAGTCATTTCCATAACCCTCGGCCATTCCCAATACGAGTTATAAGGTGCTGAAATTTTATTGGCCATTGGCAGCCATTTTTGTTAATTTGTTGAATCGATTTTTTAAGAATATGTTAGCATTTGAACCAAAGAAGATGCATATTTAATTTGAACTTTGTCGCTCAAACTGTTGTAAAGTTATAACAGTTTTTTAGTTGTAGCGCCCCCTAGGGGCAGAATTGTACGAAATTTGCTGACATCTTCTAAACGTCCTGTTGACTATGTGTACTGAGTTTGGTTACTTTTGGGGTTTGCGATGAGTAGATATTGATCAATTACTCAAATCACGTTAAACCAAAGGAATTATATCGTTAACATCTTCAGAATGATTTGACGTATCGAAATTCGAAATTTACAGGCTAATTAGTCATTATAGGCCACGCCCAAAACATATTTGCTTATAACGATTCGACACATCAAAATTCTTATGATAACTTTTTGTCAGGAGGGTCTGTAGATGATATATATCAAGAAAAAATATATAAGAAAAAGAAGAAAATCAGTACAATTACTGCTTGGCCCCCTAATAATGACAATGCTAACAATGCTAAATTGAATCTTTATGTGATTAAAAATACTTGTAAAAATTTTCTTCATAGTACAAACTCAACTCAACCTAGAGAAATGCCTTTGTTGTCATTCGTTATACTGGCCCTGCATCCAAATATGCATACTTCCCTATATAGTATGCCAAAAATGGTATACCTGGATGACCTACTATTTCTAAACAACTAGATTCTGAAGTGCGGATCGACTGGATACTTTACTATCCAATAATGCCTTGGGAGCTGAAGAGACGTTATGTTCGAAACGCTGGATTATAAAAAAAATGGCGGAGAACCACGAGTTGGGCTGCTCTTCTCAATATCTTAAGTGCTATATATACCAAGACAGTTGTTCCTTGTGCTGACATGTGAGTGTCTCCAAAAGTTTTCGGAATGCACACTGTCAAAATATTACGTTGGGGGAAGTTTTTATGGCCTCTAGGCGATATTGTGACAGCAATAAGATACAAATGGTTTCATTTAAAAGCATTCATTGTATTTATCCAGTAAAACAGGTCATAAGGAGAAAAAAAAAAATATTAAAAAAAGTTTGATTTGGCATACATAGTTTGCAGCTTGAACAATGAGAGTATTGCTCATATTTTCTTTGATCATATTTGTACAAAACTGTTTTGGTGTGACTGAGAATTTCTTTAAGGAGATTTCTGGTGTTGAGATTTCTTTGGAAGATAAAAATGTTTTGTTTTTTGTTTTTTCTATGACAAACCATTAAAAAAAGAAAGAAATATGTCCTTTTTTTATATAATTTTAGGAAGATATTATATTCATAAATGTAGATGGTCAAAGAAGAAACCAAATTGTGTACAGTTTAAGTTTGAACTTTATCAGTACCTTGAAACACTGGAAACATAAGGAAGGCAAAAAAGACTCTTGAAAAACTAGTCTGGAACTTTCATTTTTTAATTTAATGGCTTATTTTTTAGATTATCTGAGTCAACACTGCTGATATATATATATATATATATATATATATATATATATCAGCAAACACTGTTGGAATAATCATTTTGAGAAAATTATTTGGGAATCGATTTGGACTTACAATAACAAATACTGTGTCAACAACAAAGTTAGTGAAGTGTAATTTAAAATTATACATTTAATTATCCAACAAACCAATTCTTAAAAACACAGATATTCAGAAATTTCTGAATCTTGTGTATTTTGTAATACTGGTACAGAAACTATTTTACATCTTTTTTTTTTTCTTTTTTTTATTTATTTATTTTTTTAAATTTATGTTCAATTCTTTTGGATAGATGTTGAACATGTATTTGTTATATTAAGTGGGACTAAAATTAACATACAGAAAAGAGGTGTTAATCTTCATTATGGGAAAAATGACATGGACAGGAGTCATGTTTTTATATTAAACCTTCTCATATTACATGGCAAGTTTCACATCCATAAATGCAAGTGGTCTAAAAGGAAACCCAATATTCTCCAATTCAAAAGTGAAATGAAACTTTATTTTTAAACATTGCAAGGACTTTCAAGCCGTAAAGCTATCAGGACTATGGACATCTACAATGACCTAAATTCCTCCTTTTAATTTGAGTGTATATGTATACCCTCTCTTTTCATTCTTATTTTTTTTCATTTTTGTGTATTTCTATTCTTTATTAATATGAATGATTATATTATTCACGTTCTCTGTATTTGTTATGTGATGTTAAATAATAATAATAATAATAATAATAATAATAAAGAGTTTCGCAGTGAAGTAAAACATGAAAATGTGCATGTTTATGAATTCATGGACGTGAAATCTTTTAGAATTTAGAAATTTACGGCTGATGTATTCATAGAATGACACAGCCCCATAGATACCGGACGTGGAGTTTATTAAAGAGATGCATTGATCCTGAGACACTGCAGGAACTCAAGAGCATCTGCAGGTACAATAGAGATATTGTAAGCAGGGTATGAAATTAGCACACACCACATGCGGGTACTTTTTGTTAGTGATGGCAGAAACGAAGCTTTCCGAAACTTCTAGTTAATTGAATCAATTGCTTCAGAAAATGATTCACTGTTTCGGAGCGCTCGAAACACCGCACGCTGAGGACATCTGCTGGTCAAAAGCAGCCAGAATGACACAATGCTTTGGAATTTATTACTGCCCTGTGTTTGTCATGGTTGTCTACAATATCCTGGAATAAACAGATCTAAATCTTTGCAGAATATTTAGACCTTCATATATAAGTTATCTTTTTTATGATTACTGTTATAAAATTGTTTTAAATACCAAACTATGTATATACAGGTGCATCTCGATAAATTAGAATGTCGTGGAAAAGTTCATTTATTTCAGTAATTCAACTCAAATTGTGAAACTCATGTATTAAATAAATTCAATGCACACAGACTGAAGTAGTTTAAGTCTTTGGTTCTTTTAATTGTGATGATTTTGGCTCACATTTAACAAAAACCCACCAATTCACTATCTCAAAAAATTAGAATATGGTGACATGCCAATCAGCTAATCAACTCAAAACACCTGCAAAGGTTTCCTGAGCCTTCAAAATGGTCTCTCAGTTTGGTTCACTAGGCTACACAATCATGGGGAAGACTGCTGATCTGACAGTTGTCCAGAAGACAATCATTGACACCCTTCACAAGGAGGGTAAGCCACAAACATGCATTGCCAAAGAAGCTGGCTGTTCACAGAGTGCTGTATCCAAGCATGTTAACAGAAAGTTGAGTGGAAGGAAAAAGTGTGGAAGAAAAAGATGCACAACCAACCGAGAGAACTGCAGCCTTATGAGGATTGTCAAGCAAAATCGATTCAAGAATTTGGGTGAACTTCACAAGGAATGGACTGAGGCTGGGGTCAAGGCATCAAGAGCCACCACACACAGACGTGTCAAGGAATTTGGCTACAGTTGTCGTATTCCTCTTGTTATGCCACTCCTGAACCACAGACAACGTCAGAGGCGTCTTACCTGGGCTAAGGAGAAGAAGAACTGGACTGTTGCCCAGTGGTCCAAAGTCCTCTTTTCAGATGAGAGCAAGTTTTGTATTTCATTTGGAAACCAAGGTCCTAGAGTCTGGAGGAAGGGTGGAGAAGCTCATAACCCAAGTTGCTTGAAGTCCAGTGTTAAGTTTCCACAGTCTGTGATGATTTGGGGTGCAATGTCATCTGCTGGTGTTGGTCCATTGTGTTTTTTGAAAACCAAAGTCACTGCACCCGTTTACCAAGAAATTTTGGAGCACTTCATGCTTCCTTCTGCTGACCAGCTTTTTAAAGATGCTGATTTCATTTTCCAGCAGGATTTGGCACCTGCCCACACTGCCAAAAGCACCAAAAGTTGGTTAAATGACCATGGTGTTGGTGTGCTTGACTGGCCAGCAAACTCACCAGACCTGAACCCCATAGAGAATCTATGGGGTATTGTCAAGAGGAAAATGAGAAACAAGAGACCAAAAAATGCAGATGAGCTGAAGGCCACTGTCAAAGAAACCTGGGCTTCCATACCACCTCAGCAGTGCCACAAACTGATCACCTCCATGCCACGCCGAATTGAGGCAGTAATTAAAGCAATAGGAGCCCCTACCAAGTATTGAGTACATATACAGTAAATGAACATACTTTCCAGAAGGCCAACAATTCACTAAAAATGTTTTTTTTATTGGTCTTATGATGTATTCTAATTTTTTGAGATAGTGAATTGGTGGGTTTTTGTTAAATGTGAGCCAAAATCATCACAATTAACAGAACCAAAGACTTAAACTACTTCAGTCTGTGTGCATTGAATTTATTTAATACATGAGTTTCACAATTTGAGTTGAATTACTGAAATAAATGAACTTTTGCATGACATTCTAATTTATTGTGATGCACCTGTGTATATATATATATATATACATATATATATATATATATATATATATTTCTAAAACAACACTTTGTATAAACCATTTTTTTATTTTATTTTTTTCATAAAATTCTGACAGATTTTGCAATAAAAATTTAAAAAGGAAACGTTATGGTAAACTATATCTATAAATTATAAGGCGAGTGTATGTATCACTACACTATGCATTGTGAAATTGGGTGTATTAAAAAATAAATAAAGTGAAGATGCATTATCATGTACAACTGTCGAAATTCCAGATATTTTTTAAACAAATAAAATAATATTTTTTTTAATATTTAAAGAGTCAGTTCTGTGGATGGAAACGCCTTGTTGATGAGAGAGGTCAATGAAGAATGGCCAGACTGGTTTGAGCTGACAGAAAGGCTACGGTAACTCAGATAACCACTTTGTACAATTGAAGTGAGCAGAATAGCATCTCAGAATGCACAATATGTCGGACCTTGAGGTGAATGGGCTACAACAGCAGAGGACCACGTTGGGTTCCACTTCTGTCAGCCAAGAACATAAGGCTGAGGCTGCAGTGGGCCTACCATATGTGTACCTCAGCAGAAATTGAGATTCATCAGACCAGGCTATGTTTTTCAAGCCTTCAACTGTCCAGTTTTGGTGAGCCTGTGCCCATTGGTGAGCCTGTGCCCACTGCAGCCTCAGCTTTCTGTTTTTGGCCGACAGAAGTGGAATCAGAAATTTTCCTGCCTTGTCCCCCGACTCAAAACTCCACCTTCACGACAAAATAGTATCATATCGGTATTTCAATCGGGTCAATTCCCTGAGGCCATCAGATGACATTCGGTGCTTCAGCTCTGCCTCGGCACTTTTAATATTCCCTTCCAACTCCACGAGTTGCTTTGGATTTTTTGGTGAATGAGGCATACTGTATGATCCGGCCCCTAAGAACCGCCTTAAGTGCCTCCCAATCCACGCCCACAGAGGATACTGAGGACCAGTTGGTCTCCATATAAACAATTTAACCTTTAACATTTGTTGGAATTCAGGATTTTGTAAAAGGGATACATTATAGCACAAACTATATGATTTCCTTTTCTCCATATGTGGCAACACCTCTAAACACACCAAGGTGTGATCTGAGACTAAAATATTTCCAATTGAGCAATCAACAACAGATGAAATGAGGGACTCAGATATATATATATATATATATATATATATATATATATGTGTGTGTGTGTGTGTGTGTGTGTGTGTGTGTATATAGAGTAAATCTTATGGACTGATGAAAATAATTTATAGTCCCTACCAGATGGGTTCAAAAGTCTCCAAATATCTGTAAGACCAAGATTTTTACACATCCTGTGAAGCGACAATGTTGCTCTAGGTGGCTTGCACACTTTTGCTTCACTATGATCAAGGACTGAGTCCATCAAAAGATTAAAGTCTCCTCCCAATATTATATCATGAAGGGTGCCAGCGACTTGCAACATCCCTTCAAGATCTATAAAAAAGCCCTGATCATCAACGTTAGGTGCGTAAATATTAGCCAAAATAAGACCTTGCCCCTGAATTTCAGCTAAAACAATAATGACTCTTCCTAATTTATCATTAATATGTTTGAGACATTTTAATTGTAGATGCTTACTTATCAGTGTAATGACTCCCCTGCTGTTAATTGAGCCAGCACTAAAGAGAATATGTCCACCCCATATCTTCCCAAATTTTTCAGCTTCCTGCGAGGAAAGATGTGTTTCTTGAAAAAAACTATATCATATTTCTTATGCTTAAGAAGAGAAATAACCTTCCTTCATTCCACATGGAGAGAGACAATCCACTTGACATTTTGACATATGAGAAAAAATAGATTGTGTGTCAAAAACTAAATTATAAAGACCAACATTAGTGCAACAATCAAACCCCGAACTCCCCCCAGAACCAAACAAAAAGAAAAAAGAAAAATGTGCGCATTAAGCCCCTGCATGACAGCGCCAACTGGTGTCCATCCCTCTAAACTCAAACAGTCCATGTACACCCACAAGAGCCCCCACAACAACTTTGCTGTCAGAATGCTCAAGTCTGGTTTTTCTATTCAAATTTTGTGAGACAGAATTACACAAAAAAAGATAATCTATAAAAGAAAACTCCAGCTAATAGGCAGAATAAACACAAAGAGCATGTAGATTAATCCACAAAATTGTCCTGAAGGTGTGTTACTCCACAAAACAAACTCCAGCCACTAGGCGGAACCAGCACAAAAAGAAACAAAAAAGGCACTCAGTTTCCTGAATGTTCAGTGAGCCGGCCTACTCGGCTGCTACATGAGTGCAACAAATGACCTAATCACTTCATTGTCTTTCAAGAAATACTCCACAAAACAAACTCCAGTCGCTAGGCAGAGCCAGCACAAAAAGAAACAAAAAAGGTGCTCAGTTTTCTCAAACAGTCAAGTGAAGTTTCAGTGAGTCGGTTCACTCGGCTGCAACATGAGTACCACAAAATAACTTACTCAGTCCATTGACTTTATGAAGGACATCGCTTGCTGTGGGCATGCAAATGTTTTATGGCCATCCTTAACACCTATTCTCAATTTGGCCGGGAATATCAGTGCAAAAGTGACCTTCTGTTGATGTAAGAGTTTCTTGCATTCCTTGAATCGATCACGTTTCTCTCTTGTCGAATTCGCAAAGTCTGGGAACAAGAAAATGCTGTAGTTCTTCCAAAAAAGCCTTCCTTTACACCTCGCCTCGCGTAACACAAGATCTTTATCGGATGATCTCCCTTAGTGGATCACCGAGCCGGAACTCTGTGAGCTCACTTGATTTCCGGCTTATGGCCTGTTATGTCAAGCAGATTCGGAAAGAGCCTGTCCAGGATTTTCACCATATCCTGACCCTCTTCGGCCTCAGGAATTCCGATGATTTGGATGTTATTCTGCCGGCTACAGTTCTCCATGTCCTCCAGCTTCTCGCAGACACGCTCCAAATCCACCTTGGTCACTAGTGGATTATCGGATAATTCCCTCTCCTATGACTCCAGATAATTGATCCATTTCTCGATCCGTTAAATTGTTTAACTTGGGTCAAATGTTTTGCGTAGCCTTTTTCTGCCTCCTGCAGCAAAGCACCCCCACAACATGATACTGCCACCCCCATGCTTCTCGGTTGGGATGGTGTTCTTCGGCTTGCAAGCCTCACCCTTTTTCCTCCAAACATAACAATGGTCATTATGGCCAAACAGTTCAATTTTTGTTTCATCAGACCAGAGGACATTTCTCCAAAAAGTAAGATCTTTGTCCCCTTGTGCACTTGCAAACTGTAGTCTGGCTTTTTATGGCAGTTTTGGAGCAGTGGCTTCTTCCTTGCTGTGCAACCATAAGGTTATGTCCATGTAGGACTTGTTTTACTATGGATATAGATAATTGTCTACCTGTTTCCTCCAGCATCTTCACAAGGTCCTTTTCTGTTGTCCTGGGATTGATTTGCACTTTTCTCACTAAACTACGTTCATCTCTAGGAGACAGAATGTGTCACGTTCCTGAGCAGTATGATGGCTGCGTGGTGCCATGGTGTTTATACGTGCATACTATTGTTTGTACAGATGAACATGCTACCTTCAGGTATTTGGAAATTGCTCCCAAGGATGAACCAGTCTTGTGGAGGTCCACAATTATTTAGGTCTTAGCTGATTTATTTTGATTTTCCAATTATGTCAAGCAAAGAGGCACTGAGTTTGAAGGTAGCCTTAAAATACATCCATAGGTACACCTCCAATTCAGTACACCTCCTATCAGAAGCTAATTGGCTTATTGTCTAAAGTCTTGACATCATTTTCTGGAATTTCCCAAGCTGTTTAAAGGCATAGTAAACTTAGTGTATGTAAACATCTGACCCACTGGAATTGTGATATAGTCAGTTAAAAGTAAAACAATCTGTCTGTAAACAATTTTTAAATAAAAATTAAAAGTAAAAAAATTACTTGTGTCATGCACAAAGTAGATGTCCTAAACGACTTGCCAAAACTATAGTTTTCTAATATTAAATCTGTGGAGTGGCTAAAAAATGAGTTTTAATGACTTCAACTTAAGTGTATGTAAAGCGTATTCAGCTGTACATAAATAAAATACACATACTGAATATAATATAACGAGAAGGGCTTCTGTTAAATAGAAAACAAATTGAATGGTTTTTATAAAATCTGTTTCCTTTTCTCAGGATCATTACAAGTCTGCTCTCTTTATCTTCAATGGAATGTTCTACAATGACACACGGTTCCCAGAGTGTCGAGACATCAGCAAGTAAGACCAGGTGTTAAAGGGATAGTACACCCCAAAATGAAAATTCGCTCGTCATTTAATCACCCTCATGCCATCGCAGATGTGTATGACTTTCTTTTTTCTGCTGAACAAGGTTTTTAGAAAAATATCTCAGCTCCGTAGTTCTATGCAATGCAAGTGAATGGTGACCAGAACTTTAAATGTCTAAAAAGCACATAAATGCAGCATAAAAGTAATCCATGTGACTCCAGTGGTAAACTATATCTTCTGAAGTGATATGATCAGTATGGGTGAGAAACAGATGAATATTTGAATATTATAGTCCTTTTTTTTTACTGTAAATATCCATTTTCACATTCTGTGAACATTTGTTTTTGGTGATTTGCATTCTTCGTGCATATCGCCTTCTACTGGGCAGGGAGGAAAATTGAATAGACATAAATATTGATCTGTTTCTCACCCACACATATCATATTGCTTCTGAAATAAAATGTTTATATGAAATATACTCTTAATACTTATGAAGTGGCCAAAGTTGCTCTCTCAAATCAGCTAAATGCCATTTTCACAGATATTTAATTTGTCTATTTGCTGAAGGACCACATGCGAGTGGGCCAGAATCAGAGACTTCCCAGATTTTAAGACTACTAAGATTGTGAACACTTCTTTCTACGATCTGAAGTTGAAAGTTGGGTACCCGTATTCCTACACCCACCAAGGTGATTGTGAGCATGTCGTCATCCTCACTGACATCAGGTCAGCCCTTTTCTCATTTCATGCTTCTCTTTCAAGAGAATCGGGGATTGATGTAACAAAGTAACAGGTTTTTGAAAGTCATTGTCATGGATTTAATAGCATATGAACAGTAGAGTTAATTTGATTTGTTTCCATCCTGTATGCTGTTAGACTTGTGAATCAGGATGATTGTTTAGACAGATGGCTCTACCCACTCATTACTCACAAGCATAGAGTTGTGACCCAGACGTGCTCTGTGTGTCACCTTTATATTAGCAGGTAAACAGTAAGTTTATATTGCCTGTTATTAAATGTTCTAATATTTAATTAGCTTTGTCACATTGACAGGACTTCTTTTTTTTTTTTTTTTTATTTTTTTTGTATGGCAGATGGATATCAGCCAGTGATGCTCTTTCCCCCACGGACCCCTGTCTGTTTTTTGACCAGTGCTTTCGAATGTTCAATTATGATGAAAAAGGGGTGGCCAGGTATATTCCTTTTTCTTTAGTGATAAAACAGCACTGTAAACCCTAATAATTTAGCAGAACTAAAAAAAATGAATTTTTTTAAATTAATAAACTCCCAAGTTTAGGTTAATTTAACTTTCAGATTTTGATTTTGTACTACACATGCATGTTTATTGCTCTTGACTTGAAATATTGAGTAAGCTAACGTGAAATATTGAGTGAGCTAACTCGTACATTTTAATGGTACTGGACTTTAATTGAACTCTTTGAATTAATTTATTATTACCATGTAAGCTCAACTTAAAACAAGCAGAGGGAAACTATCTAACTAGTACTAGCTAGAACACTATGCTTTGATTAGCATAGCAATTGCTCAACAATTAAAGCAATATACTGTAGAAGAATCATATATTTAACCTGTCCTCAATCTAAGCTCAAGCTCCACTATTCACCGTAATGGTAACCCCCAAAACATTAACATAAGAGAAACTCAGGGGCCTGGGTAGCTCAGAGAGTAAAGACACTGACTACCACCCTTGGACTCATGAGTTCAAATCCAGGGTGTGCTGAGCCAGGTCTCCTAAGCCAGTGTTTCCCAACATTTTTTCTGCCATGGCACACTTTTTATGACTAAATAATTCTACAGCACGCCACTATCCCACATAGGTTAAAAATCGTCAATATTTTTCCTTTTCAAGAACTTGTCCATGTTTTCTGTCCGTCTTAGTAGCGTGTTTACTTGTAATGTTTGAAATTCGGCTATGCAAAAAAAAAAAAAAAAAAAAAAAACAAGTCACATAGGTAGGCTATGCTGTGTGAGGTCACAGGTGGCAAGAGCGCAAAGTAGGTACTGAAAAAACAACAAATTTGCTTCTTTTCTAATTTGTAGATTTGTTCTTGCAATGCCACAACAAATTACAGGGATGCAAACTCATGAGGGGCGAAAAAGGTAAGTTTCTAAGTACTGGTCTGCGAACATTTTCTGGGGATATTCTTTTTAAAGAATAAGCTAAAAGCATCAATTCCAGCTATTTTACTGATTCAAGTTTATTCAAGTTTACAATTGTGCAGAATTAGCTGCAAAACAAAGAGTATTTTGGTGAGGCTTGCTTCTGTTTCACAAATTTGTTCAGTTTTATTAACTGATTAGTTCAGTGACCCATTCTGGAAATGTCACTAGGTGGCGACAAATGAGCGTCTTATGTACAATGAGTGAGTCAGTGAATCATTTTGAGTCATTCATGACCGAAATTTACTAAGAGACTTTATAGTGTTTAAGCATTAAAAGAACAAAGCAGATCTATAGTCTTCCTTCAGTCTGAGCATTATTTTTCATCCAAAAAGACAACAATAATAGTGAGTTTCAATAACGTCCTTACCTTCTCCTTTATTAAATCTTGCATGGCTACAAATCTACTGATTTCAGTATAAGAATTATAAACACAAAGCAGATCTACGGTATCATTTTCCTACAGTAGCCTATTTAAACAGCTGAGCATGGCTTTTATCAGAAAAGACTACAATAATAATAATTCTGAGTTTCAATAATGTTCTTTCGTCATTGTAAAGCGCATTTCACATGAGTTGAGTCGAGCCGCCGCATTGCCCTCCACATGACAAAAGCTGCAGAAAGCGTCACAGAGGGGCGATTTTACGAGTTTGCCATGTAAAAAAGCGGGAGGTGTGCACAATAAACATTGAAAACATGTATTTGGAAGAGAGATAAAAAGCTTGCAGTTGCTTTGATAGCAGAAAGTAATAAAAGGTCTCGTTTATGTTTAGGTCTAAGCGTTTTCTTGGTGAATTTAAATTAGTTCAATAACTGAGGCCTCTGATATTCATAAATGATAAGGTAATATTTAATTAAAAGAAATGATGAGACATTCAATGTCTCTTCACAAATTTGGACAGTTTTTAAATATATCTTGTTGCTAAATACTCTCAAAGACATTATTGGTGAAGCAAAAACGTGTGTGTGGAAAAACACTTTGGTGTAAAGTGGCATCACTTCATAGACTTCTACGTATTCTGCCCTTAATGCGTATCAATATCAGTCACTTTTGCACATTAATCATTGCTCTTCACAATCACAAAAGCAAATTTCTCCGAAAGGTGAGGAGTTTGGATCCCTGAAATTATATATATTTTTTTCATGCATTTATTTATTTTGTGGAATTTTATAATTTTCCACGGCACAGCTGACAATCTTTGGCACAGTGGTTGGGAAACACTGTCTTAAGCAACCAAATTGGCCTGGTTGCTAGGGAGGGTAGAGTCACATGGGGTAACCTCCTCGTGGTCGTGATTAGTGGTTCTCGCTCTCAATGGGGTAAGTTGTGTGTGGATCATGGAGAGTAGCATGAGCCTCCACATGCTGTGAGTCTCCACAGTGTCATGCACAACGAGCCACGTGATAAGATGTGTGGATTGACTCTCAGAAGCGGAGGCAACTGAGACTTGCCCTCCACCACCCGGATTGAGGTGAGTAACCACGCCACCATGAGCACCTAGTAAGCAGTGCAATTTGGGCATGCCAAATTGGGGTGAAAAGGGGATAAAATAAATAAATAAATAAATAAACATAAGAGAAACTCTTCTAAATAACACAACAAAATATTAAACACTAACAAGTCTCCCCCTTTACATTAATCTTGCACAAAGACACATTATATAACACTTTATTTTAGCCTTTACTCATTTTAGGGTTGAGTGAGAAAATGAGGGAATGCTGCAAGGCTGTCTTTCATTTTCTTAAAAATACAGGATTAGATCGTAAAATATAGTTGTTGTTTTATTTTATTTTATTAAAAAATATATTATTATTATTATTATTATTATTATTATTATTATTATTATTATTATTATTTATGTAACCTGAAGTATGTAAAACCCTGATGTTACATACTCCGGTACAATAGGTGGCGGTATGCACTTATACACATTTGTTTGTGATCCGCCATTAAACGGAAAGAAGAAGAAGACACGCTCTCTCGCGATATCTCAGTTGTGTCCTTGATGCAGCGTCAGAAATGGGCTACTGGGACCTAGAAGAGGGCAAGGACTGCATCGCCAAAACATGGATCACCACGAAAATAGCCACCGCCATCGGTCAGTCTGATGAATATCTGGTCTGTCGGGTTTCTAACGGACTAAAAACTTTGGAGTTTTAAACGCCAACAACTTGTGTGCCCTCAAGGCTAAACTGGTAGCATGTACGCTATCTAGTCTTATAAATTATAATAATATAGGCTACAATAACAAATAACATTTGTATCATTAATGTCTCGTAACAGTCTCGTTATCTGCATATAACTTAACTATTAGCTGGTCTGTTGTATTATGAGCTTCTCTGGCTTCAGGCCAGGGCTGCTCTGACTTTGTTAAAAAGCGTGTGTATCTGCTTGCTCATCCGAATATTCATACTTGACACTTATTTGGTGTTGTGATCAAGAGGAGTGGGTATCGAGATATTACTAGGAAAAACAGAGCAAAGCTTGTTGGTCTTTAAAACTGTTGTTTTTTCTGCAGGGTTGGTCGGTTCTGCCTACCACATTGTGGCATATCAGCCTGAGACAGCTGTTGAAGCTTTGACCAGAGCAACATCAGGCACTGTCACCATGGGTATGAGAGAAAACATATTTTATAATGAAATACTGCTTCTCATGAAAAACTATTTTAGTCATTCCAGATGCTATTAGTTCACACTGCTATTGTGTTGTCACGTATTTGTGGTATATAAGGGATAGTTCACTCAAAAATGTAAATTCTCATAATTTACTAACCCTCAAGCCAACCCAGATGTGAACGATTTTCTGTTCTGCAGAACACAAGCAAAGATGTGTAGAAGAGTATTTAAGCTTTGTAGGTACATGCAATGCAAGTGAATGGGGGTCAAAACTTTGAAGCTCCAAAAAGAACTTAAAGGCAGCGTAAAAGTAATCCATATAACTCCAAGCACTAGTAAGTTTTTTATTTTTTAATTATATTTATTTATCACACATTAGCACATATACAGTGAAATTCTTTTTTTTTTTCACATATCCCAGCTAAGCTAAGCTGGGGTCAGAGTGCAGGGTCAGCCATGATACGGCGCCCCTGGAGCGGATAGGGTCAAGGGCCCAACAGTGGCATCTTGGCGGTGCTGGGGCTTGAACCCCCAACCTTCTGATCAGTAACCCAGAGCCTTAACCGCTGAGCCAGCACTGCCCCTGTAAGTGTAATCGAGCTTGAAATCGTGAGTGTGCCTAGAGACTGCAATGGCAAGATGTACAGTAAAGGCCCAGATATACTTTATACGAAATTGAAGAACGAAAGGGTGTGATGTCATTTAGAACATAATCTGGGCAAAAATAAGTTATAAGAGAGAAAAATAAGTCCGGAGAAGTTCATATTCATTCTTCTTTCAGAGGGAAAAAGAAGTTCTAAACAGCCGAGCAACAGTATACTGTTTGCAAACATTCTTCATACACCTGCCACACCGCTGTGGGAGGTGTTTAGAAGTACATTTAAATATAAGGATGCTACATGTAAAACCTAAACTAATGTGACATTAAAATGTGTTATCAATAACCTAGTTTCCATCCACTTTTCATGCTGTTTTGTTATCGACAAAGTGAAAATGCGTAAAAATTTTTATAGAAATTTGCCGTCTTCTGCCTGTTTCCATTCAAATAGCCTTTTATCGATTAAAAATGGTGTGCGTGATGACGTCATACTTAAACACTTTGTCGCATAAGTTTTGGTTCTTCACAGCCACCGGTTCCAACCCGAAAGCGAATCATCATGGCCCTTTTCAAGCTGGCAACCTGCACCAAGTAGTGGGGGAAACTTTCAGACTTAGTATAAGGACCATCCATCAATATATGCTGTGTGCACAGCTATTAAAGAAAAATTTATGTGGTGTAATATCAGGGTTTACATATGATACATTCCTGATATTCAATAGGCTATTTTGAACAACCATCTAATCTAAAGCATCGCCATCACAACTGCATTATGTCCCTCATATCTGTCAGGCAACAATTAATGACCAACTGAACTTGATTGTCATCTAAAATTAATTTAGTGTCATATTGCAATTTACATTTTCTGAAGAAACTCAGCAAATGCAATCCGAGGTAAAGAGGGTTAGATTTAAGATATTTAAAAGGTTTAAAATGTTCAAAAGCTAGTTTTCTGAAATTGAACTCAGTATTAAACAAATAGTTCTGATAGTTTATAGTCTTGAAAAAAATGTAGAACATTCTGAGAATGTCATTCAGCTGACTTTTTTCATCTACAGAACAGGGTAAGGCTAATTTAAATTTGTGTAAAGAAAAGGCAAGTACAGTTGAAGTCAGAAGAAAACATTCCCTGTCTTAGGTCAGTTAGGATCACTACTTTATTTTAAGAATGTGAAATGTCAGAATAATAGTAGAGAGAATGATTTATTTCAGCTTTATTTCTTTCATCACATTCCCAGTGGGTCAGAAGTTTACATACACATTGTTAGTATTTGGTAGCATTGCCTTTAAATTATTTAACTTGGGTCAAACGTTTTGGGTAGCCTTCCATAAGCTTCTCAGAATAAGTTGCTTGAATTTTTACCCATTCCTCCAGACAGAACTGGTGTAACTGAGTCAGGTTTGTAGGCCTCCTTGCTCGCACATGCTTTTTCAGTTCTGCCCACAAATTGTCTATCGTATTGAGGTCAGGGCTTTGTGATTGCCACTCCAATACCTTGACTTTGTTGTCCTTAAGCCATTTTGCCACAACTTTGGAGGTATGCTTGGGGTCATTGTCCATTTGGAAGACCCATTTGCGACCAAGCTTTAACTTCCTGGCTGATGTCTTGAGATTTTGCTTCAATATATCCACATAATTTTCTTTCCTCATGATGCCATCTATTTTGTGAAGTGCACCAGTCCCTCCTGCAGCAAAGCACCCCCACAACATGATGCTGCCACCCCTATGCTTCATGGTTGGGATGGTGTTCTTCAGCTTGCAAGCCTCACCCTTTTTCCTTCAAACATAACAATGGTCATTATGGCCAAACAGTTAAATTTTTGTTTCATCAGACCAGAGATTTCTCCAAAAAGTAAGATCTCTGTCCCCATGTGCACATGCAAACTGTAGTCTGGCTTTTTTATGGTGGTTTTGGAGCAGTGGCTTCTTCCTTGCTGAGCAGCCTTTCAGGTTATGTCGATATCCACCTTTTTTCTATGTTCCGTGATGCTTAGCGAGAAATATGGGTGTTACTTCCATTGTCAAGTTAACATACAGTTGTGCTCCAAAGATTGCATACCCTGGCAGAAATGGTGAAATTTTGGCATTGATTTTGAAAATATGACTGATCATGCTTTTATTTAAGGATAGTGATCATATGAAGCCATTTATTATCACATAGTTGTTTGGCTCCTTTTTAAATCACAGTGATAACAGAAATCACCCAAATGGCCCTGATCAAATGTTTACATACCCTTGAATGTTTGGCCTTGTTACAGACACACAAGGTGACACACACAGGTTTAAATGGCAATTAAAGGTTAATTTCCCACACCTGTGGCTTTTTAAATTGCAATTAGTGTCTGTCTGTAAATAGTCAATGAGTTTGTTAGCTCTCACGTGGATGTACTGAGCAGGCTAGATACTGAGCCATGGGGAGCAGAAAAGAACTGTCAAAAGACCAGCGTAACAAGGTAATGGAACTTTATAAAGATGGAAAAGGATATAAAAATATATCCAAAGCCTTGAAAATGCCAGTCAGTACTGTTCAATCATTTACTAAGAAGTGGAAAATTTGGGGTTCTCTTGATACCAAGCCAAGATCAGGTAGACCAAGAAAGATTTCAGCCACAACTGCCAGAAGAATTGTTCAGGATACAAAGAAAAACCCACAGGTAACCTCAGGAGAAATGCAGGCTGCTCTGGAAAAAGACGGTGTGGTTGTTTCAAGGAGCACAATACGACGATACTTGAACAAAAATGAGCGTGATGGTCGAGTTGCCAGAAAGAAGCCAATGCCACAAAAAAGCCCGGTTACAATATGCACGAAACCACCTTAACACGCCTCACAGCTTCTGGCACACTGTAATTTGGAGTGACGAGACCAAAATAGAGCTTTATGGTCACAACCATAAGCACTATGTTTGGAGAGGGGTCAACAAGTATTGTGCTCCTTGAAACAACCACACTGATTTTGTTTTTCAGTGTTTTTTTCAGTATTTTTTTAATGATGCATGGAGTTTTTCTACAGCACTTGAATAGTCAGATTCATCTGCTACACCGTTACCTATAGACGATACACTTGTGTTTAGCATGTTAAAATGATTTGATTTGATTTCCTCTTTGCTATCCTTTCAGCCGCAATGGGTGCCATCTTTGGTATGACCACCTGTTTAAGTGCACAGGCCAGAGATGCACCTGATGACCCAACTAACTATTTCATTGGTGGATGTGCTTCGGGTGTTTTCCTCGGGGCACGGAGTACGTATTTCAAACACAACACTATTCATGTTTTTATATTGACTTGAGATCATTTGGTTTTGCACAGAGTCTTTTAACAAAACGTATTTGTTTCCGAGTTAAAAAATGAAGAGCTTCTAATTAGTTTAGCTGTTTTTTATGTTTAGCACACAGTGCTATCACAGGTACCACAGCGTGTCTTGGTCTGGGAACTGTGGCTATGCTCACCAAGGTTGGAAAAATGGAGGGCTGGAGAATAACAGGACCCCCAAAGCTGTGATCTCTGATGTGTCCTTGAGTATTTTATGTGTTTATATTGTATAATGCTCCAATAAATGTATTGAGTAAAAATAAAACCGTCTCTGTATCTGTAAAAAAATTTAAAAACAAAGACTACCAGGAGTTTTTCTCAAAAAGTCTTTGCAACACACGTGGTAGTCACTGTTCCTGGATCAGTACTGATTTATTCGATATTCTCTCTTTGACCAAAGTATAACAGAAGAAATTTCCACACAACTGTATAGTGTCTCTTTAAGTCTAAGAACAATGTATCTCATAATATGCTGACAAGCACTACACCGTCAATCTCAATAATTTTGAGAAATGGTCAGATGTCTGGTGCATTTATCTTATATCCTGACAGTTATTTTATTATACAAATTCATAATTTAATTCCCTGAAATTATCCTTTTTCTATATATATATATATATATATATATATTATAAATTCCCAGGGAAACATGTCCTGGGAAAACTTCTCACTCCTCATGTGTCTGAATTTCTGATCTCAACTAGTCTGTTCTTGTCTATTATGGTAGTTTCAAAGTCTATACTGAATGATCAGGCCAATTTATTTGAAAGTTTAGTACCAGAATCATAAGAACAATCATGGTAGCTAAGTAGAGTGGGGTAGTTCCAAGCAGAATTACAAATAAAATGACTTAAGTTCTGACTGTGGAGGGTAAAGTTTTTGCAGGAAATAGTGCTTTGGCATGATCACTTATCAATGGAACGCACCCTATGGGGAATTCTTATTGCAGCCACAAGGTGGAGCTGTTCCACTTTCCTAATTTGATAACCGCTAAAACAATATTCACCAATCTAAATATGAATACGTAAATTAGATTACTCTTAGAGTTAATAAAGAGCCCGAGTTTAATTTAGTTCATCTGGGCCTCCATTAGAGATTTGTCCGTTTCCATTTGTTCTATTCAGGGAGTATGGTATAATCACGCACAAGTTTGTTTCTGGGGTGGTCTTTTTTTTGGCACAGAGATGTGTGTAAGTGAAACTCAGAGCTGTAAATTAAACAGTAGTGTCTGGGTGCCTCCTTATGTATGTGGGTTAAAGACCAGAACAGCTCCATTATCACCAGAATCAACACTGTTCCAAGGTGTTAAATTTTTATTAGAGACCCTTTGCATTCACTGGACTACATTTACAGGTGATTAGCACACCAGTTACTGGGAGGCTTTTAAATTATTAATGAGATGTGAGAAACAGCTGTTTGCAGTTTATTTGGTCTCCGCAGTTGGAATAAGCTGGGAAAACACAAGAATCTTGGAGGTTGATTTGTTTGCTTTGGCGTTTTCTCTGTTGACAGCCACAGAGACAAAAAGTGTTGATTGTAACCATGAGGCTAAAAGCCACATGGAGTAATTAGCAGACATGTCCTCATCTGGACCCTAAAAACAATCTGCGGATAATTTGATAACACAGAACTTGCGAAAACTTCTCTGTTAAGCTTAGCAAACCTACAGACCCAAATGGACTATGTCTGTATAATTATTTATTCCTGAAATAATGGCAGTTTGGAATCACGTAACAGATGTTTGGACAGTTTAAATTCGACAAAGACCTTATTCACAGTAGCGCCATCTTTGAGTTTTGACGGGATTGAAAACGAGGCTGTGAAGCCGCCTTTTCACTGCATTCGACAAACAACAGACGACAGACCGGAAGTCATTCATTTCCAATGGACAGTCACACAAGGGATGCGTGGGGTTGCGACATTTTCGGATCTGATTTGAGCTTCGGCTGCCTTGAAAAATTTCAACTTGTGCAACTAGACCATATGCGAACGCCCGACCGGATGTGAGGTATTCATTCAAAACTATCAGCGCAAAGTGAGAAATATTAATGGATTTTGACCTAAACTTTATTCTAAACGCCTGCTACTTCTGTATTTTGGACAATTATTCATGTAGAAGTCAGAAATGATTGTTTACATTGCAAATACATCACAAAAAGCTTTTGTAATTACAGTTAATGTGTGATTAAAATGTGTAAGTGTTTAATTTTTTTCTGCACACGCACGACCTACATATTTAAAATCACATCTATGAATTTCTACTTCCTATTTGCTGAATTATGGTTGTTGTTGCTGTTAATTATCATAATAATAATAACCATCAAAGTATTCATAATAAATAATACCATTAATAATAAATACTGAATGAATATTTATCATGAATTTCATTGAGTACAACCATCTGCTCAACAAAATCACACACAGTAATGTCATTGTGAGGTAAATCATTGGTAGCTTCTTCCTCAATTAATAAAATCCATTGCGTGCAAATGGACAGTTCATCATGACAGTTACTAGAGGAATATGACAGTCGTCAGAGACAGTGAAAAGGCAGCTTGAAGGATACTTTCCCCATCACTTCAATGACATGCATTGTATACAGCTTTCAAAAAGCTCGTAGTTCACATCCAATTTTTTACAACTCATGTCATCTGGAGTTTTTTGACTTTCTTGGAAATGTATTTTTTCATGTTTTGTCAGCGGACTGATCCGAAAACACTTTAAACAACTGTACAACTAATAGAAGAGACTGTAGTCTATCCCTCACAGCCTCGTTGTGATTCCTGTCAAAAATCAAAGATGGTGCTGCTGTGAATAAGTAACAACCATATGCGCCAGAAAATCTAGCATGCCGCCATCTTGAAAACTGAACTTCCAGTTTAGCATTTTCTGCATAGATGTGTATGGTGTTGATGTCAGTGTAATTACCTAAAGACATGGATTTACAGGTTATAGAGTTGCCAGAAAGAGTACTTCCTTCATAAATACACAAGATCCTACCTTAAAGGTGCAGTATGTAAGATTCAGAACCCTTGTTATTAATGACACTTGTGGCCGTTAAGTGAACTGCAGCCTGTAGCTCATGATCGCACGCACACCATAGGGAACAAAACAAAGAGACAGAACGTGATTCACTGGCTTCATGGTGACATGAGGTAGCATAATTAAATTTACACAGTTATTATTGTTTTACTACAAACTTTGAGATTGCATATTATATTTGACTCTCCAGTGCTGGAACAGGGCTAAAACAAAGTGTGGCTATAGGTCTGAATATGCGCGACTCTAGTTTTAAGTAATCACTTTTCTTTGCATGATACATTGACTGCATTTATATGATAGCCTATGTCGGCGTTAGCTAGCTAGCCAGCTTTATCAATAGCTGTTAGCTAAATTTGGTGGATGATGACAGTAGCTGTTTATAAAATAGACTGTACATCATAAATATGTTGACACAATTCAGTATTGATGTGATTCCATCACAACTGTCATTTTGATATATCAATGCACTATTGTTTTATAATAATAGAATGTATATATTTTCTGTATAACCAAGTTACGTTACACTAATGAATGGAGCTTTTTGCATTATCTTGAACATTGTCAAGCATTCATTTCATGTATTATTGTAGTTTACCTTGCTGAATAATTACAGATTAACATTATGTCAGTTACTGTGAATCAGCATACCTGACTTTTAGTATAAAGAGAAGATCGTTGAAATTATTTGAAAGTTACGAAGCAAGGTAGCTTGCAATTCATCAGCGTTAGCAGGCAAGGTCAAGTTAGCTAAAATTACACAGATCAGTCCTTATGGCACTATATTTCACATGGTTTGCAGTTATGTAAGCTTACCTGTCCAATAAGAAGAATGCCAATTCAGGGTCGGTTTTGATCCCCAAAACCTAACGAAGGTCCCTCCAGGAATAGGGCTGCAACTAATGATTATTTTGATAGTCGACTAATCTAATGATTATTAGAACAATTATTCGACTATTCTGTGATTATTGTAACGATTAATCATTAGCTCTAAACCGACTATTCAGCTTGTGCCTCGACTCATTGTATTAAATGTGCTTACTAACAATAAAGAGGACAAAATTATCTTTTAAAAATACCTCTACATGACATCGTGTATTTGTCTTTTTATCCATTTAAAATTGTCTAAAAATCCTTAAAAAAAGATACATTTACTTGAGAAGTAACATATAAGATATTTAAACTTGCTTTAAGAGAATGTATCTTAAATATAAGTGTATTGTGTATATAAGTGTAATTTTTCACTTGGTTATACTTCTGCGAGTGCAGTTAAGACAAAATATACTTATATTCAAGATCTGTTCTCTAAAAGCAAGTCTAAATATCTTATATGCTGCTTCTCAGGTGAATGCATCTTTTTTTAAAGGATTATTAGATATTTTAAAATATTTGTATTTTTAATATTATATTCAACATTCTCAGATTAAAAAAATATATATATTGTGCAGTATAGCTGCTAAAGTAAATGTATGTTGTTGTAAAGGAGTTTTAGATATTTATATTGGAAAACAAGCCAAAACAAAAACAAATAAAAAATGTATTTTGTTGCAGTGTATAATGGGGCGAAGACTACCCTCTCTCACCTTTCTGTTCACTTCAATCCATCTTTAACTCTCAAAAAAACAAACTCTCTCTTATTAATAAAGCTGCGTTTTGCCAATTTTCTTCACGATAAGAAATGCACAGTGACGTATATTATGATTCAATAAGTTGCCATCACGTTATAATCTAGCTGCATTAAGCGTGCGCACTCGAGGGATGAGCATCCCCGCAACAGAGTGTACCTCAGCCGGGTGCAGTTTCAATCTCTTCCCCCTTAGATCGGGACACTTTGCGCAACTCATAGAAGAGGCGCTGACCGCACAGAGAAATGCCAGTTTCCTTATTATTTTAACTTTAATAAAGCTATAATGCATTAAATAGAACTGCATTAAAGATGTAATGCCGGGGTGTTTCCTTTAAAGACACTCGACACGCAAATTTTGCTTAAGCTGAGCATCAGCTCTGGCTCTGCTTATTCCACAACAAGAGTGCTTCTGTATTTACTTATTTTGTATTTTTGCATTATAATTCCCTCATACTTTGCGATCTACATCACCTGAAACTGTTTGGAAAGTTTAGAGTGCGTCTGGTCTGTGAGATGTGTTTTCTTCCTCTTCTCAATCAGGCGCAAGCTGCAGTGCTGCTCTTGTTTGCAGTCATTAGAGTTTCATATGATCTTATGCTACGTTAAGATCAAACGATAATTCGACAATGAAAATTATTGTTGACGTTGTCGATAACGTCGACTAATTGTTTCAGCCCTATCCAGGAATCAAATACCCTGCTGATGTTCACTCTAGTTTTCCCAGACGGGAATGTTTTTTTTTTTTTTTTTGGCTTACTCTGAGTTTGCGTAGGAGTCGGTGTTGTGCTGGGAGCCGGACGTTTGCTGGATTCCATTTCTAATATAACATTACCTAGTGTTGCAGTTTGTTGTCGCTGTTTAATAGTGGAAGCACTGAGGCAAGGCTCTCGGGAGCACACATAAACATCACATCCTTTGGATTTTCCCGGCAAAAGCGACCCACTCCCTTCCCATGAAAATCAGTCTACAGGCTTTAATAGGCAACCTAGGAAGTCTGGGAAGGGCTCATTTTTTAAGTTGCGTTACAAGCCGTTCACACATTGGCAAAAAAAAAAGGTGAATATTACATGAAAAAAGTTACATATTGCATCTTTAATGTTGTGGACGTACTGATATGCCTCTGTGCTCATGAAACTCAAAGAAACAAAACAAAGTCAGTTAAAATATCTCTGTACGACAACTCTGACCATCTTCTTATGTCATTTACCCATCACATTATAGTTAATGTGAGCAGATATTTTGAGTGTTAAACTGGGATGGGGGAAGGGGTGCTAATATACTTACATGTGAAAGTGTAAGTTTTATTTTATATTCTGTTTTACAATTTTAATCACATTTAAGCCTTTTAAAAATGTGGGGGGACAAATAAATGTTAAAAGTACAAACGTAATTTTCTTTAATGTTATGAATTTGCATATGAAATAATACGAGCTGTCACTTTTCCAAGTTACCTACACTTTTTAACACAAATTATTAACAAGTTGAAATCTAAAAAAAATATTTTGTATTATATTGTTTGAAAGTATTATTTCTTCAATTCCATTTGGTGCCACTGTTGGCGCAAATAATATCACATTTCAGCTTTAACACAAGCAGCTGACTGTTTTATGAAGGGCCGGTCCTGCAGTTTCTTGTGTCCTCTTCCATTCTAATGAGTTTGCAGGAAAAAGAAGCTGATGTGAATTTTCATTTGCCACTCTGCTTTTATTGATTAGCTCCCTGGCTTGAATTCCCTCCTAATGAAAGCATAAGTTGAAATGGTTCATCTTCAACAGAAGTGCTGAATTTCGAATCAAAATGCTGCATGGTTTGGCTGAAAGACTGTATCCATCTCCCAGAGCATTAGGAGATGCAAGAGAGCTGCTCACTCAGCATTTTAAATGTGGAAATGCCTTCTGTCTCAGCGGAAGCCCAAAAACAGTTAGCATCGACCCAGAGCTCTTGTGCGTCATGGGCATCATTCTTTTGAGTCAAGGGTCCAATTCGGCAGTTCCTCATTGCAATAAACTGCTCTGTATAACAGCAGATCACAGGAATGAGAAAGAGAGAGTGGCATTCACTGAGAGCTCTATTCTTCATAAACTATCTGCTCAACTCTGACCCAAGATACACACACTTAGCATTAATGGAGGAGATGAACTTTGAGAAATATTTCTGATATCAGTGCGCATTAAAAGCTTCTCTACATTATGGCTGGCATGTTGATAAGCCATTCAAGGGGCCTCATAATTACAGCAAGAGTTACTCTGGGACATTTATTCAGCTGATTCATACAGTCACATTGGTCCAAGATGTGCCTTTACTGAAACATTTTTCAATAATGAATAAAGATCTATAGCTGCTTGTGTCTGGTGATGTTTTGCTGTGGGTGTGTGATAGACAGAATTATTGACGTCTTCTGTCTAGTTAGCCTAATGGACATGATAAACTAGATGCCCACTGAAATTACATCTAGCGTGTACATTTACTGAAACCATAAACTTCATTAAAATAGAGACACTGTCTGAGGTAGCATCCTTTAAAGATAGATTGCAATGATGTAAGAAAATCTGAAAAAGATTTAAACCCACAAAATGAAAATTCTGTCATTATTTACTCATCCTCATATCACTGATTTCGGTCGCTGATTTCAGTACAATAGCAGTAGATAGTGACTCATTTTAAAGCATAAACAAGCATCCAAAAGTGTCAAAAAAGTAGTCTATGAGAGAACTTAAGCTGTTTTGTGAACAAGCTTCTGTCATGCACTTATTAACATGTAAAGGAGAGCTATGGCAGAAGCCAAGATTTTCAGTGTGAAAAATCACACGTGAATCATATTCCAGACTTGGTATATGACCCATGTACAACTTTTAAGATACTTGTTGAACCTCCTGAGACCCAAGCGTGACTGCTGTGTGCATTTTTCATTTCCCTTTTTGATTTGTAACTAGTAGAACCTAATAAACATGCAAATAAATTAATTAATACATTTTAGAGCAAATAGTTTTCCTAAATATTGATGGTAACATATGTGGATAGCGGGACTAAGTTGTGAAATTTTAAATAATACCAAGCTATGGAAAGATTTTATTTTTATATTTTTTTCAGATTTTTTATTATGTTTCAAGGAGTGTTGTTTATTTTATTTTTTCTTTCTTTCTTTTTCTTTTTCACCCAATTTGGAATGCCCAATTCCCAATGCGCTTTTAAGTCCTCATGGTCATGTAGTGATTCGCCTCTATCCAGGTGGCGGAGGATGAATCCCATTTGCCTCCGCGTCTGAGACCATCAACCCGTGCATCTTATCACATGGCTTGTTGAGTGCGTTGCCACGAAGACATAGCTCGTATGGAGGCTTCACGCCATCCACCGCGGCATCCGCGCTCAACACACCCCACCGAGAACAAACCACATTATAGTGACCATGAGGAGGTTACCCCATGTGACTCTACCCTCCCTAGCAACCAGGCTAATTTGGTTGCTTAGGAGAACTAGCTGGAGTCACTCAGCACGCCCTGGGATTCGAACTAGCGAGCTCCCCAGGAGTGTTGTTTATTAAAGTTTTTGAGACGTTACAGACATTACATCAGAAATTAGCATAAATAATTCTCATTCAAAGTAATGGACAGCATCATCCAATCATTGCCAGCCATGTTTAAATAAAATGATACATTATAAATTCTGAATCTATGTACTGATTACCATTGTCCCATGTCTACCAAACATGAGTGGTCCAAACATCATCTGCAGCCTGAAACTGAACTTTTGATAGGAAGTTTGAACTGAATGCACTTAGCTGCATAGGAAAGATATAGGGTGCTTCCTTGCTCCCTATTTAGTGAATGATTAACCTCCAATGTGCTGTCTGTCTGCGCTAGTCTCAGAACAGTTTAAAATGCATCCATCTAAATCCATATAAAGCCTCTGAAAGCAACATTTTTCAGCTTTTGGATGAACCCATTGATTGTCAATGTGATAATGCACAGTTAATATAGGATTTCTAAGGAAAAAATGTGCTAAGT
This sequence comes from Myxocyprinus asiaticus, assembly GCF_019703515.2. Taxonomy (NCBI): domain Eukaryota; kingdom Metazoa; phylum Chordata; class Actinopteri; order Cypriniformes; family Catostomidae; genus Myxocyprinus; species Myxocyprinus asiaticus. Next base: position 23,503,461 of record NC_059378.1, on the reverse strand, counting down.
ACACATTAGTGTACATTTTGTTTTGCAGCATGGCGTTTCGCGATAAATTACTCATATTTTTAAAATGGCATATTAGATGTAACGAGAGACTCTAATCTTTTGATTTAAACTGGTTTCAATGTATCAGCTTAATAAGGTTTTTTACCAGATGTAGTTTTGTTGGCGTTCTCCCAAATACAATCTCAGCTGTGATCGGTGCCATGTTGTTTTGTCAAATGACTCTGCATGACAAAGTTTAACCCTATACTGACAGCCCACAGTCTTCTGAACTGAGATCAGTTGGTTTAAATTAATTTAAACTATGCGTTGTGTAAAGCAAAGCCAAAATACAATGTCCACTCATGTGGACGCGGGGTCACACGAGGTTAAGCTTTAAAGTGAGTCACTATGAACAATCCCTGGAAATCAAGGATCGTAGCATTTTTTAAAACATCTCCTTTTGTGTTCCGCAGATAAAAGAAAGTCATATGGGTTTGCAACAACATCAGGGTGAGTAAATGATTGTAGAATTTTAATTTTTGGAGGAACTATTCCTTTAAATCCATTCTTGCATTATTATGTTGGTAACAAATCTCAGTACAGAAGGGTGTGATGGAGTTACCTGCAATGAGAACTTGCATTGCATTCTGATGCCAATCCCTATCTTAAAAACATTACTGACCAATCCTACCCTAGCAATTGTTGCTGTCCTCCAAATAATCTGACAAGCACTTTTCTAATCTAAGTTTATGGAAATCTATAGTCTGTTTTGACCTTTTGTAACATTTTGTAATCATGTTACTGCATAATTATTTTTAAAGAGAAAAGGCAATGCTTTGCAATGTCACACTTCATTCCAGTTAATGTAACAATATCATCCATTAAATTCTTCCTACTTTATGAACACATTTTACTGAAAATAATGCTGTTCATGGAAATCTTCAATTCATTGCTATAGGATGTTCCTTACAGCTTGTCTGAGCAAGGAACTACTACAAATCAGCAAAGGGTCAACTGCATTCTGAAACATTTTTGAATCGAACAAAGTATGGAATTGAGCTGGTGTAGCTAGAAGAGTTTACATTCTTGTGAAGAGTATGTTTCAAGCCTATGGAAACTAGAGAGCTGTAAGGTGCAAACTTTGACTTTTGGTTGGAATGTTTTATAGTGCCCCTCACAGAGGAATGAGAATGAATGGCTGTGCATCTCAAAGGGTGAAAGATAAGGAAATAGAGCACTGTTACTATAAATACCAAACTATTATGATTATGCCCATTCAGATTCACCTTTCACATTAAATTTAGAGTGTGCTGTTGACTGGAAGACAACATATTTTCACTTTAATGCAAACTTCAGTGAGTCTATGCAATGGCATTTCAGCCATTCATGTAGGGAACTTTCCAGTTGTAGTAGTAAACATAAGCATATATGTGGCATTGTTGGATTTAGCATAGCCCAAGTTGTCTTGTTTTACTTAGTTTGGGTTTTAAGTGTTATTATACAATTGATTTATTGTGCTTTTAAATACACTGTCCAAAGAACCAAAATCATCCACATCTCAGTATAAAAGAAGAAGTTTGTTTATTTTGAGATAAACTCAAGAGTGAGAAATTTATGAAGTTGGTCTTTAGCTAATAAAACTTTAAACCAAGCCAGTTCCACAGCTGAATAATTTACGGAATGCTGAGTGTAGGGAATCCAATACACTGAAACCAAACTTCTCAAATTTGACCACTCACAACCCACACCCGTCTGAACGCACATATTCTCACACACAAACATGTGGGATGCAACATCTCAACAGCAGAAAATGATGAGGCATATGTCCCTGCGGGTGAGATTATAGCTCTTTAAAGGCCTCTCTTCTCAATCATGGGCCATTTTGTAGATATATATATTCAGTACTGACAGCGGACTTCTTTTCCAGAACCCCTCAGATCAGTTTGTAATCACTGGAGAGGATACCATGTAAAACTATATTCAGTCATGCAATAAAGAGAACTCACCTTAATGTTTGACCTTATTACAATTTATGCCTTTGGTCATGCTGAGTAGATGTGCCATGCATCCATTTACCAACGACAATCACATCTGTTCTTCTTGGTCTTGTTGACGATTTCTTACCTTGAGTGTATGCAGTCTGTTTGGTGATTTTCTAGGCCAGTGTAATATTATTGTCTCCTTTGGCTGCCTGGCAGCATGAACTTGTGCTTACTTTAAAAATGCCAAGAGAATCCTTTCAGTGTATGTAAACATTACTGTGAATTCAGAAACAAAGCATAAATCTCATAAAAAATTTGTCAACTAATAGGAGGGATAATATGGTACAAAATGTTCCTAAAGCAGAACAGATATTAGATATTATTGCTGCATTGGTGTACAAATGCTTTTTAAAGATTTGGCCTTAAGGAATGCCTTATTAATAATGGCCTGTGTTAAGATAATTATAAATCTGTCATCATATTCTCATGTGGCAAAGTGATTCGACACTGATACCAAAAACATCTGTTTCATGCTGTTCACAATAGGACTAACACAGACTCTTTGACCCTTTTTGCAACACAATATCACTATAAATCTGACTTTATCTCTGAAAACGCCTAAAGACTGTTGAAGATGAATAGCCGAGGAACATCTTTAGATATAATCATGATTTCTTAAGAAGGTTCTTATGGTTTTGTGCGATAAAGCAGAAACTGAGATTATCACTGTAAGATTAGCAAACAATTCTAAGGAAACTTCTTATAAACTCTATAGAGTGTTTCTATCGTTACACAACCAGGGTCGGTGGAATTCATTTCCATGATGTGTGCAAAGTGTCACCAGGATATGATTACAGGGACAGTCCCGCTAGCGCAACCTATGGTTGTGTATTCCTGAAATGGGTCAATGATGATGGTATGTGTCTCACTCCTTAAATTAGCTGTTTTTTATTCAAGTCAAAAATATTGTGTAGTATGTCAGAATCAACCTGACTTTATAAAGTTACACCAAAGAAAGTAAGTTTAAGGGCCAAAAGATCAAACTGTCAAGATTTTGGCAGTTTTCTGTCTGTGTCTACCCCTGTGTGATTGTGAGTTGGTCTGTTCCGGTGGCATGGCAACTCATCCCTGCTGATTACATCTCACCTGCCTCTCATCATCTCGTCTCCAGTCTGCTGTACTTAAACCCTGGGTTCTCGGTCACTCTTCCCCAGATTGTTAGTCTACTGGAGTGGTGCTAATGCTGATTTGATTCTAGTTATGCTGCAAATTGCTCTTAGTATTTGGTCTTGTAGTTATTGGTTTTATCCTGTGCTCCAGGTTCACTATTCATCCAGCCAAACTGTACTCTATCTGTTACCTCATTGGTTATCCTCTGCTCCCTATCTAGCCTGCTGCTCTGCTCTGCCATTAATCTCCAGCCTGCTTTGTCTTCAGCCCTCATCCCTGTACTTTGGGTATGTTTACATGACAACAATGTACTAAAAATGGAAGTGTTTTTCCTTTTGCATTTTTGAAGTTTCACGTACTGACGACAACGTTGTCAAAATGATCCCTGTTCACGTGGATCTGTGAACACTAAAAATTCTGTAATTATGCATGCCAGGCCAGTAGTTGGTGACGTCACTTGTAAAGACATTGTGCACAAGCATTCTTCCACAGAGCAGTGAATACAAACAATGAAGATGGTGATCGCAGGTTGTAGTAGTGATTCAGTAAATCTATGCTTTGCTGGAGAAGTGTCAAACTCCATCTTGAGCAGCACAAACGCAGTCCTGTAGTCTGCCATTGTAGTCTTGAGTGTCTCACTGAACGCTCAGTACGCGTGCACATGATGTCATAGTTTTCACATTTGCGTTTTTGTGTTTACACGGAGACTATAACACTTTTCCACAATTTATTCCAACTTGTCCCTTTTCTTAAAAGCAAAAATCGAGGTAACAGTGAGGCACTTACAATGGAAGTGAATGGGGCCATTTGCTTTTATAAAAGCACTGTAAAAAAATTCCTTTATGAAAAGGACATTGTGCAAAAGGAAGTGCTTGAAAGAAAGAAAAAACTTACTGTAAGTTACTGTAACTTTCTTGTCAGTTACACAAGCTCACTCCCAGTGAAGTCCATAGAGCTAAACAAGTTTTAACAGGTCTCATTCTATACACTCTTGATCTTAAGTTAACATCAGTTTTAGGACAATGAAAGCACTTTTACTCAACATGAGCAGCACAGTGATGTTGTCAGTATGGTATTAACATTAGGAATTTGCACAGAAGCAAGATGCAATCCAGTGAGCAGTTTAGGGTAGGTTTTTCCTGTAATCTGCTCCTGAACTTACATTTACATGTTTTGTTGTAATTTTATGCAATTGATCAATTAAATGTATAATACGGTCAAAACAATAGTTTGATATTTTTATATGTACCTGTTACATTTTGGTTCCATCAATTGTTTTGTGCTTCATATCTGTTGCTTGAAAGCCTATATGCTATTTAATCACAGGTTCTCATTGTAACAACTTGTCAGTGTGACAATAATATGCCCCACTATTGACCAAACAAAAGTTCAACGTCTGTGTAATGAACTGCATCTGTTCTCTAAGGCAATGATGGTGGAAATGTTCAATAGCCAATAGAAAAAAAATGACAACTAGACCCCTATGTTGACTTGATTTTAATTCTCCAATAAAATTAGGTTTAACACTAATCCATGGAACCAGGAAGTAGACTAAAATGTTCTGAAGTGTTCATTGTTTGCCTGTATGTGTTTTTTATTTTTTTATTGCTAAACCAGCTACATTTTTTGCCATCATGGCAGCTATGAACCAGTATTTCACTCAACTGAAATTGTAAATAATATTTAGTTACTTTATTTTACAGTGATCTGGGCCAAGAACAATGTGACCCCTGAGCACAATGAAGATTTATGGGGAAATAGGCAGTAAAGTTGCTTCCCAATAACAAAGGACATAATTAGAAAATTACTGCTGTAAAGTAAATGAAAATAAGGGCTAACATCCTGGAAATTGTATGACATGCTCTTTTCCTCATATGGAATTTTCTCACCTCATTAAAGCGGAAGTGTGTAATTTTTAAATGTTAAAATTAGGGCTGTTGATCTAATGCATTAATTTAGTGTGTTTAACGCAAATAATAATGCCCCAGATGCATATGTAAATACCATAAGGAATGCTCCAAACATTGGAGCAATGCAAGCTTGATATGAAGTATGGGGCAGGCAGCTTCAGCTGAAAAGGCAGTACCTCTCGTCAGTCCAACATACCTCCCAAACCTAAAACTACTAAATCTAACCAGTAGTGTTTTAAAAGCAATGTTGACAAACACATTTACTGATGCAACCACGTCATTTTGTGTCGGGTCTATGGCACTTTCTTTTCGAGCGTTCTTGGCTGGGCTCGAGGCTGGGTCTCCGAGTCCATTGTTCAACACACTGTCGGGTGAGTTACTGTGGAAATTAAACACACTGGAATAAATGTAGCTGGGTCTGTATGACAAGCATTAAAATGTATCCTTTTTGAAAATGATGCTTTAGAGTAAAAATGTTTTTGTGTAATGAAGCAGTGTGTGAGTAAATGGAGCAAAAAATAAGTAATAAACAGCCATAGTGCCCGTGATTTGTGTGAAAGTGAATAAAAAGCACAGTTGTTGTAGCGCCTCTAGTGTTTATTTAATCAGGAAACTGCAGCAAAACGTAGAAAGCATGACGTTAGCCAAAATGTAGTCATAATAACGTTAATTCTATGAGACGAGGTTGGAATAATTAGACACTGCTAGAGTAGATTGATCTCGCAGTGATCTCTGAAACGGTAGGTTGACATTTCTTGAGATAAACTCGGACTGTGCATGCTGAAATTTGAAGCACTGCCACTTGTGGCTGAAGCGGGAAGTGTTTTTGAATGTAAAGGCAGGTGTGAGCTCCAATTTCCAGGTGAAATGCCCACAGAGAGGTGAGTTGTTTTTACCTCCAAATTGCAGTGGTCACCCATAACAATTAGTTCCTGGTTTAAACACAACACAAAAACCCAGGTCTCTTAATCTGCTGACGCAACATGCTTCTGGTCGTGCCACAGGAGAAGGTAAACATGTTTGAACCAATGCAAAATTGTCTAATGGGAGATGACACTTGTCAGTAACTTGATATGATGGAGCTAATGCCAGGGTTCTGGAACATTTGGAAGCAACTGGCCGACTTCCTGTGTGATCATTGGCTGGAGAGGTGCTGTCCATTTACATACAACTTTTGTTGTTTTCAACGCTAATGCTAGATGGTGGAGATCATTATGGGTCTAGTTGTTTTTCTGTCTCCTGTAAATGCATCTCCCAAACATTTTCAAGCTCTAATGGTAACAGTTATTTCATTAGCAGGCTATATTTGTGAAACAAACTCCTGGTTGTGGCTAAACGTTCCATTTTTCTTACTACAGATGTTAGCATCCTGCACAGCTGTGAGACCGCACTCATGGTTTACTCTAGTGTTTACACCACTTCAGCCCTCTTCCCAGCCTCACCTGCTCCCTGTTCTCTGGCCAAGCCTCAATCTGACCTCCTAACAGAGAGAGGGAGGTCTGTCTCTTCATCTTAATAATGGATGTTAAACTGATGGAGGTGATTAAGGGTGTTGGAATGTTAAAGTGTTCAGTTCCCCTTGGGCCTCCATCTACAGTGGCTCTTTAACTGTGTATGCTTTCCAAAAAAATGAAACAAAATGTTCAGCTTCTTGTGTATTTTGTTTTTCCAAATCACAACAGGTCATTGAAATGCAAGCGCACAGCGTTTCATTTGTGTTACTGCAGTAGGCAGGGGCGGACTGGGAAGAGAAATCGGCCCTGGATTTTACATAGAAACCAGCCTAAATGTTGTTGGGTGGGGGCGTTGTTGGTGGTTTGGCATTTCAGCTTATCGCCCCCAGTTCAGCCCAGTTTGGCCCTGTTTCGTGGCCGGCCCACCGGGAAAAGTCCCAGTTCTCCCTATGACCAGTCCGCCTCTGGTAGTAGGGTTATCACAATACCATAATCACATCTTACAATACTATACCAGCTAAATTATCATGATACCAAGTAGTATCACTGTACCATACGATAGTGTGTTAATTCTTAACACAGTTTGTCAGTTTCTCATAGCAAAGGTGGTTCTTGGAAAACTAGCCATTCTACTTGTTGCTCCAGAAGTGGTGAAAATAACTGATGGATGAACTGGGAGAAGGCTCAAATGGACTAACTTGTTACCTAATACATTCTTAGTTTGATGTAAAAAAACAAAACAAAAAACCTTCGCTGCATCAAAACAGCCAGTTCCAACGGCAATGTCTTTAAGCTTCAAACTTTTTTTTTCCATTATTTGAATGTTGGTAACATAAAAATACGTATATTTTAATGTTGAAAAGACTGTTTTGTGCAACTGTTTCATTATTACAATTGCTTCAGCCCCTCTCTCCTAGTAAACAGCAGTGGTTTGATGGCACGCCTCACGGACGTGATCAAACTGATCTAGGCTGCACTTCCCAAAAGCATCGCAAGATTAAGTTGATCGAAAGAACCATTGGTGCCAGTAGTTTCTACGATCTACTTAGGCTTATGATGCTTTTGGGAAATGCAGCTGAACATAATTGAGAAGTTACCACCACCATACATTTGTAATTGGGAAAAAAATAAAAAAATAAACGAATGCAATGTTCGATTTTTCAGAGAAATGGAAAATTTTAAGATAAAGAAAATGGGGAAAATGTTGAGATAATTTAGGTTAAATGAAGTGGCACTAACCCGTGTGTATTCTGCAGAGGCAGTAAAATGTGTCCGAAGGTGTTTAATAAGGTTCCCCCTTTGGCTTGAAACAGACATTCACAGCAGATGGGTTTTCCCAGTCTCATCAGGCAAAACCCAAAATAATTCCAAATCTTGATACGTGAATTGTGTGTTTTTTTTTTTTAAAAAAAAAGCTTCTCACTCTCCAAAGTTTTATTTAAATTCATATTATCCATTAGAAGACACAACCACCAAATTAGGGATTCAGACGTGTGTGTTTAAAGCATGGGAAAACCACACATTGAAAAATGAACAATACCATATAAGGGGCAAATTGTAAACCGCATTTTGCACTCTTAAAAGGGCACCGTGTGAAGGGGATGCCACTCCAAAAGACTGCATTTTTAATGTTATTGCAGACATAGGTCTGATTCAAATGAAGGTTTTAGCAAAAATATTTACTTCTGCAAATACAACATAACTTACGGTACTACAGTTTAAAAAATACTGTGGCACCAGCAGTATTTTGAAGCTTTAGTATCGCGATACTACTGTAGCACCAGTATACCGTGCAACCCTATACTGTAGTACAGTACACAAAATGGGAGTTTTCCTTGCTCCAAAGCGAGATTTTAAAGGAACTGTTCACGTAAAAATCCATACAACTTGGATGCTAAATACATTGGTTCTTGTGTATCTTGTGACAGATTATCATTGGCATCAAGCCTGACACAATCCTTCACGTGTTTAATTTTTGGTCTGTTTCTTAAACAAAGATGGCGTATGGCTTCAGAAGACTTTGAATATAGCACACAAGTCATATGGACTACTTTTATGAGACTTATGGTGCTTTAGGAAGCTTAACAGTCCCAGTCTCTATTCACTTTTATTAGATGGAAAAGGTCAGATTCCACAATACAAAAAAAAAAAAAAAAAAGCATACGGCGTTGGAACGATCTGCGGGTGAGTCAATTACAATTTCCTTTGTTGGCTGAATTATTTCTTTAACTAGAAACTTGTTTGTATTGATAATTACACAATTTTCACAGAACATCAAAAGAAAAATCAGCCTCTAAAACTTTCTAAAGGAGGGATTCATCTGTAAATTATTCAGTCTAAGAAAGGAAAACCAAAGGAAAGCATACATAGCACTCCCAATAGCAAAGTCAATATCCCTTGGCTTTAAGGGAATTTATAAATGGACCATGCTCACAATGGCCCCTGTCAACCAAAATGGTTTAACACCACTCCCCAGAGATCTGCCATAAAGTTGAATTAGCTTCCATGGGAACAGTCAAACAATCACTTTCTTTAGATGAATAATAATCTAAGCATGTTGAATCAAGACTTGTCTAGGAGAAAGTGGTCATTTAACGCTTAAATGCATGGTAATTTTCCCAAGCACTCTTACATATTCAGATCTTTAGAGACCCGGCACGTACATCTATCAAAAATGGATGTACAAAATGCCCAGATAGATAGTGTTAATTAAGAAAATATTTAAGACACTTAGAAAACAAATAGATATATTTTGATGTTCTTTCATAAATTAAAGTGATAATGCAACAAATCATAGCAAATCAAGAACAGGATTCATTATTTTCACACTGAAATTGTAAAAAAAAAAAAAAAAACTGTGTAACGACACCAACGTGGGAGCTGTGATGAACCCAGATACGGGAGTTTATTTCAAGAGAACACAGGTGAAACAGGAAAGTAGTGTATTCAGAATATCACAGGATAGGCATAAAGACAATAATCTTCAATTAAACACAGGACAATGGCAGTAGGCACAGATCCATTATAGGTAACAATACACGGCTCTTGCCAAAACAGGGGAACTTAAGCTTCAAGCTTACACTTGACATTGCGTAGTTACGCATATGGGGAGTGCCTTCATACACGACCTAGTTGAAACCTCTCTACAATAACGGCAATATTCTAATATTGGCTATTGTGTTTGAGCCCCGCCTGTTTTGGCGCGAAACTGTCCGCTATAAAAACAGGTGCAGACACCATTTCCTCAGAATTTCTTCCTTCAAGACAGCGATCATCTCGTCTAGAAGCCCTCTATCTTCGCCGTCGATATACACAAGTCAGCGGGTGGAATCTTCGCAGGAAAACATTCCGCTCCCCTGCAGTGTTCCAGCGAACATCACTCCGCCTCGCTGACTGACGCTTCGCTGGTGAATGGGCCTCAGCATCCTGATTCCCCGCAGCGCTTCGGCAGGGTTTGTGTATCCTTTCAAAGCAATTGTATATTGTGTATTGCATACTGTGTGATATAAATATAAATATATATTAATTATATATTTATATATTTATATATATAAAAGAGTCACTTACGTGTTCGCGTCTTTTTAAAGATGTCGTTCCATAAGTGTTCCTTGTGCGAGAGGCACATCCCGCCGTCAGATCAGCATGAGAGCTGCGTTTACTGTCTGGGCCGCACCCATGCAGAGTCAGCTGTCATGGAGACAGACTCCTCTCACTGTGAGGGCATGAGTCTCAAGACGCTTCGCTCGTGAATCACCCTCGTTCTGAGGGATGATTCAGCCTCAGTTGCCCTCCCACCCGCCTCTTCTGTGATACCCGAGGATTCTACGCTATACGTATACGCTATGTGCGAGACGAGCTCCAGCCTTCTGAAAGAGCGGGCGCCCTAGTCTCGTGCAGTGGTTCTGATGCTGGGGATAATAATGACGATGTCATTATGTCTCTCGCTGCATCAGGAGAGTGGTCAGGGGATGAGGCTGCCGCCCCTCCCCCCAGCGAGGGTGAGGAATGTGCATGCGTCACTGACAGGGAGATGCTCCGTGTTCTTACAAGGGCGGTCGAAGAGCTTCACATTGAGTGGTCTCCCCCAGAGGAACCCGAACAGTCTCGCCTTGATGCATGGTTCCAGCAGTCCAGACGCCGTCAAACGGCAGCGTCCCGCAAATCTGCCCCATTCTTCCCCGAGGTTCATAACGAACTATCCAAATCCTGGCGTGCGACCTTAAATGGCGCGCTCGCCAAGTGACGCCATCCTCTTTAATGTGGATCACGGGGAAGAAAACAGTTATTAAAGCGGCACACCTCTGCCCAGCGAGTAACAGCCAAACCGTGTTGACAAATGTCTGCACTGGCGGGAAAAGCTTTCTCAGCAGCAGAACAAGCTGGTTCAGCACTCCACACAATGGTGGTGCGCCAGGTATTTCAAGCCAAGCTCCTCAGGCAAATGGATGAGCCCAGCTTCGATCCAGGGATATTCAAAGAGCTAATTTATTCAAATTAGCGCTGCATACCATGAAAGTCACTGCGCAGGCCATCGGCAAGTCCATGGTCACCCTGGCAGTTCTGGATCAACGTATATGTCTGACCCTCACAGAAATGAGTGATAAGGAAAAAGCCACTCTTTTGGATGCTCTAGTGTCTCCAGCCGGCCTCTTTGGTGGCTCTGTGAATAAGTTTGCTGAGCGTTACGTCGCGATTCAGCAGCAGTCACAGGCTATGAGATACTTTATGCCCAAATGGAGTATATCACAGCCGGTTAGCCCTCGCTCTGTTTCGAGCCAGCGCCCGACTAAAAGCCCCATACCTGCTGCCTCACTGGCACCTGCGTATCAGCACGTGCAGCAAAAGAGCTCCTGATGGGCACAACCCTTTAAAGCGGAAAGCAGGGCCCGCGGTTCCCTCCGGGTCTGCTTCAAAAAAGGCTTGATTGGAGACACAAAACACTGTTCCCCATCTCCCCACTATTGTTTGTAGGGAAAGAAATATTGTTGTTCACAATATTGTTCAAAATGTTGTTTCTGTGTCTTGCACTCAAATATATGCAATAAAAAATGCAATAAGTGCAAAAAAGAATACAGCATTCGTTGCAAATGCACGAGATGCTCACACATTCTCAATAAAGAGCCCCTTTTTTCCTCTTCAAAGCACACACATGAGCGTCACATCATATCATACAGTGAGCAAACCAAATTGCCCTCTGCCCCATTACCCGGATGTGTGGCAGGCCTAATGGGTATTTCAGAATGGGTGCAAAAACGATCGAACATGGTTATACGATCCAATTTTGCACACCAGCCACCCTGTTTCAACGGCGTTCTGTCTTCCACAGTTTCGTCCGAAGACGTGCCAGTGTTACGAGCCGAAATACACAGTCTCATCGTGAAAAACGCGATAGAGATTGTGCCAAATTGTCAAGCACAAAGAGGGTTTTACAGCCGTTATTTTCTTGTTCCAAAGAAAGACGGCGGGCTTCGGCCAATCCTGGATCTGAGACATTAAAATCGCGCACTCATAAAGCGGCCATTCAAAATGATTACTCAGAAACGGATCTTACTGCATGTATGCCCACATGATTGGTTTGCGTCAATAGATCTGAAGGATGCGTACTTTCATGTCTAAATTGTACGGCATCACAGGATGTTTTTGAGATTCGCGTTTGAGGGAACAGCGTAGTCCTGCCCTTTGGACTGTCTCTGGCTCCTCACACATTCACAAAGCGCACTGATGCGGTTCTCGCCCCTCTGAGACTGAGCGGCATATGCATCTTGAACTACCTTGATGATTGGCTGTTACTGGCGCAATCAGAGGCTTTGTTATGCCAGCACAGAGACTTACTGCTTCAGCCATTCTACACTGTCCATCTCAGTTAAAACTGGGGAGAACACTTCCACTGAAACTGTTTCAGAAAGCATTGGGATTTATGGCGGCGGCATTCCATTAGGTCTCTTACACATGAGACCTCTTCAGTGCTGGCTGAAGCGCTGTGTGCCACGACGTGCTTTGCGCCACGACGTGCTTTGCACCAAGGGCGCATGCGCATCACTATATCCCGCCGCTGGGATATACAAGTTGTCACGCAGCACCTAAAGCAATCAGTTGTATTTATAGCCTTAAGGGATTTTCAATCAGAAATATAAAACTGTCATGTCCTGGTTCACTCAGAAAACATGACAGTTGTGGCATATATAAAACGCCAAGGTGGAATTCAGGAGACTTCACCCTCAAACTGTTTTGAGGATTTGGGAAATATCTGGCAAAGCAGAAATCAATCTATTTGCCTCAGTGGAGAATACCCACTATCCCCTCTTATACTCGAAGTCCCAAGTTGTCAGGTGGAAAGTGGTGACCACGGATGCTTCCAACACAGGTTGGGGGGTGGTGTGCGATGGACGCCTGACTTTCGGCATCTGGACAGGTGCGAGGAGGGTGTGGCACATCAACCGCTTAGAGCTATCGGCTGTAATTCTAGCCTTAAAGGCTTTCAGTCAGAAATAGCGAGCTGTCATGTCCTGGTTTGCTCGGACAGCATGACAGTTGTGGCATATATAAACAGCCAAAGCGGAATTCATTCACCGCTATTGTTGAGATACCAGGCGAATGGAGACTTCATCCTCAAACTGTACTGAGGATTTGGGAAATATTCTGCAAAGCAGAAATCGATCTATTTGCCTCAGTGGAGAATGCCCACTGTCCCCTCTGTTATTCGAAGTCCCAAGCCCCGCTGGGAACAGATGCAATGGCACACAAATGGCTGGCAAAATGCAAATATACATTTCCCCCAGTATGCCTTATTCACTCTGTCATATGCAAAGTCCGAGAGGACGAGGAAATGGTTCTATTTGTTGCGCCGAAATGGCCCAACCAGCCATGGTTTCTGGAAATGATGGAGATGCTGTACAGCTTGCTCATCATGGGAAATACCGCTGAGGAGGGATCTTCCCTCAGGCGCAAGGCACAATCTGGCATCCCCAGCCCCATCTGTGTAACCTGCATGTGTGGCCCCTGCGCACTACACACGCCAGAACTGATGCGTTCAGTCATGAACACCATTTTACAGGCCAGAGCACCATCCACGAGACGCCTCTATGCACTAAAATGGAAGGTGTTCACTGATCGGTCTCTTACATGGCAAGGACCCAGTAAACTGCCCTATACATGAAATTCTAATATTTCTTCAAGAGCGATTAGACGCAGGACTCGCCCTGTCAATGCTCAGAGTGCACGTGGCAACTATATCTGTGTATCAAGCACATGAAGCCAGCACCTCTATAGGCAACCATGATTTAATCATAAAGTTCTTTAAAGGCGTAAGACGATTAAACCCAACTCGGCCGGCTACAATCCCAACTTGGGACTTAACTTTAGTCCTAAAAGCTCTCGCAGGGCCCCCCTTAGAGCCTTTGGACTCTGTAGAACTGCGCATGCTCTCCGTTAAGACCACACTCCTGCTGGATCTGGCCTCAGTAAAATGGGTCTGTGACCTGCATTTACTATCAGTCAACAATTCATGTCTGGAGCTTGGCCCCGGTCTTTCAAGAGCCACTGTCAAACCCAGGAAAGGCTATGTACCCAAGGTCCTAACCACGCCCGTCAAAGCGCAGGTGGTTCACTTTCAGGCCTTCTTCCCTCCTCCATTTAATTCAGATGAGGAACAATCATTGCATTGTTATGCCCTGTACGGGCACTACATGCATATGTTGAGCATACTTGCCTGTTCAGACTGTCTGATCGTCTCTTTATATGCTATGGAGAATGCACAAAAGAAATGCCTGTCTCCAAACAAAGGCTCTCTCACTGGATTGTCGATGCAATTACACTGGTTTATGAGTCGCAGGGTAAGACTTGCCCAGTTGGTGTTAAAGCACACTCAACTAGAGGCATGGCCTCCTCATGGGCATGGACGAATGGTGTGTCCTTACAAGATATATGTTCTGCAGCAGGATGGTCCTCTCAAAACACATTAGCAAGGTTTTACAACCTAGACGTGACGTCTCTTTTTATCACAAGTCCTCTCTGTTTAGAGCACTTGCTATTCATTAGCCAAATTTATATATACTTATGCCCTTCCCTTTAAGTACGGACTCCACATCATTTGCATAACCGCCTGCATCAGGCCGTTATAATTTACCATAAAGATGTAAGCACTTTCATTATAAATATACTCCCTTCCCGACTGGGTTCATAAGGAGTTCATTCATACTATATGACTAGTTCATATATTCATTATGAGTGCTCTCCTCCTGGCCATCACGAGGATCACTCAATGCGGCATATTCATGTTGGTCGCCGTCCCACAAGACTGCGCCGCCATGTTTCTTCTCTGGGAAGTTATGTCGTGTAGTGCGGCATGATGGGATTCTGTTCCCCATATGCGTAACTACGCAATGTCAAGTGTACTTGATGTCGTAAGGGAACGTCTCTGTTACGTACGTAACCTCGGTTCACTGAGACGAAGGGAACGAGACATTGCGAACACTAGCCGCACTACAGGACTCAGAGTTCTTGAGGCACGAGTGATGCGCTCCTTGTTCTCAGTCAGAAATTCTGAGGAAATGGTGTCTGTGCACCTGTTTTTATAGCGGACAGTTTCGCGCCAAAACAGGCGGGGCTCAAACACCATAGCCAATATTAGAATATTGGCGTTACTGTAGAGAGGTTTCAACTAGGTCATGTATGAAGGCACTCCCCATATGAGTGACTACGCAATGTCTCGTTCCCTTAGTCTCAGGGAACCGAGGTTACGTATGTAACCAAGACATTTCTTCTTTCAACAGGGGAGCTTGTTTGCATCACAAGGCTAGAGGTTCACACAGTGTTAACTGTCACATATCCAGCACTGACACAGCAGGGTGAAGTATAATAAGGAAGTAACACTCTGGCAAGGAGTCATTCATAAATGTCTGTGTAGGAGTCACTCAGGCTTCACGTTAATCGTTAATCTTGTGAGAACACAGCAGTTCATCAAAACACGAGTGGGGTAAATACTAGTAAGTTGGCATGCCATACACTCGGTATATTCAAAGTCACTTATCTTGAGAATACTGAACAGAGCGTCGGTGAACAGATTGGCGACATGCAGAGGTACAGCAAGTCACATGAGCAGAGGGAGAGTCCATGGTGCCTACAACAAGGCTAGACGCTGACTGAGGTGAGAGTGCGGTTTAAGTGCGTGTCCAAACGAGGTGAAGATGAGCTGCAGGTGTGAGTGATTAGAACGCAGGCCAGTGAGAGCGAGTGACTAACGGTGAGGGAGAGCCCGGTGCCGTCGTGACAACTGGCTGTCAAACACATATTGAGCTACATATAACACATAATCTACACATGTGTAATGTATGTGTATCTTATGTGTATTTTCTTAGGCACTTGTTAAGTCTAAATAGATGCACAACTTAAGCAAATAACAATAGTCATATCATACTTTTCATGTGTTGTACTTGCTACAAGTTTACTTTGATGTTGTTTCTTCGTCAAATAGCATTGTCGAATGTAAATCAAGTCAGTCACTGAAACATCAATGCCACCTTGAGTAAGAAATAACAATAATGTATAATATGTATGTGTATATGCATATAAAATACTAATAATTCACTATTGTTTATCGTTCTTTGTTGCACAGAAAGTCAACGTGATATAGTATTTATGTAGTATGAATATAATACTCATTTCTCTTATAATACACAAAGAAATAAATATCCTGTTGTAGTCAACTTAAATAGATATGAAATAATTATAAAAAAATATAACTTAGTGAAAAAATAAAAAAAATAAATAAAAAGAAACCCTGACACTCTTTCATACTTCGGGTCTCTAGAGACCCTATACAATTTTGCTACTTAAACCATTATATATATATATATATATATATATATATATATATAAACAAAAAACAAAAAAACCTTGCAATTATGGCATTTATTTACTTTTTTTTGTGTGTGTGTGTGTCACTATTTATAAGAGATAGATTGATGAATACTAAAGAGGATTAAAATAATGGATGAGGTACAGAGGGTGGAATGAGGTCCAGGGTCTCTAAAGACCCAAGGTATGCGTTTAAGGGTTAACTGAGTTAATAAACCTTGGATATAGTGTTTTTATTTTGTAGCATTTAAATGTCTGTAGGGCTTTGAATCCCTCTTTCTCAAGGCTCAGATGTTTTTGCTCTGTTCTACGAACTACTGTCATTCACTTTGATATCCTATTGAGTTTAAGACTGGCTGCATTAATAGGCCTACAGGGACTGAATAGTGGCAGCCGAAAGCTTAGATTTCCACAGAATTGCAACACCTACACATCCTCTGGACCAGGCATGATAGTTTATTAAATATTTTGGCTAATTTGACAATGATTTCATCAACCAATAAGAGTGTAGTACTTTCAGCTCTGTTTTACACATTTTATCATATTTCTAAATTTAGGTTTTAGACTTTGGTTCTGTGTAAATGAAATTCTGCATCAGAACCGCTTTTGTCATCATGACGCACAGTACATATCTCGGCTGCACTCAGGAATCAACACATAATCACTGTGCAGTGTAGAGGATTCTATTAGTGGTTTAATATACACTCACTGTGCACTTTATTAGGAAGACCTGTACACCTACTTATTAATGCAATTATCTAATCAGCCAATCGTGTGACAGCAGTGCAATGCATAACATCATGCAGATATGGGTCAGGAGCTTCAGTTAATGTTCACACCAACCTTCAGAATTGGGATAAAAAAGCGATCTCAGTGATTTCGACCGTGGCATGATTGTTGGTGCCAGATGGGCTGGTTTGAGTATTTCTGTAACTTCTGATCTCCTGGGATTTTCACACAAAACAGTCTCTAGTGTTTACTCAGAATGGTGCCAATATTAATTTAATTTAAATCCAATATAATTTCAATATATTAATAAAAAGATTCAATGTGTTTAAAAAGATGTGTGATTAAAAGTGTGAATATTGTTGTCTCCTTTAAAGTGCTTGATATCAAATTAACAATGGACATGTATAAAAAAGGAAATAATGACAATTAAGAAAAAGATCATTAAGAAAAAACACATAATAGGATAGATCTCAGATAATCAGGCTAAAAGTAAATGAGCAGTCTGCAATGGGCAGAGGGTGGAGCTCATGTGTGTGGATATGTGTGGAGGTAATGGAGGAGTGAACCCCCCCAACCTCCCTCTAGACACTCAGCCCTCTCCTGCTCTCCAGCAAAACACAAAAATCATCTAGAGTGCCCCAGTGCTGCTCTTAGAGTCAGACACTGTCATCTTGCCGTGGAATGGAAATAAATAGTGTCTGTATGATTAGGTCCAGTTGTCAGGGCTGCTTTATTACATGCCGCACCAGGTAGCAGCTGCCGAAGGCTTCTAATCCTCTGGTGTGGAAAGGATCAAGGAGAAGGTGGCGTTCAGTCTCAGCCAGAGAAAAGGACACGTTGGACAGGTACCTGACTCTGGGATCGTAATTTCCTTTTGTAATGAGGCGTGGGGCTTGTATCATGCACTTGAAGACTCAGCTTTAGATAAAAGCAGCAAAAGTGATGGAATTCAGGTCTGGAGAGGTTTGAGAGTTCTTCTCAAAAAAGGACAATTCTGGCTTCATGGAAACGTGTACGTGCCTCTCTCAGAGAGGGCATGATGAATTTTAGCTTCTGTAGGAACTTCAGCAACACAGCTTTCCCTCACGTTTTTGAATCATTATGGAGGAATCTGCAGAATAAACATCTTTTTAAAGTGGTTTTCTCTGTGATTTCTTCTTTCAGATTTGTGTATCAGAAGCTTGCATAGTAAACATTCTTAGGGCTGGACATGTATAAGCTGCTTTTCTAAACAGGTGAAAAATCACTTCCAAATACCTCTTTATTGTTTTTTCTGTAATAGTTTGCAGGGGTTTTGATTGACAGATGGTTGGCATATCTTTTAATTGCCCGTGTTTGTGTGGAAGTGTAATGTTGGCTGGCAGAACAGTTAATGGCTTTCATATCACAGCGCTCATTATTTGAGGCTGGTTACTCTTCACAGAACAGATTATCAGGATATTCTTTCTATATTTCCCTTTATTCCCCCATTTTTGTAAAAGAAAAAGTCAAACATGACAGTTCATAACTGGTAAAAGTAAAAGGTGGGGTTTTTGCTGGACTTTGCCGATTGGCTTACATATTGGGCACAGAACAATTTGCTTTCATCATTTGAGGCTGGTTACTCTTCACAGTACAGATTGTCAGGACATTCTAAGTTTCCCATTTTTTCCCATTTTTGCGAAAGTTGTCTTTATTTTTTATTTTTCTGGTTCCATAGTTGTATAACCTGGTTGCCTGCAAATGTCTTAAAGCAAAATGGGGATTTGGAGATATTCATGCCATCAGCTTCCCTGGATATCTACAATAAGGAATGCAGTGCATCTCCGGACGAGCCCCCAATTCTTCATAAACAATCTGGAGTGCAGAATTAATCCATATTAGAGTGAAAAAGAGAAACATTCCTTCACTCTTCCAGAGGGAAAGGGCTGGAATATTGATCAATGCCATTTTTACCCAGAGGTCAGCTAAACAGACGCTGTGGAGTCTGGATAAGCCGGGCAGACGGTAAGAACAAATCCTGTTCTCTCAGCTTATCTGCAGTTTAAGAACTTAGATTTTCTCACACACAAATGGGCTAAATTGGACAAACATAATTATTACAATGAATAACACCACAGCAAATGTAATCTTGGTAATGTTTAGGTGTTTTTTTTTTCTTTTCTTCATATTTGTTATAAGTTTGTTTTTTGTAATATGATGTTAATCTTTCTTTCTTTTTTTTTTCTTTTTTTTTCAAAGAATATATTTAATTGAATCTGTGCATTTAGTATTGGCAAGAGCTACTAGCAGACAAGCTTGGTTGAGATTCTTTTGGAATCAGATGATCTGAAATGACAGATAAAATCACCATTTACGGTCTGTCATGTGTATCATTCCTGCTAAACTGGTATAGATATGAACATCCCAGAATCATCATGCATTGTCTATCTTGTCATTTCTGAAACAACTTCAAATGAGCTCTAACTCAAAGCCACTCAAACTGTAAGTGTGGTCCTATCTGTCCTTCCTGAGAGGCAGTTTCTGTAGTGTGGACTGCAATGCCAACTTAATGGCATTAGATAAAACAGCAGCCTCTCTAACACATCACTCAGTCTATCTGAGGAGTCCAGAGGAACATGTGTTGAAATCCACCCATGCAAGCCAGTAGGAAGCATCTAGGTCCCTGTTCAGACAGCTAGAAGAAAGGCATTCCTCTAGAGGACAAACTCCTGTAGCTGCTCACAGGTACTGCTCATTGCCTGCTAAATTTTGATGAGAGTTGTTGATATATGGTTCACTTTTAGGAAGGAACATCCATTATAAATCAATTCTCTTTGACAATTACAATCTCTTAGGCTATGTTTACATAGTCAGTGTTTGGGATTGAAGGCCATATTTAGTAACAGGCGTGACTCTCAAATTGTCCTGTACATACAACTGCAGAAAGGAGCTGTTTGAAGAATCCTCTTCTCTAACTTGTTTTAGCCTTGAGTAATGTTTGTCACCATAGTGACCAGCTTAATCTCATGAAAATTATATGACTGTGGTGACAGTTTTGTAAAATGACATTATGTGATTCATTACGTGTATAGCAGCAATTTTGAGGTGAAATGTCCACTGGTGTGGCACTAAAGGCGAGTTAAATGTTCTTCCAAACAGATGACGTTTATAACATTAAGGGTCTATTGAGTTTTAAAATAACAAAACCAACCTTCCTACCATAATCCTTAAACCTAAACCTAACTGATAGTTTCATAAAGCAAATGTGAGATGAAAAACGCAATTCCCGAAACAACCACGTAATTTTGTGGTGCTTCTATGACACCTTAAGCTTGTGTCTCGGTCAGTCACGTTACAAGTGCAACGCTCTATCAGCTGAGCTTTACCAGGCAACTTTATCGCACTCAAATTAGCTTGTAAATGTAGTTGGTTATGTAAAGCAAACATTAAAATGTATTGCCTTACAAGTCATATAGTGTCATAGTAAAAGTGTTTTAATGTCATAAGATGGCAATGCAGTCTCACAGAATGAACTTAACTATAACAACATTTTTGAAACTGAGTTTTATGTGCCGCTTTCTATGTTTTGCTGCAGTTTCCTAGTGAAATTAACTCTAGAGGTGCTAAAACAACTGTGTGTTTTATTTACTATCCCACAAATCACAGATACTATGGCTGTTTATGACTTTTTATAAACATTTTTTTTCACTCTATTACTTACACACTGCTATGTTATTATATCAAAACACTTTAAGAGAGTGATGGTTGCTTAGTGGGTTAAAGCACATAACTGGTAATCAGAAGGTTGCTGATTTGATCCCCACAGCCACCACCATTGTGTCCTTGAGCAAGACACTTAACTCCAGGTTGCTCCGGGGGGATTGTCCCTGTAGTAAGTGCACTGTAAGTCACTTTGGATAAAAGCGTGTGCCAAATCCATAAATGTAACTCTGATGCATCATTTGAAAGACGATACATTTGAACGCTTGTATTACAGAATCATCTGCATTTCCACACTTATTCAAACTTGATTAGCTTGCACAGTAGCTTACCTGATAGAGTGTTGGACTTTGGACTTGGAGACCGAGGTTCGATGCCAGCCAAGAATGCTCAAAACGAAAATGAAAGTGAAGCAAAAGTGCCAAAGAAGTGGCACGAAATGACTTGATTACTTCGCTAAATCTGTTTTTCGTGTCAAATTTGCTTTTTAAACACTATCTGTTAGGTTTAGGTGTTGATAAAAGGCCCAAATATACTTCATACAAAATCAAAGAATGAATGGGTATGATGTCATTTAGAACAAAATCTGGCCAAAAAGAAGGTGTTTCTATGTTTGTTTCGGTGGTTCATAACAGCTCACCTGGGTGAACATTTAGGAAAACTTCTAAGCGACTGCTAAACACCTTCTTGCTGTCATTGGTCCAGGTCATCGGTAGGTGTGACCTGGAGCTCCACCTACCTTGACGCAAACAGCTGATTCTGTTTATGTTGTTCAGTCAGTCAAAATCAGTCAACGAGAACACACCAGCGCGCAGAGTTATTAGCACGCTGGTGCAAATTTCCCTACATGTAGATACATTTCCCAAGACCATGTCATGCGATTTTTCGTTTTGTTAATTAGTCTACAAAAGGACTCAAATCTACTCAAATACTCTCAAGTGCCTATTCACACATGTGCCATCTGCAGTGAAAGCCATTTACACATCTGCCCAAAGTAAGACTATCATCATTCTTTTGTCTTTATTCTGCACATTAACATTTATGTGTCATCATAAATTACAATAACAGAGTGTAACCGTATTATAGCGTGTTAGCGCATTAGCACCCTGAATTCAAAATGTAAACAAGACAAATTAAACATTTTCTACTGCATATATATTACTTCAAATCATCATCAAGTGGTTAAAACAGCTTCTTTTACTGATCTAGTGTGAATTCTACTCATAGAATGAGGCATAAAGTCATTGACAATGCATATTAATGTCACATTAGTTAAGGTTTTACTGAGCATCCTCATATTTAAATGCTCCTCTAAACGCCTTCCACAGCAATGTGTGGGGTGTCTGAATGTTTGGAAACAGTATACTGTTGCTTGGCTGTTTAGAATTTCTTTTTACCCCTGAAAGAAGAACAAATAAGAACTTCTCTGGAAGTATATTGAGGCCTTAAGAGTAAGGATGTCTGTTTTGTTCACCTCTCATTTATCTTTTAGGACATTATTGATTAGGTTTAGACTACATTTTTAGTTTAGGGAGGTACATTTTACTCATTAAACATCCATCTAAAATTCACCTTACTAACCACATCTGATTACAACATAATTTCACTTGCTTTTGGTGCCCCCCGCTGGACATTTCACCAGGAAACTGCCACAATAGGTACGAGCCAAGTAAAAAATTATTTTGCAAAAATGAAGGTATAGTGATTCTATGGGACCAGGTTTCAGGTGACAGATAACAATAATTAATATAAAGAATTTGCATTATGTCTTTAAAGTTTTCATTTGTATTTCAAACTATTTTGGGCAGTCTACAGCTTTGATCCTCTCCGGGGTTTTTTTTCACCTTAATACTAAACAGTTTTGTCTCGCCCTCCGACCTCACAATACCGATATTTTGAAAGAGGTTGACAGTCCTAACATTAATGATTGAAAGCAAAAAACAAAACAAGAAAAAAACAGCATGTCAAGGATGCAACAGACAACAAGATGCACATCAACCAAACTTGCTCTCAAAATTCGTTTCAGAAACCTAAAAATGAAAGGATGTCACTTCAGTTATAGAATGCAGTTGCCATTCTCAAAACCAGAACTGTTTTTAGCACTTTAAACAGGAAAATTCTGCTGCTGTGTGAACACGGCCCTTGTTCGCAGATTTCATTAGTGAACAATGGAATTGAGTTCAGACTCTTATGGTTTTAATATAGGACCCATTAGATAAATCACAGAAAAGCCCAAATGAGTCATTCCTTACCTCAACACATCCATCCATCATCACCATCATTATCTAGATGAAAAAACATCTGCCCATACATGTTTATGACAGTCTGCCAATAGAAACAGAGCTTCGACTGAGCTTGTATTCTGCATGGACATCCCTTTAGAGAAGAGAACAGCATTAGAGAGCACTTCTTCAGGGTTACATCCCTCTTCAATCTCAGATAAGGTGGTGGTGTTTTTGTTGTGTTTAAAAGTTCCTCAGAGACATGGATTAGTTTTCAAACAGTCTTCACTCTACTAACGTCTGTTCAGTGATCAATGAGAGTGAATTTCAATGCATGATCAATGAAAATTGGTATTAATCCTGAATCAGTGATAGTGTTTTAGAGATGGTGAATTTTAGCTGGGCAACTTTTGTACATATTGGTAATACTTTACAATACGGTTCTATTCATTAAAATTAGTAGATGCATTAAGTATCATTAACTAACAATACAAAATATATTTTTACAGAATTTATTAATATTGGTTAATTTATAAAGATACAATTGTTCACTGTTAGTTTATGTTCATAATGCATTAACTGATGTTAATATACACAGAATTTAATTTAAAAAATGTATTAGTATTTGTAGAAATTAACATTAAACAAGATTAATAAGTGCAGAAAAAGTATTGTCCAGTGATAGTTTATTTTAACTAATGTAATTAACATATTAACAAATACAACCAAATTGTAAAGTGTTACCCACATATCTGTACATAGCAACTCTGTGTATTTCTATACATTTGTTATTTTATTACTCTGTTTAACTATTGTGTTCTGAAGCTTCTAATACTTGGCCAATAAAGCTCTTTTTGATTTCTGATGCTGACAGTGGCACAACCTACTAAGTAAATTAGATGTTTTATTCAATTTAATATCAAATTAAATTTGTGATAATTTTTTTTACATATTATTACATTATAATATAATATGATATTTTATCAAAATGTTATAATTGAAAATATTATTATTTTTTATAACTGTTCAAACATAAACTATAAAGTAGTATTTTATCAAATATACATGTAAAAATATAACTATTATAAAATATAATTAAATTACATTTTTATTTTTACATTTTTAATTAAAGTCCCCACTTACAGGTCAGGCTGGTTTTAGTTAATTGATTGATGTGTTCAGATTAAGGACAAATGATTATAAGTTATGTAAATATAATTTGCAATATAATTATTATAAAATGCATTTTTATTTAATTTTAGTTCATTTTAAACCCAACTAATCTGCAGTCGTTACTTACAGGGCAGACTGGTTTTAGTCAGCTGATTGATGTGGACAAATTCACTAATTTTTTTTTTTTTTTTTTTTTTAAGTGTGCGTTAAGGTCTGTTGAGAGTTTTCAGTTTCCCCAAATTTTTTAGATGTTTAAAAGCCTTTTGAACAATAATAAAACCAAATGGTTCGCTTGGGTGCTATTTCAGAGATTTAGTTATTTAACTGGTATCATTTAACTGGTTAAAACTGTGCAGTATGAAACATCTTGTTCATGCATGTCTTATGAATGTTTCATGCATTTGCAATTCATAAACATGATCAGAACAAAGCTCTTATGTTTCATTCCCTAACCATAAAAATAAACAATGTCCCAAAATGTAGCAATTCATCATAGAGCTGATAAACATCAGGGTAGGTTCATTTCATTTAAGAGGCATCTGTTCATTTTCAATCAGTGTTTTACTGTTGTTTAGTGTCTGTGGTAGACTGTCAACTGAACACAACCCTAGATCTGTGGAGTAACCCAACACAGTGCTGCAAATCACAGGGTGACAGAACACAAGGCCAGAGCAGCAGGACGATTGATCTTGTGCTGCTTTTAGCCCCTCAAGTTCCTCTTACTTCGCACATATAGAGAAATGCCCACCCTCAGTACAGCCATTATGAGTTTGATCTCACTGGCTGATTGCCATCAGAGACATTATAAAGGGAGAAGACAGACTTGTCTATATAGATATACAGTATATACTGTATATACACTTACTGAGCACTTTATTAGGAACACCTGTACACCTACTTATTCATGCGATTATCATAACAGCCAATCGTGTGGCAGCAGTGCAATGCATAACATCATGCATATACGGGTCAGGAGCTTCAGTTAATGTTCACATCAACCATCAGAATGGGTAAAAAGGGGCCAGAGGGGCTGGTTTGAGTATTACTGTAACTGCTGATCTCCTGGGATTTTTATGCACAACAGTCTCTAGAGATTACTCAGAATTGTGCCAAAAACAAAAAACATCCAGTGAGCGGTGGTTCTCCAGATGGAAATGCCTTGTTGATTAGAGAGGTCAACGGAGGTTGGCCAGGCTGGTACGAGCTGACAGAAAGGCTACGGTATCTCAGATAACCATTCTGTACAATTGTAGTGAGCAGAATAGCATCTCAGAATGCACAACACGTCGAACCTTGAGGCGGATGGGCTACAACAGTTTGTTTATTCGAGAACACACATATGCACATATGGTCAATTAGCTAGACCAGCCTGAGGAAAAAAAAATGTATTTGCATGATTTGAGCAAAAGAAATACAATTTATGATACCATTGTTGTCAGATTCTATTCTTTTGGAACATCATCTTGAAAACAGTATTGGAGATTTCTGTCTTTCCCCATTCAAGCTAACAGGTGCTGTAATTACATGACTGAAAATAGCTGCCTGAAGGCATTACCAATATGGCAGCAGAGTGAACTGACTTAAAGGGACTTTGTCACTATGCATTGGATGGTAGCTCATTCTTGTCGCTTAAATGGTTCGATTCACAAGGAATGCATTGACTGATAAAATGTATAACGTTAGTCACTTTATATAAAAGAGGCAGAGGTTCACAAAAATGAACATATTATGCCCCTTTTTACACAATGTAATATTAGTCTCAGGTGTCCCCAGAATGTGTCTGTCAAGTTTCAGCTCAAAATACCTCACAGATTGTTTATTCTACCATGGCTTTATACCCCTGTTTTGTAGCCCTGTTCCAAACATGCTGTTTTAGTGTCTGTAGCTTTAAATGCAAAGGAGCTGGAAGTGGGCTGTGCCTTTCCTGCTGGTGTCCCGGCGACAACAATGCAGAACTTAAACAGTTAAAAAATTATAAATAACATGGAGAACACACTCATCTTACTGTATTGTGCATAACAAATGTCGAGTTATGAAATATGAAAAATAGCTATAGTTGTCGAAAATACCACTATCATTTCATAATCGCTTTTGAAATAATGACCGGTTTTATTACACGGAAAATCTTCATTGCATCACCACTCAAGTGGGACTGTGGAGGACGCCGATAAGTTTATATCGTAACTGAAACAGAGCTACAGCATCATTGTTATGGAATAAGGTAGTTAGGGACTAGTTGCTATGTTACACAAAGCGCAATGTTTTCACAACAAGCGTTTTTCGCACAACATGCAAACAAGAAAATTCAGAAAGCCAAATTGCAAACATTAAAAAAGTATTAAGTGCGCAACTTATGACTTGCAAATCTGAAGTTGGGTCAAGGAGAGTTTGTATCGATCCATCCTTGATCCTTAGCTTGGAAGCAAATCCAGCCTTGTGTTGAACATCATTGATGAAGCAGTTAGCACATGCGGCTCTGTCAAGGAGATAAATATGGCGGACTGTGCGATGCTTGCTCAGGTTTTAATGAGGGCAGATCTAAGCTACTCGGGCGGATCTCTTCGCCAGCCGTGGGTGGTACCTTTTCCCTTTTGTCATCATAAGAGGCTGCAAACCTGAACGGCTCGTTCGGAGACACTGTTTTTTATTGATGGGGAAAGGAAAGAAATGAGGGGATGGTCTTTTACCATATTTTGTGATTGTCTACACACACTGAGGACACATAATTATGTTCAAAAAAATTGAAAAAGTGGATTTTGCATAATATGTCCCTTTTAACATGTTCCTCCAAATGCTTCAGTTGTACATAAAAGCTTTGTAATGATCATAAATTTGTGTATCAATAGTTACTAGAGTACAAACTCCTTTTCAGTGACCCTTACAGTATATAAGCTGACTACTTTTGTTAAATCTGGAGCCACTCAGATCTAAAGATGCAAAAGATGGAGATATAGTGCTGTGAAAAGTATCTGCCCCATTCTGATTTTTTCTGTGTTTGTGAATCTCTTACTAAATTGTTTCTGAAATTCAAACAAAATCTAACATAAAGCAAAGGCTATCTGAGTAAACACAAAATACAGTTTTTAAATGATAATGTTATTTATTGAAGTAAAAAAGTTATCCAATATCAACTGGGCCTGTTTGAAAAAGTATTTGCCCCCTTAGTTACTAAATCCCCAAATCTATGAAACTGCATTCATAATGGAGTTCAGCTGGACTAGACACACCCAGGACTGATTTCTGCCAACCCTGTTCAATAAAATCAACACCTAAATAGGTATGTATATTTTTCAGCTGCATGAAGTAGGCTTAAAGGTTTCACCCAGTAGCACACAATGCCAAGGTCGAAAGAAATTCCAGAAATTATGAGGAAAAAGGTGATTGAAATATATCCGTCTGGGAAGGGTTACAAAGCTATTTCAAAGGCTCTGGGACTCCAAAGGACCACAGTGAGAGCCATTATCTCCAAATGGATAAAACTTGGCACAGTAGTGAACCTTCCCAGAAATGGCTGACCTTCCAAATTTCCTCCAAGTGTACAGTCACAAAAAAGCCAAGGACAACATCCAAGGAACTGCAGGCCTCTCTTGCATCAGTAAAGGTCACTGTTCATGACTCCACTATCAAAAAGACACTGGCCAAAAATGGCATCCATGGAAGAGTGGCGAGGCGAAAACCACTGCTAACCCAGAAGAGCATTAAAGTTCGTCTGCATTTTGCCAAAACACACTTTGATGATCCTCAAACCTTTTGGGAGAATTTTCTGTGGGCTGATGAGTCGAAAGTGGAACTGTTTGGAAGACAGGGTTCCCGTCACATCTGGCATAAATCAAACACAGAATTCCACAAAAAGAACATCATACCTACGGTCAAGCATGGTGGTTTTAGTGTGATGGTGTGGGGATGCTTTGCTGCTTCAGGGCCAGGGCAACTTGCAATAACTGAGGTAAACATGAATTCTGCTCTCTACCAGAAAATCCTGAAGGAGAACGTCCGGTCATCAGTCCGTGAGTTGCAACAAGACAATGATCCAAAGCACAGGAGTAAGTCCATCTCTGAATGGCTCAAAAGAAGCTAAATAAAAGTTTTGTAGTCCTGACTTGAACCCGATTGAGATGCTGTGGCAGGACATTTAATGTGCCGTTAGTGCTCAAAAACCTTCCAGTGTGGCTGAACTAAAGCAGTTCTGCAAAGAAGAGTGGGCCAAAATTCCACCACAGCGTTGTGAAAGACTGATCTCCAGTTATCGGAAGCATTTGCTTGTAGTTGTTGCTGCTAAAGGTGGCACAACCAGGTATTAAGTTTAAGGGGGCAGTTAGTTTTTCACATGGGTGATATAGGTGTTAGATAACATTTTGCTTCAATAAAAAATATATATATTTCAAAACTGTATTTTTGTTTACTCAGGTTGCCTTTGTTTTATGTTCTATCTCGTTTGAAGATCTAAAACTATTTAGTTTTAAAAATACACAAACAATAGAAGAAATCAAGAAGGGGGCTGTAGAGGATTCCAATAATAAAGAAGGAAGCAGGAAGCGGGGTGGCAGTCCAGGTAAGTCAACCTTTAATGGCGTTTCAGTTTCACAAACTCAGTCTTTGGACTTTTCAATCTAACACACGGCACTAACTAACTCTAAATGTAACACTTTTCAGTGGTCACACACACAACGTCACTGGTCTGTCTCTCTCTGTCTCTCCGGTGTTCTCGGCAGCCTTTTCAAGCCTGTCTCCATTGTCACTGTAATGAGACACAGGTGTTTAGTGTTAACAATCACCAGGTGATTGCCCTCACCGCTTCTTCTCTCCCCGATGACAGACACACGACCACGTCCCGCACCACAGGGGCAAATACTTTTTCTCATACTTTTTCTCATCAAATATGTGCTCAGGCAATCCAATGTCTGTTCGATGGTGTTGATTTGCCATGTCGTAATTATTGACTGTCAGTCCTTGTTGAGCTCAGTCAAAACTATTTGGTTTAATAGTAGCCTAAAGTACTGTATACTAAGGTTTTTACACATGCTGTTCCAACATTTTGTCATCAGTCCCTGTGACCTGTCTATGTGCAGCCTAGTTTTCGTAACCTTGTCATATTGGTTTGGAACTACATGAGGGTGAATAATTCTCTTGCAGTTATAACTAGGGTTTTTCTTAACTTTGTTGCAACTTGGCACTGGGATGCTAATTCAAATATTGTGGGTCTGAGTTCAGGAAGGTGTAGCCCATTAACTGAGAACTCAAAGCTGACATCCCAGTCCTGCCACAAAACCCATTCCCTTGAGTGAAGCACTTGTCCCTGGGTTTCTCTAAGGGGACTGTGTCTAAAAGTAGCCTAGTGTAAGTTACTTTAGATAAAAAAGCAATTCTGGGCACTGACTTGTAGTAATGTTGAGGATCACACTCTCTATTTATACCTCCATGACCTAATTAAGCTTGCTTTGTAATGATAAAAATATTATAGAGCCTTCTAAAGCTCTAAAAGCAGTGTTAAAGTCCACCATTATAAGAGAGTAACTCCATCTCCAACTTTTTTCAGTTTAGGTCTTAAAGTTTCTTACATGTTTTAAAGTAGGGTGTAAGATATCAAAAAAGCTTCAGGTTTGCCATTTGAGATACAACAAATCACAGCACATAGAAATGCAGTTTCATTTATCTATCTATCTATCTATCTGTCTATCTGTCTGTCTGTCTGTCTGTCTGTCTAGATAGATAGCTTGATAGATAGCTGTCTGTCTGTCTGTCTGTATCTCTGTCTGTCTGACTGACTGTAAGGTCTATATAGCCTTCAAACTCCAATCATTTTAATCTATTTTAAACATTCAGGCCAGGTTTTGTCAAGCCAACATCAAAGTTTTTCTTGAAGAACTTTACATATCTAGTTATTAGCCTATTACTATGTACTTTATTACAGTGATAAATAGATCAATATTAAAAATGTCAGTTGAAGCTTGCCAGAACACCACCCTCTTTTCAAGTTCCACCCTTAATGAAACAACATCATTGGGTCCAGTGTTTTCTCTGAAGACCTTGAATTTTGTGGAGCACATGCAGTCATGAATACATCATGATGGTGCCGCGGATGGCCGTCTCAGTGTGGAGCGCTCCTATTGTTTTGTTTTTGTTTGTTTGTCCTGTGTTTAGTAATCTTTTTCCAGTCAGTTTTACCAGAGACGAACTGCTGAACATTCGACAGCTTATATCAGACAGTCTTTTCCCGGTTTTTGAATATTCAGACGTTTTGCTGGACATTTTAGTTGGAGGCGCGGTTTTGTTGTTTAGGAGACGCAGGCAAGGGAGATGAGCCGGTGCGCTGGTCAAACTCCGTCGGCACGGATTTCGAACAGCGCTGCTGAGCATTCATCTTGTGAATCTCCGCTCTCTTCCTAACAAAACGGACGAACTACATCTCCTCACCCACACAAACAAGGACATTTCAACCTCTGCTGCCTTGTGCTTCACAGAAACCTGACTGAGTGAAGCCATCCCGGACAGCGCATTGCATCTGCTGGGCTTTCAGCCATACTTTGTGAAGCTGAAAAACAAGTTTTCAGCTAACGACCCTGCATCAGTGTGGAGTGGCATGAAACAACTCACAAATTACAGGACTCCTACTCCCAACCCTGTGGTGGACCAACAACTGGCTGACGACCTGAATGTGTTCTACTGCAGATTTGAAAGGCCCAATCTCACACCCCACACCCACTCTGACCTTCACTTCACACAAACACCAACACCTCCTGCAACACCCCTCCTCCCCCCTCCTGTTACTCAACCTGCACTTAAGATCTGTGAAGATGATGTGAGGCGGGTCTTTCGGAAACAAAAGACAAGGAAAGCTTCAGGCCCAGATGGTGTCTCACTAGCATGTCTTCGATCCTGTGCTAACCAGTTGGCCCCCATCTTCACACAGATCTTCAATAGATCACTGGAGCAGTGTGAAGTCCCATGCTGCTTCAAATGCTCAATCATTATTCCTGTCCCAAAGAAACCAAAAATCACAGGACTTAATGACTACAGACCTGTCGCCCTGAAGTCTGTGGTCATGAAATCATTTGAGAGACTGGTGTTGGCCCACCTGAAGAACATCACTGGACCCTTTCTAGATCCCCTTCAATTTGCTTACTGAGCAAACAGGTCTGTGGATGATGCAGTCAACATAGGATTGGATCTGGACAGACCAGGAAAATATGCAAGGATCCTTTTTGTGGACTTCAGTTCGGCTTCCAACACCATCATCCCAGCTATACTCCAGAATAAATTACACCAACTCTCTGTTCCCATGTCTATCTGTCAGTAGATTACCAGCTTTCTGACGGACAGGCAGCAGGTTGTAAGACGGGAAACTCACTTCCAGCACCTGTACAATCAGCACTGGTGCCCCCCAGGGATGTGTGCTCTCCCCACTACTCTTCTCCCTCTACACCAAAGACTGCATCACCAAGGACCCCTCTGTCAAGCTCCTGAAGTTTGCAGACGACACCACTGTCATCGGCCTCATCCGAGATGACGATGAGTCTGCATACAGAAGGGAGGTTGAACAGCTGGCTGTCTGGTGCAGTCAAAACAACCTTGAGCTGAACACGCTCAAAACGGTGGAGATGATTGTGGACTTTAGGAGGAACACCCCAACACTGACCCCCCTCCCCATTCTAAACAGCACTGTGGCAGCAGTGGAGTCATTCAGGTTCCTGGGCACTACCATCTCACAGGACCTGAAGTGGGAGACACACATTGACTCCACTGTGAAAAAGGCCCAGCAGAGGTTGTACTTCCTTCGCCAGTTGAGGAAGTTCAACCTACCACAGGTGCTGCTGATACAGTTCTACTCAGCAGTCATTGAGTCTGTCCTCTGCACTTCAATGACTGTCTGGTTTGGTTCAGCTACGAAATCAGACATCAGAAGACTACAAAGAACAGTTCGGACTGCTGAGAGGATTATTGGTTGTCCCCTGCCCCCACTTCAAGAAGTGAGGAAAAAGGCTGGAAAAATCACTCTGGATCCCACTCACCCTGCCCACTACCTTTTTGAACTGTAGCCATTTGGCCGACGCTTCAGAGCTCTGAGCACCAGAACCGTCAGGCACAGGAACAGTTTTTTCCCTCAAGCTATCCATCTCATGAACAGTTAAATTGTCACATTGAGCAATAACTATGTGCAATACACAGATTAGTCTTTTTTATATTTATCCAACACATCCAACCTCTTCTGCCATTTCATTCCTCTGGAAAAAAAAAAACATTTGCACTGTACATAACAGATAACACATTTGTATTAGATTGCACTATGTAGGTGTATGTATGTGTGTGACTGTGTGTGTCTGTGTGTGTATGTACGTATGTGTATAACTATTTTTTATTTTTTATTATTATCTATGTCTTGCTGCTGTTTTTGTATTGTTTTTGTATTGTTGTACACTGGAAGCTCCTGTCACCAAGACAAATTCCTTGTATGTGTAAGCATACTTGGCAATAAAGCTGATTCTGATTCTGATTCTGATTCTTCTGATTCTGATTCTGATGACTTGCAAAAAGTTTAGATGACAACAAGTAAATGACATCACCAATGCCTCAACAATCCCACAATCATCCACAGCAGGGTCAGAACATCATACCTTGTGGCAGAGGATATTTTCTATTTTCTCTGATGCCTGAGAAACTTGCTTTTAGGAAAGGTGGCTCTTAGGAAACTATTGTAGCCATTTTGTAATTTCTAAGTGCCCACTTGACTAGACAATTTATTTTTGAATGTTCCATAAACACAGATCTGCTCAAGTCCACTTCCCTTGAAAAGAATACATTTAGAATGCCATTGCTTCCAAAAGGACCCTCAGAACAATCGTCTACTTCCTAATAAGGGGACAGTGTTAATAGTGTGATTTGTGTAGGGTGTATCCTGGCTGGAGTCCTCATTGTGATGCATGAGAATAAAACAAAGAGCCAGTTTTTCTTAATTTCATTTAGGGCTATTAGTTATGTTTTGTTTAGACAAGACTAAAATAATAGTTGATCTTTTACTTAGTACGTGAGTGCTTCTTTCTTCTCTCTACTCTAGCTTCCTCTGTCTTTTATGTCTATTATTGTGAGCAGTATCATGAACAAGTATCCGTGTAAACCCTTTGTAAACCCAATTCCCATTTGCCCCAGGAATAACGGCAATTAATCCTTGTGTTCCATAAATGAAATAATTTATTTATTTTTTTAAGCTCTGGTATCACTGTTTGGTCACAACATGTGAAATATACAGTGCAGTATTTAGAATTTTTTTTTAGAAGATTCCCTCCAGGGAATAAACAGAGCAGAGACTACAGGCAAAAAGGGAAAGCAACAGAGTCCATAAATAAAACCCGAATCAACATCGGCTTGGCTTTTCAGAGGTGGTGACAACTCCGAGATCTGAAAGGATTTAAAAGCAACCCTGAGATGGCTTTTTTCTTACTCAATAGGTAAGATAATTTATTGATATGCACACACACACACACACACACACATACACATCTGTGTGTGTGTAGTGAAATACAATAATTATACTGTAATCGGTGCAGAACTTTTCACTTGCTATTACACGTGTGTATTTTTCTTTATAATAGCAATAATTCACATAAATAAATCCTTTAGTCCTAGGCTTGCCAAGGACATGTGAGTCTAGAAATGATGTTGACCACTGGTTTCCAATAAGTCAAAACAACAGCATAAGATATGGCACTTATCTGCTCAGATGACATGTTTTCAGATATCCATGTATATTTCTTTAGTTATTTATTTGTCCATTCGTTCTGATAAGATGTCCTGTATCCAGTGTACACCGATGCCTCGAACCACATTAATCCGCATAGAGGAGCAGAGCTGAACCATAGCCAAAACAATGTTCTTCCACAAGACGCATGTAGTTTTATTTTTTAACCGCTAGAGGGCCACACATTACATAGTGTAGCTTTAAAATACGAACAACACAACGTATTTATTGTTGAACCACATGTTGTTCTGCAAAATTCTCACAAGATTCACATTTGCTGCTACTGAGGGCTGAGCCTGGTCAGAACCTGGATGGGAGAACTCCTGGGAAAACTAAGGTTGCTGGAAGAGGTATTAGGGATTCCAGCAGGGGGTGCTCACCCTGTGGACTGTGTAGGTCCTAATGCCCCAGTATAGTGATGGGGACACTTTACTGTAAAAAGTCACCGTCCTTCGGATGAGACGTTAAACCGAGGTCCTGACGCTCTGTGGTCATTAAAAATCCCAGGACACTTCTCGAAAAGTGTAGGGGTGTAACCCCTGTGTCCTGGCCAAATTCCCCCATTGGCCCTCATCAATCATGGCTTCCTAATAATCCCTATCCATTAATTGGCTGTATCACTCTACTCTCTCCTCTCCACCAATAGCTGGTGTGTAGTGAGCGTACTGGCGCACTATGGCTGCCGTTGCATCATCCAGGTGGATGCTGCACACTGGTGGTGGTTGAGAAGAGTCCCCTGTTCACTGTGTAAAGTGCAGTATAGTGTCAGAAAAGCGCTATATAAATGTTACGTTCATAACGTTCATACTGAGGTTGAGGTATGGGTAGGTTTAGAAGTAGGCGTTGGTTTAGGGGTTAGGTTTAGGGGTAAGGATTGGGGTATGGTTAGCTTTAGGGTTAGGGTTAAGGTTAACAGATGTAATTAAATGCAGGTACTTTAAATGTAAGTACAATGCAACAACACATATGTACATAAGTAAATTGTATCAAATACTTGAGTACAAAGTAGTTAAAAACATCAAAAGTGGGTATGAAGACGCTAATGCCCACTATAGCAATGCTGAGATACACGGCTTGTGTTGCATAACTTGTGATACTTGCGTTATAAATTGCGTTCTGACACCTTTCAATGTGCAACAATGTGTCAGAATGCCTTAACACTAGAGTTTACACTGCATCAGATAATGCTATGAATCTACTGTTTTCAATTGGGATGGTGTGTCACAAAGGTGTGGAGTAAAAATGCAGGTGATTGTGAAATGGGTGATCCTTCCTGCAATGTACTCTGACGTAGCCATCCGTTGACCACTGAAAATTTCAGAGAGGCTGGTCCAGTTGTGCTTTCGCATATCCAGTTGTCTGTTTTTCCACTTGATTTCAAACTGAACCGGCACTTTCCACACTCTCAAAATGCAGCCAACATATTGCTATCCAGCAAATGCTACGTCAGAGCTTTCTCTAGTGTGTAAGCATCCTAAAATCGAGATGTTTGGCCAAAAGTGTGTGCTTTCATGTTTGCATTTGTTTCAGGCCTAACCTTACCACCACCCCTAAACTATAGACTTTATTCACAGAAACGGCATCTTTTTGACAGAAATGAAAACGAGGCTGTGAGGGATAGACTTACCATCTCTTTAATGACATGCACTGTATAAAGCTATCAAAAGCTCCAAGATCACATACAATTTTTTTCACAAATCATATCGTCTTTAAAAACTAAACAAGTTTAGACTGTACGTCTATCCCTCACAGCCGCATTGTCATTCCCATCAAAATAAAAAATGGCGCTACTGTAAATAAGGTCTATTGGCATTGTTATGACTAGTAAACACTGACCCAAGAAACACCAAATCCCAGCAATTGTTGAGTTTTGTTGGATCAGTGTTTTGTTGTTCAGTTAATACTGTTGATGTTTGTTGAGGCAGTGTGAAAATGATAGTTATGTTCCTCAACATTTTAAATTCACCAGGCCAGCCAATACTAGAATTTTAAAAAAAAGTTGCTGCTTTTGGAAAAATGCGAACCAGTCTTTAGGTGTGCAAGTCCCTCTGATGTTGTGATATATTTGTAAGGACATTTTATAAACTTTGGCCCACAAAAAAAATACTGAGACAAGTACACATTGATACACATATTTGGTTTCCTTTTCACACTCTTCTTTCAAAAAGTTAGGTACAAGCTGCATGCTTTCTTATAATAGCACATGATATTTTAACAAACAGAACATCAAAGTATTGGCAGGAAAATCATGGCAAAGTCCAAATATAAACCTTGCAGGTCCACATATTCCTCTTTCCAAGTTCTTATGGAACAGAACCAGAGTACATTATTGCCCATTGCACTCTAGTAACGTCTGGTGAAGCGTTTGAGAGATTACAGTCTGCTGAAGTTCTTAGTCTCTTTAAGATAGGCATTTCCTGATTTCAGCTGCGGAATTGTTTAGTACCCCCAGTCCATTTTTGGACGGTCTTACAGGATCTTACAGGAACTAGATCAATAAAATCTATAACAATTCAGTATTTTAAAGGCAGAAACACCAAAGGCACATCTATTGGCCTGAGCAGTTACAAGCATATGGCATGAATGTTCCTTGTCTTGTTATGTGACAAAGCAAAAGGACCAGCTGTGTGTGTATTTATGGTACATTTTCAACACAAAGGAAAAGTCACAGATCAAGATCTCAATTTAATATGAAAAGAAGCCTTAGAAAAACCACAGATTATGTACTTACAATAAATTTGATGTGTTTAAGCAGGCTAATAATAAAATCGAGGTGAATAACGCTAACAAAAAGTAGTAAGTAACGTCTATTTTTGTACCATGGCCATACCAAATACCAAGTCAATTCCATGGTTTTTTACAGTACTATAATAGTACCATGGTATTCTTTTAAGTAGAGGTCGACAGATTTATCATTTTGACCTTTTAATCGGTGCTAATAGTTGCAGAAATCAGTGCAGATAGTTTTATTAATTATTATTATTGTAAAATAATAAATCTATCATCATTGATAATATTCATCCAATTTTTATCCTCACTTCAATGCATACTTTGTTATTTTGATAAGATAATCAAGTGTTCTAAATTAAAGGGAGGACATGCAAAAAAACAAAACAAAAAAAAAAGGGTTTTTGAATACTTTCATTTAGAGTACAGTAACAGAGTCAAGCCTCTGTCACCATTACTGTTTATGAAAGAATGCACACTATTAATATGAGATGCTATAAAAAAGACACATATGAAGCATAGACATTTTTAAACAATTATTTATATAAGCTTTATTGATTGAGTTAATTTTGATTTTGACTGACGGTGTTCTTAGAGAAAATGATAAAAAGTCCTTTTCTGCTTTTATATAATACTGGAGTACTGGAATACCAAACAATTATGACAAGCAATCGCTGATGATCTACTGCTGATAAATGACTCATATATGACAATGTTTACTTTATAGTGTTTGCATTGTAATACATTGTAGGCAGTGTTAGGTGTAATGCATTACTAAGTAATTAATTATAGTAATTAAATTACTTTTTCCTTAAAAAAATAAACTAAGGGATTATTCTTCCTTTTTTCAGTAATTTAATTACAGTTACTTATGATGTAATTGCATTAAATACTGTATAGACTATAGAACAATTCTATATAAAACAATAGTGAATTTAAAATTGAAATTTAACTTCTGATGTTAACATTTATGGTTTTTTTTATTTAAAGCTGCCCCCTTAAATTCTTTGGCCAGTTCAAGAAAAATGTATGTGATTTTATATGATTTATTTGAAAGAATTAAAAGAACAATTTCATGTCTATCCTTGTGTTGTTCATCTGGTTGTGGTTGATATGGGTTTTAAAAAGTAATTAGTAATAAGTAATGCAATTACTTTTCAGACAGAGTAATTAGTACAGTAATCTAATTACACTGTAGAAGATGTAATTTGTAGTTAGTAATTAATTACTTTTTTAGAGTAACTTACCCAACACTGATTGTAGGTGATTGTAAGAGTGTGTTTATATGTGCTTTTTAAAAAAAGGAGTCTAGTGTATTTCAGGCTTGTTTATAGTTAAAAGTCCTGTTTTATGCACCAAATCTTCATTTTACTTTTGAGATTTTGGTTTGATTTATTTTGGGCTCTTGTTGCCTCTATCACAGTAAGGACAGACTAAGACATTTTTTAATGTTCAATAAATCAATTTAAACTATCAGCCTTAGTTATCATATCTGCTAAATCCATTCTCAGTTGATCTCTACTTTGAAGTGCCATGGAAATGCCATGGAAAATTAATATGGTATTCATTATCATTCCATAGCATGAAATATGGTATTGCCATCTGATAGCATCGCCACAGAGCTGTTTTGTGTGTGTGTGTGTGTGTGTGGTGGGGGGGGGGGGGGGTCAAAGTTTTCTAGTCATGTAAGGTAACAGAGTGCTTTAACTTCCTGACAGAGGCGGACTGGCCATCGGGGAACCGGGACTTTTCCCGGTGGGTTGGCCGCGAAACAGGGCCGTGATATGCCAAAGTGGGCCGCGATATGATGAAGGGGGCAGCGAAATGCATAAGGGGACAGCAAAACACATGGCCAACCATGGTCGACAACTTAACATCATCTCAATGTTCTCTCTTTGCACTGTCAAACACACCAGTGATAGCCAGTGCTGAAGCATTTTACCAGTCAGAAATTAGCATAATTAATTCTGATACAAGTAATGGCCAGCATCATCCAATCACTGCCAACCATGTTAAAATAAAATTATACATTATAAACTCTGTATCTAATTACTGATTACCATTTTCCCATGTGTGCCAACCATGTTGAGTGGTCCAAACATCATCTGCAGCCTGAAACTGAACTGTTAATAGGCAGTTTTGTCAAGTTGCCAAAGGAGAACCTTGTGGTCAGCATTACACAATGGACTACATGCACTCTGTTTTGGTTGGAATTCCCCATTTCATCGTGATCTAATATTTTGAAATAGTAAAAGAATAATATTGAGTGTCGTGGGACTGCATGTGGCAGTTTGTGTGTTCTTGACACAGACGGTTTGGGCCATATGGCATCATGCCTCCTTGGACAATTCACACCTGTGAGCGCTCGGAGACCTGCAACCAGAATGAGATCAACAGAGGAGCAGAAAAGTTTTGGATGGCAAAACCACTTGTGCAAACATCTGTAAATGAAATCTTGGCTCTTATGTTTTTAAAGGTTCAAGAAAACACATCCAAGATGTTTTAATTTTGTTTGCCGCTCGTTAGTTGGCAGGCATTTAGGGAGCGATTGAGTCCTGTAAATGTTAGATTGCTGACCTTCAACCATTTTTGAGAATAACATGGTTTTAAACATCAGTGTCAGTTATTGGTGCAGCTGGTTGAAAACACATCCAAATAATAAAAAAGATGAAAAATACTGAATGAAAATGCACGATTTGAACAATGAATGGAATGTTACTTGTCCAAATGTGTGATTAATTTTTTTAGAACTTAATCCAGATTTCCTAAAAATAATGTTTGTTTAGGAATCATTTATTACAGTGCTAGCTAGGCAGTACTGTATATGTTCTTCAAACATTCTGGAAAGGGTTTGTTCTAAACCTTATACACTTACACTTACACATCTGCAGTTAATTCAGCTCAAATCACTTATGTGCAGACTTCATTGAAAGTTTGTTTTGTAGATAATAACAGCTTTTGGTGTGCTATATATTTGTGGTTTTTGTAAACTTTTTA
Source organism: Myxocyprinus asiaticus (assembly GCF_019703515.2). NCBI lineage: Eukaryota > Metazoa > Chordata > Actinopteri > Cypriniformes > Catostomidae > Myxocyprinus > Myxocyprinus asiaticus. The sequence continues at coordinate 23,463,849 of NC_059378.1, read as the reverse complement.
AACTACTTTTTAACCTGTAAACTACTATATAAGAATTGTAAAAAAAAAAAAAAAAACTGATTTCTGCCTCTCAACTGACGTTATTGTAATATTTGCATGATGAATTGCTATTAGTCTACTTTCTTACATCTATTTATATACTGAACTGTGATTGGTGATCTTCGTTCATATATTTATCTGCTTAGCCACCTTTACACTGTACATATGCAAAAACAATATGAAAGAAACACATGGAAAGTTTAATGACAATGGCAAAGCGACTTTGATATAGCATTTCATTTACACAGAAAAGCCTGAAACCTTACCTAAAACTTTAACACTATTCTTTTGCCCCACTGGTATCTCCATTAGGGAATACAAAACTAGTACTTTTGTGATGTAGCATGGGTCTCACACATGTTTGTTTTGCAGGGGTCCAATGCTTCTCCTCATTCTAAGATGAAGGTATGGAAGGTTGCTACCATTGGCCTGATTCTCTGTGGTGCTGCACTCCCCCTCCTCCTATTTAAATCCACACACTCTTCCAGAGCCCCACCCCTTCCTCCCCACCGCAGAGATTTATCCTCATCTCTATCATCATCATCATCATCATCATCCTTATTTACACCTTCCAACTCCTCGTCCTCCACTGGGTCAGGTGGGCGGCAGCGGAGAGTCAGATCAGCTGAAGGAGGAAACTCTCTTGTCTCAGAATGTAAGTCTCAATGTTTAGACTTTTTTTGTAATACGACAGCATTGTCCTCTTGTGTTGTAGTTTTTACAAAAACAGTTGAACCCCATGAGAGAACATGTTTAGAGTTGGTCAATGTTTCCATCTTAATTTTATCATTAGCTACTGTAAGCAATTTCTGCACCACCAAACGGAATTGCAAAAAAAATTTTCAAACATTCCCCCCATCTCCCATTGTTTGGACAAACCCTCCCCAAACTCTGGGCATTGGCTGAGAGCTGTATTCAAGTTTCCTGATAGATTAACATGCAATTTTCTTTCTTGTGTTAAAGGAACAGTTCATCCAAAAATGATAATTCTCTCATCATTTACTCACACTCATGCCATCCCAGATGTGTATGACTTTCTCTCTTCTGCTAAAAACAAACAAGATTTTTAGAAGAATTTCTCAGCTCTGTAAGTCCATACAATGCAAGTGAATGGTGGCCAGACCTTGGAAGCTCCAAAAACACATAAAGGCTGCATAAAATAAATACATAAGCCTCCAGTGGTTAAATCCATATTTTCAGAAGCAATATAATAGGTGTGGATGAGAAACAGATCAATATTTGAGTCCTTGTTTACTATCAATCTCCACTTTCACTTTCAAATTTTTTTGTGTTTTTGGCGATTACCGTTTTTACCGTATTACCATTTTATCAATGTATGATGATGATCCAGTCACCAGTACACTGATCCGATGACAGCAGCTCTCGAGTAAACAGTACACTGAGTCGATCACAACAGTTCTCGAGTTAACAGTACACTGAACTGAGAGTCGCCGCTTTCGGTTTGAAAACTGAGAACTGATGAGTGAGCTGCTGTTGAGCTTGCGTGAACCGAGGGCTTGAATGAGGGGGCAACGAAACGTATCAGTTGAGAGATATTTGAAGTTGTTATTGAGCTGGATAATGGTTTCTGTAAAAAGGGTGAGTTAATTAAGACTAATTTATTCACTTTATATGCTTTAGACACGTAGAACATCTGCGTTTGTATATCAGTGTCAGTACAGGGTGCTTTAGGTGCAAAACTTTAATGTAGGAAACATATCCAAGATGTAAGATCACTGAATGAAACACTGATGACAATTGTAAGAAGGGCAAGCCAAACTATTGGTTCAGTGTCAGATTCCAATAAAATGGCTGAAAGTCTCCTGCTCGTTCTGTCTTATCGTGCGCATTTAGTTTAAGTTATTTCGTTCCAATTAAATAACAATATTATTCATTTTATGATCCCCGTTTATTTTATCTGACTCCAATTATAAAAGTTTCCAAGGATATATTAATGTTCCAATCTTAATTATTATTATTAAATTTAGTTTAACATTTGATCATCGTATTTAACTCTATTTTATATTGTACTCGTTCATTCGGATTCCTGTCGCTTAGAGAGTCTTGCGCCAGCCATGTACGCGGATCTCACAGTCACAAATACACCAGTATTGGTCATTAAAACATGAATTGACTAAATACTAATTAGATGGCTGCTCATGCATGCCCTTTTATCTAAAAGTATTTTGTTTAGTCCCCTTAGATAGTAAACACTTAATTAGAGTAACGTTATTTCTACCCAGAGGTCATGACCACTAAATTTACAAAGACAGACCAACAATACCCAAGTTAAAATAGCTTTATATAATCATGCCATAGCTTCCTATGTACACTTAGCTAGAAAATATTACAATAATCAGAGGTTTAGACTTCACCCTATTTAGGCTTGGTCGACAAATTCTAGTTGTCCTAAACAGAAATTCCATATCGAGCCTGTACCCTCTAAGTACACTTGAACAAATGCCAGTTTGTTAGTAGGAGCTCTAAAGTTTCAGTCGGTGTGCCCCATGCTCCACACAGAACTGAGCTTTAGTGCACTATACTAACCTGGTCGTAGATTTGCGGAAACATGGACTTAACGTAACCTACTAAAGACAATGATTTCAGAGTAAATCAAAATAAACTCAAATGTAAATTTATTTACCAGGTAAAATAATACATTCATCAATTACAATTAGACAATAATAAGTCAAAATTAAACATTTATCAAAACATAAGGAATAAGAATTGCATACCTGGTAGCGAAACTACACAGCAATTGTGCAGGAGATCTGACTACAGATTCCCCGAGCTCTTGCCAACCTTCTTTAAATACCCATCGATTCTATTGTTATTTCAGATGTGTTTGTTTGATGTTATTCAGGATTTGATTACAATTTAGGGCGTTGTAAGTACATTTGTGCTCAAAAGTTTGCATACCCTTGGAGAACTGGTAATATATGTACCATTTTTAAAGAAAACATGAGTGAGCAGGCAAAACACATTTCTTTTATTTCTTATGGGATTCATATTCAACTGCAGGTTATAACAGAATGGCACAATCATAAAACAAAACATGGCAACAAAGAAAAATGTGAAATGGCCCCTGTTCAAAAGTTTGCATATCACTGGCATTTTCAAGGCTTTGGATATCTTTTTATATCCTTTTCCATCTTTATATAGTTCCATTACCTTGTTACGCAGGTCTTTTGACAGTTCTTTTCTGCTCCCCATGGTTTCAGTATCTAGCCTGCTCAGTGCATCCACGTGAGAGCTAACAAACTCATTGACTATTTACAGACAGACACTAATTGCAATTTAAAAAGCCACAGGTGTGGGAAATTAACCTTTAATTGCCATTTAAACCTGTGTGTGTCATCTTGTGTGTCTGTAACAAGGCCAAACATTCAAGGGTATGTAAACTTTTGATCAGGGCCATTTGGGTGATTTCTGTTATAATTGTGATTTAAAAAGGAGCCAAACAACTATGTGATAATAAATGTCTTCATATGATCACTATCCTTAAATAAAAGACAGTTTATTTGCATGATCAGTCATATTTTCAAAATCAATGCCAAAATTTCACAATTTCTGCTAGGGTATGCAAACTTTTGAGCACAACTGTAGACCTTTGAAACTTGTGATTGAGTAGGTTGTTGATGTTTACAAAGAATGCACCTAATCTGATGGTTCTTGTGAGAGATCTGGGAGGGGCATACCCCTGATAGAATACAGTATTTTAAGTTTAAGTTCTTAAATCTTACTTGTGATTTGACCTTGCTGAAAGGGAATGAGACCATTTTACCAGTTGCACTGAGACCTCTTGAATGATATCAAACATGTATGATCAGAAAACCGTTTACATTACAGAACAGGATAAGTCATAACTTAGTTTTTGGTGAGCCTAAATTGAACTGAGGCGAGGTATGGAAGAGAGGGGGCAGATGTGAGTGTAATTTGCATTTTAGGGCCCTTACTCAGTAGGGTGTGTTGTCTCAGGTGGAGATGCTCTTCTGTGTGAGAGTTTTATGACGTTTGTTCTCGCAGAGTTCTTTGGCTTTTACCGGAAATGGCGCCTTTTGGGCGTAGACATCCTGGTGCCAGCCTTACACTATAAACACCTTATATTATTATAACTTAATTGAATAAAAATGTATAATCAGCAATATGCACTTCCATATGGCTTTATTGAATGTGTTTGAGCGTATAGTCCACGACGCCGGGTTATTATCATTATGTACAGTGACGTCATTACGCGATGACGTAAAAGAACTGGTGAATCGGTTTTTGAACTGGTTCATTGAAAAGAACCAGTTCGTGGAAAAGAATTGGACTTCCCATCACTAACACCTATCAAATAACTTCTGAAGGTATAGATAACCACTGGAGTCTTATGGATTACTTTTATGCTGCCTTTATTTAAATTTTGGTACACATTCACTTGTATTGTAAGAACCTACAGAGCTGAAATATTCTTCTAAAAACCTTTGTTTGTGTTTAGCGGAAGAAAGAAAGTCATACACATCTGGGATAGCATGAGGGTGAGTAAATGAAGCCTGTGTTGGCAAGTGCTGTAACTACACCATTATTCGTTTGTAAGTTGCTTTGGATAAAAGTGTCTGCTAAGTAACTTAATGTAAATTTAAATGTATTCAGACAAAAATTATTTCTCCACTGGCGGCTATGTCCACTAAGGTACAGCAGAAATCAGTAGGGTCGTGGAATAGAGGTTCAGTTCAGCAACACTGATACTTCAGTTTACATCAAATTACATTTAGCATGCAGGTCACCCAGAACTTGCAATTTTCATCAGATTAGACTCGGTCTGAGGGAAAATCTACCTAAATTTTGTTGCATCATTAAATGAATGCAGGATTGCGTGTGATTTTAACTGTAAACTTAATCTGAAAAGCAGAACATTCTCTTCAGATCTTCCTTAAACTCCATAAAACCTTATCAAAACTTGATCACAGTTATGCTGAGTTTTTACTCTCTTTAAAGGTGAAATGTGAAATTTTTTTCGATGTTGAATTACTTTCTCCTATCCATCTTAATATGCAGAGACTAGTAATCCATTGGTAGGTTGACTTCTCCAAAAGTGTAAACAACACTGTGGCTCTGTGGCACTATTTCTTTGAGCATCTTGACAAGCCCAACACACCAACACTCTGCTCAACCAATAGTGTGAATTTGGGGCAGGATTATCTTTTGTTTGACCAAAGAGAAATGGTAACAATACTTATTTTTGCAATTCCATTTATTGGCACAGAAATTGAATGCACATCTCTCCTTCAGAGAAGGGAATGAAAACAATTAAATATCCATCCAAAAATATGCAAGTGCTCCATATCAGAATAAATATTAATAATTGAAATCATCATATTTGATTAATCTTGTCTATATGTGTATGAAAGTGCCAGTGGTGCAAGAATCAATTTAACAGTTTTCGTGTTTTGAGATTCTAAAATTGGTTCAATCTTTCTTTTTCTTTTCATCTCAGTCATGGAGATGTTCCAGAGCTTCACAGAGGGCGAGCTGAAGCAGATAATTGGGACGCTGGTGGAGAGAAAAGCCCGTAGAGATGCCCAGCAAAGCAAAAGGACTAAGCGTGCAAAAAAGCGGATCAAACCGTGCTCGCTTCGGGAAGTGGAAGTGACGGTCAGTCAACTTGGGCTGGGCTATGTCAGTGACGAGACTATAGTGTTCCATTACTGCAGCGGGAAATGTACCGCTAGCCGCAGAAACTATGATCTGACGTTAGCGTTTATGAAACGCTCGCGGCTGCTCACCAGGGAACAGAGGGAGAAGGCTCGCCACAGCCCCTGCTGTCGGCCCACTGCGTACGAGGAGGACATCTCCTTCCTCGATAACTCTAATCGATACCACACAATCCACGAGTTTTCAGCCCAGGAGTGTGGATGTGTCTGAGCGTCACTGAGAGTCACAAATCAACAAGGACCCAAAACATTTAGGAGTCATAAAAGGACAAGCTTTAATATTTTCAAACAGATTTAAAGGTGAAGTGTGCAATTTCCGAGCCACAAAATGGAATGGCAAAATTATTATCAAATACTGTTTTCAAACCTGAACACTCCCCTGTCTGTCATTGGGTGGCAAAACAGATATTCCCGTCTCAAACTCCTGCCATTGGTTGAGCAAAAGTTGCTCCGCTAGGGCTCAGGATGCTCAAACAAATAGAGCCACTTTTCAGGGAATCATCTCTGCACATTCAGCTGGGTAAGGAGTATTTTATTATAAAAAAATGAAATACTTCACCTTTAAAAGACAAATTACCTGAATGTTGAAACAGAAACCTAGCTGCATCTGGAAGTCTTTCACTTGTGCTTTAGCACAAAGAGCTGAGAGTGTATCTTTGCCTTCATGAGAAATATTGAGAAACAAATATGGAATTAGGGCTGTCAGATTCTCCACAGACACTTCAACCAGTCCTGATGAAGAAAGACTGAAAAATATAATAAGCAAACAGTAATTTTTATTCATGTTCAGTTGTTGCTAATGAGATGCTGCTGTATTGTATTGTTTATATTGCCTTCGTAGGTCTATTTCAAATAGCTTGAAATGTTGGATGGATGTTGTGTTGTGTAAGCATACAAACACATCATCAGGACATCAGTAAACAAAGACAATACACAATGTCACACCCAGTCCTAAACAACAAGTAAACATCCTAATTCCCCTTTAAAAGGAAGTAACTGATCCCAGCTGTCCTGAAAGGGTTCAGCTCTGAATTTCTCACATTTCAAAATCAAATTATTCCAAATCAGATTGCATACTCAGCCTCTGTTATATTGAACATCTACCTCAGCATTTATAGCTTTCCTGAAGAAAGCCTTGTATTTAACATTTAAAAATGAACCTTTACATATGTTACAGATGGGTGAAAAACTGCTAATATCGCAATTCAAAAATTATGAATGAATGCTTATGAAATTTCTATCATACCCTATCAACCCTAAAGGAATCAAATAAGAATCCACAATGGAAAAAAAAAAAACGTTTTTCCACTGGGATCTTATTTGATCCCTTTAGGAATGGTTCCAAATTATGATAGAAATGTTTTGGACATCAGTTCTTTACGGCACAAAACTACAGTGTCAAGGTTCTCCATGTCTTCCAGCCAGGTTTTTATTTAGTGGGAAATTTGTCTGCTCTTAAAGGGACAGTTCACCCAAAAATTCTAATTCTCTCATCATTTACTCACCCTCATGCCATCCCAGATGCATATGACTTTCTTTCTGCTGCTGAACACAAATGAACACAAATAGAAGAATATTTCAGCTCTGTATGTTCAGCCAATGAAAGTGAATAGCAGCCAGAACTTTGAAGGTCCAAAAAGCATATAAAGGCAGCATAACAGTAATCCATATGACTCCAGTGTTTAAGTTAGATTAATCCATATCAACAGTTTAATTAAATTTTATCATCAAAATGGTGTTTAAATAAATAAATTCATTTAAACTTTAATCAAATGAAAGTATAACAATTAATTTTCAACATTATATTGTATTATTTTTATTAAATAAAGTGCTTTTATTCAGAACGTCACAGCACAATCTAAAATACATTGGAGTTATTTTTGTCAAATAAAGTACTGCATAAAAGAGCATTACAAATGTGAGATATTGCTTAAAAATAATACAATTACTACTGACTTATTATTATTTCTGTCGTACTTTTTTAATTAAAATTTAGTTTTATTTCGGCATAGCTTTTATTTTGAAGTATTTTTGTATTGTTAAGACCAAGGAGCTCACATAAGATGCCAGCTTCCCACTCTGGAAAAGCCAGTAGCTACATGACTCAAAGTAATAATTAAATGACAAAAGGCTGCTATTTAAATAAATAAATAAATATGTACTCTGTTAGTGCCTTATGCTACAAAGTGAATTTGCACTCTGTTCGCTGTCATCTGCTACAAAAAGAGCGCTTGATGCTTATGCGGTGTTATCCCTTTATACGCCAAAGTGGAGCTTTACAAGGTACTTGCAGCCGGAGTCTTCACACATTCACAAGTGCTCATATTTGCAGCATGCCGCTCATGCAAACTATATATTTATATCATTAAATTGCAGCTTTCGCTGTAAAATAATCTCACTAGGACATGATTTGAATTTGTGCGCTGAATGTTTACGTAATGACATTCGTACTTCAGATGGTATCGGTTTTTGGTACTGGAGCATTTTTATGAATACGAGTACATGAGCGCGGTATCGGACCTGATACCAGTATTGGGACATCCCTAGTTTAAATCCATATCTTCAGAAGTGAAATGTAAGGTGTGGGTTAGAAACATCTAATTTTAAGTCCTTTTTTACTATAAATTTCTCCTTCCTGCCCAGTAGGTGGCAATATGTACAAAGAATGCGAATTGCCAAAAATAAAAGAAGAATGTGAAAGTGAAAGTGGAGATTTATAGTAAAAAAAGGACATAAATATTGATCTGTTTCTCACCAACATCAGTTCAGATAATATGGATTTAACCTCAGGAGTCTTATGGATTACTTTTATGCTGCCTTTATATGCTTTATGGACTTTCAAAGTTCTGGCCACCATTCACTTCCATATGGACCTACAGAGCTTTTATTCTTCCAAAAAATCTTCGTTTTTGTTTTGCAGAAGAAAAAAAGTAATTTTCATTTTTGGGTAAACTATCCCTTTAATGCGTTGGAAATGTCTGAATTGTCCTTTGCCAAATCTTTTGAAACATGATTTTGCAACAACAGGCCTGTCTTGCCTTCAAAAAGGCACTGAGATCTTTGAACTGTTCCCCAGAGGAAAGAAAATCATCAGCTCTCATTGCATCCCCTCCAGATGCAAAAGTTTCCTCTTTGTAAGAGGGCTTTCATCCCTACAAATCTTTAATTTCAGTCATGTCTATGTTCTTCACAGAAAACAACAAGGGAATTTAAATGAACACAGTTGAATATTCACACCAATCACGTTAAAAATGAAATGTCTGTCTCTTTTCACAGGACGTAAGCTGTTGTACAGAACAGAAACGGTTGTATTAGTGTTTAAATGTAACCTCTCAGGAGTAGGTGTAGGTAAAAATCTCAGAGCTGTGGCAGGAAATCCCTGCCCGAGGTCTTCCCTTATTTAACCTGACTAAATCCACTTTATTTGTGTAAATCCAATTCCAGAGGAGCCTAATCCACTTAGGTTCTGTCAATCCCACATGGCCAAAAATATTGAGAACTATATGGGAAGAACAATACCATTTGCAACAAAAATATCGAATGAGGTTAGAGCCTTTAAATATGACTGTGTCTTGTTTTTAGCCATACACTGGGCTGAAATAGTCACCTGTAATCAGGCATTAGACAAGCACAGTTTAGGGTGACTTCATGATGTCAAGTTTTAGCTTTCTGTGGCCAATCAACTTTACATTGACTTAAACACAATTCTATATAATAATACTAATAACACTATAGAAAATACACTACATTGGAATTACAACTTCACTAAGATTTTTATAGGCATGATGACAACTTTCAAACTGTAACTATGATCAAATGACAGGGACCAGTAATTATCTTTTTTGGACCATGATAATAATTTGGTTTATTAATGAACTCACTTACATGTATGGCAGACCGATTAGTCTAAATGGGAGTTAAAATAGTTTTCTTGCACTCAGGAAGCAGATGAGTGACCCTTTAAGCCACATGTAAGTCTGATCAGTTCATTAGAACACTGAGGTAATTACAGGAGAGGACTTAAGCCCTAGCAAGCACCCGGCCTTAAAACTCTACAACCCATGTGCTTATAAATATGTTTAACAATTTGTTCTACTATAACAAATGTAATAAGACATTTTATATATATATATATATATATATATATATATATATATATATATATATATATATATATATATATATATATATAGTTTTTTTATATATCTTTTGTTTTTAACTATATAAAATACAAAACAAAATCTGAATTTTATGCAATACACTAATGTAGTTTGATGTAGTGCATGTACAGTATATGGTTTGCATGCTAAAATAGAAATACTGCTATGAAATGGTCATCTGATTTCACCCCAGAACATATACAACACCCTCTTGTATCAATGTTCATAGTGAAAAGGACAACTAAATAGATTTATTTAGTTCTCAAAAATGTTCAAGCAATATCTCATGAGCAAGAGTGCTGTTGTGCTTAATATCAGCACGATTGCAAGCATAATATTGCTGTTTTGCAATAGGTTTTTAAACAAGAAGTTAACACTGGGTGATGAACATTTCAAACACAATATGGTCAGCTATTTATCTTTACTCGGCCAACAAAATAGTTTTTGCCACAATGTTGCGAACCAAAGAAGTGGAATTCTACAGTATGTACACAGAGAAGCAAAGTGATACCAACAATAAAATGTTTTGAAATATTGTCAAATCCATTTATATCTAATAATCTTTTACTCCACGGTTAATCTTATTTTTTCTTTTACTTTCTTTGGAGTGACTGTAGTCACCAAAGAGTTTATCTGTCCATTCATATGGCATCAGTCTCCACCCACAACCTAACACATAGCCTTTCATTTTGAGCATTGTTGGACCCTATTGACCAACTGCAATAAACATTGATGCAATGCATCTATATAACAATTTATGTATATTTATTAAAGATTAAGTTATTGTTTGTTAATTTATTTAGATGTAGAATCACTGACTTAACAAGAACATATTATTTATTGTTTTGTTTTTTTTGTTTTTTGTGCCAAAAAAGATCTCGTATGTATTATATTCGATATATAACTGTTTAATAAACTGTACCAGCTTTAAAAGCAACCCTGTGTAATTTACAATTCTTTCATGGTTTCACTTTTTGAGTTGTTTAATTGAAAAGTACAAATTCAATTAAACTACAATTCAGTCAAAAGCTACCCATTATTGAAGTGGTTTATGCAATAATGTAATAAGAGAAGATAGGGGAATATGCCCCTTTAAGAAAAATGTACTGATAAATTCTAACATATTTACTGTAGATATAAGTTTAGCATGTACAGGATGATGATGCGTCATCCAATATATTATTATGGGGAAATAAAATAAAACATCTGCTAATTTAGCTTAGTACAAAATTGAAAATAATGAAAAGAGTCTTGCCCTACTACTAAGATGTCCTCCTAAGGTAAACTTGTCCCACCTGTCATCTAATGCATTGATTTTTTAGTTTAAAATAAAATAAATAAGTTAAATCTGATTTTCTTTTATATTTTTAAAAATGTGTCATAAATGTACATATTACGGTAGTCACAATACTGAAATTTTAATAGTTGGTACCGATACCAGTACAATTTCACGATTCTCGATAGCAATTTCTCGATACTTAAGCAAAAATGGGTAATATGCTAAACACTCCTTTAGCTTTTTAAAAAAAGTTAAATATCAAAGGTAAATAATAAATTAAAACAAATGCATGTTTCCCTCAGGTGTTTTTCAACCAAGTTTTTTTTTTTTTTTTTTTTTTTTTTATATAAAGTAGAGCCCTACAGAAATCTTTCTTTCTTTTTTTTTTTTACCAAATGATGTGCTTCTGTAAAGATCTTTATGGCATAATCTAAAACACAACATTGGTCTTATTTATTTATTTATTCAAATAAAGTGCTATGCAACAGAGCATTGCAGTGCAAATTAAAACATTTTTGAATATTTTAATTCAGTACAACAGCACTATTGCTTGTGATATATTGCTTAAACATTATTAATATTATTAATTTGTAATTATTATCATTGTTGTTGTTCTTACAGTAAATTATAAATTTTTCCATAAAGTAATATATTTCTATTGTAATTTCTTTAATTTCATGCATCTAGCTTTTATTTTGAATCAAGCTTTTATTTTGAAATGTGTTATTGACGGAAGCATCACATCTCCGGATAATGTACTAGGCTGTTTCTCTGTGGGTGCTTCTCAAACGGAAGGCTGTGGCCTAGTAAGGCTGTGTCCCTCCTAGACCAGTACCTCCTAAGCATTCAGCGCTAGATTGAGACGGTCTGGTAAGTGTGCATGGCGAACCATAAGCTTAGAACCATGTGATATTTTACTTTGTTCAGAAAACCCATATACTGGAGTCTTATTTTTTGTATCCCCGTGCCGTGCACATGTTGAAGATTAGCAGATGCATCGTACAGTGACTTGTGGGCAAGAACCCGGTACTGTTGTTTATTTCCTTAAGAGTTTTCCGCTGTAAGCTCGTGAAAGTCTGACAGCTCATAAGAGTCGTTATACTCCGTCAACATTTGTTGTTTTGTTGGGTATCATTTTAATATAGTAATAAACACATAGAAGAAACAAGTTTTTACAGACTTTATTCTTTTAACATATCACTAGTCCTGAAAAACATCTGGTGTGAAAAAAAAAAACTGGTATGATGATAATAATGCTGTGACTGTTGTGATAATGTCAGCAGTTCTCTCACTGGTTACAAATGTGTTGTGACGGTTAATTAAGCAACAGGAAGATTGCAGCACATCTCAATGATTGCAATAGATGTGCTCTACGTCCTCCTGTCTTTCCAAGTTTGCTCTTCCAAAGTGACTTGGCAAGACTTGGCAAGACATGTCTGTTGTCTGCGTTCTCTTCATGGAGAAACAGCCCCAGGGTAATTATGCTGGGATTTAATTATATATATAGTCTGCTTGTGCTGCACACTTCACTGTGATTAAGCACCCTGTTCTGTCATCTCCTACAACAGAACGCATGATGTACATAATATGTTTTCAGAGTATGAGCGGTCAGCTTCACACATTCACTTTGAAGTGTGCAGCACACGCAGACTAAAAGCTCAAACATACTCGTAAGCTCGATTTCACGTGTTGTTGCGTAGTGAAATGTGTCAGCGCTCAATTCATAACCCAACGCAAGTACGCACTGCATTCTCAGCATTGCTGCAAGGGCCGCTAGAGTGGATTTTCAACTGTCATGCTGGACTCGGGCAGCAATTTGAGTTGAATCTTTTCTAAAAAATATATACGACTTTTTGTCCCCAGTCCATTCAAACGATCTTATATTTGCTCTGTGTTTCTCCCCACTCCTCAACTATTGACTCATCTACCACATCCGGGCTGCATCCAAAAACGCAGCTGACTTGCTGCCTAATCAGTTAATGGCTTAACTGACAGCTGTTTTGAATGAATGGAACTCTTAAGGAACTGGTCTCTAAACAGTTTGAAAAGCACTTTATTTTCATCCTGCCTCCAAAGGCAGCATTTTCCTGGTTTTGGTTGTGGATCTTTAAAATACCGGTTTCAGACGAAGCACCGGTTTCGTGGTCACACCTAGAAAATCTGTTGCCCTCTTGTGGTCTGAGGTTTGTAACCGCCAGAGCAACGCAAGAGCGCACGTAACGGGACCAAGCGTTGGCCATGCGTATTTGCGTGAAATATGTTTCGACCTTAAGATTGCAACCTTTCGCAATTATATAATCACACTAGGACATATCACGATTTTTATTAATTAATTGTGCATTATTTTTTTCCCAAATATTATACATTTGTGTATAAGCATTTTAAAGCAGTCATGTGTCAGTCAGACCTATATCGAACTTGGTACTACCACTACTGCAGAAACACTGGTATCTTTTTTTTTTTTTATTTCAATAACGACTTGTTACCGAAGTACTGGTTCTTTTAGCCCCTTTCCCACATACAGTCCCGGTACTTTCCCAGTACATTAGGAACTTTCTAAATGAAGAACTACAAACCCGAGGAGACTTTTCCCTCTTGCATTTGCACACATAAAGGGAACCTCCTTAGTGACGTCATCACGTGTCAACCCTTTTTCATCTGACGTTGTTTGCATGTGCGATTCAATAGCAACAACAAAATAAACAAAACCGATGGAGGATGCCAAGACCAGAGCTACATTTTTGTTGGGGCTGTTTTACACTAACTGTGTTTGCAGGTTACAGTCTTTACAATTGGGCATGTGACGTGCATGCATCCCTGAAGCTGCAGTGAGAGGAGAGATTAGGCACTCAGCCTATTTTAACCACGCAGCACATGCTGAATTCAGTGAGAACCATTTTGAAAATGCTCTAATACGCCTATTTATCAGTACATTCTTTTACATTAAATGACTTAAAATGATATAATTTATGACTTAACGTAAAATACTGTACTGAACTACTCACCCACTGACTTAAAAAATTTAATTTAGAAATCCAAAAATCACTTTATTTTCCATACAGTCACACAGTATACAGAGTCACACAGTACAGATGCGATGCCTCCACTCATCTCCCGCTGAAGTCATGCAGCAGCCCTGCTCACCCCTCGCACATGCATAATATGTGAAACAGGCAATACCCTTTGGATACTTTGTTGGTTTTATATTATTTCTGTTAGGGAACTGGAAAATTAGTACAATACTCTGAGTAGCAGGCTAGCAGCAACAAGTTTGTTTACTCATGGCGGCTGCTAAATCGTCTCGTTTCTATTGCTTTGTATGGAAGGCCAAATGATCTTTTAAGGTTTCCAGTGTTACTCATTATAATTTAATTTTTACTAGTAAGAATTCCAATTACAGAGCTCTACAGTTAACTTTTTACTAGTAAAAATTACACTTAGAGAGTTCTCTAATTGAATATTTACTAGTAAGAATTTCAATTACAGAGCTCTACAATTAAATTTTTACCAGTAAAAAATCAGTTTACAGATTTGTTTAATTGCATAGCTCTGTAATTGGAGTTATTACTATTAAAATATAGAAAATCTATTGTAGAGTGCTCTAATTGAAATACTATTACTAAAAATGCAGTTACAATGAGTAATGCTGGGAGCATTAAAATTTAAATCGGCTTGCCATAAGGATACAATTGAAGCGCTCTGTAATTGAAAATCTAACTAGTAAAAATTGAATGAGAAAGGTCTGTGATTGATTTTATTTACTAGTTAGAATCGAATTGCAGAGCTCTTTATTTTGAATTTTTATTAGTAAGAAATGCAATTACAGAGCTATATAATTCAATTGTAGAGCGTTGCAATTGCATTCTTGCTAGTAAAAATCCAGTTGCAGAGCTCTGTAATTAAATTGTAGAGTTCTGCAACTGTATTCTTACTAGTGAAAAAAAAAGTATAAAAAAAGCTAACTAAATAAATAAATTAAATTAAATTAAATTAATTAATTTAAAAAAAAAGTCCATCTGAAGTTCCTCGTGCAAAAACGACAAAAAGTAGTAATTCCAAGTGGTGGACCTTTTTGACATCCCTAGTTCATACTAAATCAAATAGGTATTCATATAGATATGAGGTTGAGTGCTTGTAGCATGCTATAGCCTACTTGTTCAGTCAGGCAAATCAATGTTATGAACCTCATAAAAATGCAAAGAGAAACCCAGGGTTTACAAATGTACAGTGTAAAAACTTGACATCTGACTATCCAGGATTATATAAATAACCAAGTTTTAAAAATGACAAAAGTTTGTGTGAGAGGAATAATAGATTAAATTAACATGGTTTCCCAGCTTTCTATCGCAGTTTGTCCTGAGCAATGGGCATTATGCCAGACCTATCAACAATAACCCAACAATTTCACAGAGCAGGAAACATGACTTTCAACAATGTGATTTTACAAAATGTTTGTATTATTTGCAAGGCACATGGTCAACGAATGCAAGATGTAGCAACAACAGAGCACTCCAAAAGGGAAAGTGACATTTCCATTAACTGGCCCAAATCTCCCTCACGTTGGCCTGGGGCATAAGGCCATCCTTATTGTTGAGCCCTGTTGGGAGAGCCTTTTAACAAACTGGGTCTCATTTATGACTGGAAAAACTTTTCTATTTTAATATTGCTTATCTAAAGGTAAGGTTAGACTTATGTGGTTCTTGCTGTGTGCTGGGGCAGCCTAATGCAGCATAGCCTGTAATCTGTAATATAAATTAAACAATCCAGGCCTTATTTCCAAACATTTCAAACACAAGAGTTAATGTAGGCTACATAAAGTGCTGTACTGATTGGCCATGTGCTGAGTGCCCTCTGCTGTGCATTCAGAGATGTACAAAATAATTGGTGGTTGCAGACCTGGTTTAATGAGGATCCATGATACATGTACCATATCCTGACAAGCTTAACGGGTGATCACACTAAGTAAACAAAACTCTGCTTCCAGGAACAGATTTAGATAATTTAGATGCTAAACTATTTTGACCTGTGAGTGTGTTACGTTATCTCCTTAACACAAACATAATCTATCACTGTCTGTTTGCCTTGACTCTATTCTACCATTATACAAAGTCTGAATCAATCTGGTCACTCGGGTGAACACAGAGAGACTAAACAGTAAACATGCTGTGAGTCATTTCCTGTAACACAGCAAGTTTAGGGTACCTGCAATTAAGAGTTCTTTGTGCTTTGATGGTGTCTCATTTTAAAGCAATGCTCTTCAACAGGGGGTCCACGGACCCGCAGGGGGTCCGCAAATTATTGTTTGATCCACCATTGGCTTTAGTAATAATCATTCACTTGCACGCGAGTGACAGCGAGAGAGAGGGGTATGAATTTTAGTCTGTCAACATGTTGAAGTCCTTCGCAGCTACACGCCAGATCTTAAAGTGTGAATAAACAGCACTTGTCAGCAGAAGCGCGCAGCCCGGACAAACTCTTCATGCGCCCGTGCTCATCACAAGCTGCTCAATGCTCGACACACATCAGGTTTAGCAGTGCTGCAGTGGAGGGCTGCGTGAGTAAACGTGCCTGCTTTGTGTTGGTTGCGCTGTGCGGTTGAGCATATTACAGCCTACAGTTTATTTTATTATTAGTTGCTTTTTGCTTTTAGAACAATAGCTTACTTGCCTGGTGCTGAGATTATCAAGATGGCATACACAGTCCTTAACATTCCACACACACAAGACGGTGACTCTCAAATCAACATAATTAAAGGTGCACTCAGTCATGGTTTTCCTCATTACAAATTTTTACACAATGAAATGAACAGTCATTTTGAAATATATGTATAAAATGATATGTATAAAATTGTATTAACTTTATAAAAGTTGTTTTATTCTGCATGGACAGGGTCTGCCTGTTTTTCTGTCTGTCTTTTTGTCTGTCTGTCTGTCTATCTCTCTGTCTTTTTCTTTCTTTTTGGAGGAGGTTTGGCACAGGGATTAACAATGAAAATTAAAAATGTCACTTCATGTCAAAAATGTTGCAGACCCATGCTGAACACCCTGCTGAAAAGACCAACTAAAACCAGCCTAAGCTGGTTGGCTGGTTTTAGCTGGTTGCGCAGCCTAGCCAGGCTGGTCAGTTAGCTGGTTTCAGATGGGGTTTGAATACTTTTTAGCTGGCCAGGCTGGGAGACTAGCTAAGACCAGCCAAGACAACCCTGACCAGCTAAGACCACCCTGACCAGCTAAGATCAGCATGACCAACCTGACCAGCTAAGACCAGCCTGACCAACTAAAAAAAGTGTCCAAAACCACTTTAAAACCAACCTGACCAGCTATGACCAGGCTGGGTGACCAGCTAAAACCAGCCAACCAGCTTATGCTGGTTTTAGCTGGTCCTTTCAGCAGGGCAGCATTTAATGATTATTTCAATGGCTTTGCAATGTAAATATCATGAAGTATGCGCATACAATAATATTGTAGCCTACCATTAACGTTTTTAAAGGTGTAAAATGCAACACTCAATTTTATACAGTATGTAACTGGGGTTCCGGCACCGTCTCTCTTTCCACCAAGGGGTCCTTGGCCTGAAAATGGTTGAAGACCCCTGATTTAAAGCATTCTGTGTGACTTCTCTACATAAAGATGTTTTCAATCAGAACATTGAGCTAAAAATGATCAAATTTCTCCTCAATTCTGAAACAAGAGTCCCTCCTGAGTTTTATTTGCAATATCAAACGCTATGTTTTTTTGGTTACCAATTCCATTTGAAGAAATGTGCTATTCACAATCAGCCGAGGTTAATTTTTTCCATGAGCAAAGATGTCCGATAATAGGAGGATTACTGAGATAAAGCAAGAAGTATTCAGCTGGTCATGTGATCTCAACATGGCAACCCCCATGAGGTAGTTTTTTATTAGGTTACTGTGTAAGTGTAAGTGTAGTTGACTTTCAACATATTTTTCAAAAGTACTATTAAATACTTTAGACGTAAAACTTTTTTTAAGTACTGAGTGGACCTCTACATTTACACATCATGCCTATGTAGTGTTTTGAAACTTAGCCTGTCCAGTCACGGGGAGGATAAAGTCAGATTTCTAGATTCCTTTATTTGTAAACACCAAATGATCTAACAATAGGGGTATGATGAAACAATGTTGGACATGACAGCAAACCCACAGCCTGCGTGCGAGTGTAGCACAGCACTGTTATTTATTTCATATGCGAAGAGGGTGTACAGAAGTCTTCTTTTCCTTCTTTACCTTACAATTGTTGTTTTATCTCAGAAAAAGCACCTGCAAATATTAAATCTCAGCTTTTCCCATTTCTGCTAATGATTAGTTAATTGGAAATGACTCACTGAAACATTGCAGCTGAGCATATAAATCAAGGTTGAGACCATGATGGTATGTGAGCAACAGTCTTCCAACCCAGATTAATGGAAAAAGAGCCAAATCTCATCAAAGTTTAGACATACTATCTAAAACAGTGGTTGGTTAAAAAAAAAAAAAAAAAAAAAAAAAAAGACCTCTGATACATTATGTACAGTAATCTGACTGTATATGGAACATGTTTTTTTTCTTAAATGTCCTTAATTTATAATATTCAGAGGTGTGCAGTTAAATAATATTCCTCTAAAAAAATTAAAAATGCTTTAAAAAATTGAACTGATTCCATGGTTACACCACAATCCTACAGGGTGGTAATTATCATGACCAATACTGGTGATTCATCCAGAGAACATTTTCTGTGGTTTACCAGATTTATTACATGGGGACCCTGAAGAAAGCCACAATCAGTGGTTAGAGATGCCGCACATGTACCTACTATGGACATGACTGAGTCAGTGTTTAAACTATCTGAATCCATAAATATTTGAAAGAAGCTAAATATGGCACGGAGGCTTCACCCACCTTGTTGTGTCTGGAAGAGCATAAATAAGGAGCTAACATGTTATGGGAAACACATTTGGATCTAAAGTCCTAATTTTCAGCTTTTTGAAAACCAATAGTTCCTGGACTAAAAAATTTGCATTTTAAAAAGTATTTTTGAAGGACAAGCTAAAGAAGATTTTGCTTGTTTGCATTAATATGTTAATCAGTAACAACAACAAAAATAAGATTACAGTTACAAATGTTCACTTTAAGCTCAGCTCCATGTTTAAAGAGGTAGTTCACCCAAAAATTAAAATGATTTACTCACCCTCATGTTGTTCCAAACCCATATGACTTTCTTTCTTCTGTGGAATGCAAAGGAGAAATTAAACAGAATCAAAGCCTAAGTCACCATTCACTTTCACTGCATCTTTTTTTTCTCCATACAATGGAAGTGAATGGTGACTGGGGCTGTCATTCTGCCTAAGATGTCCTTTCATGTTCCACGGAATAAAAGAAAGTGTGTGTAAAAAGGATGCAGTAAATGATGACAGAATTTCAGTTTTGGGGTGAACTACAGTATCTCTTTAAAGGGATAGTTCACCCAAAATTGAAAATTCTCTCATAACACTATGTAACAATTTTTGTTCCTGGGTAGTAAGTGTTATTGCCTAATTGCTTATGCCTCAAAAGTATAGAAAATGGCTATTATTCCCTACAAACACTGCTTTTGTGACCAGGACAGTGATATTTTGAAATGTACCTATTTCCAATGAGAAAACGGGCGAATTTGTGTCTTTTCATTAACATAAAGTCAGAAAAAAACAACATATGAATCCAAAATCCTTCTTTATCTGTGGTCCGACGAAGACACTGGCTTTGACCTTTGCCTCAGACAGCTTAGGGAAGAAGTCTTGAAGGTACTTGAAGGCTGCCGACTCATCTAAAGATCTGACAAATTGTTTCCTAAGGCCCAATTTGATGTGCAGTGGTGGCAACAGCACCTTCCGGGGGTCCACCAGTGGCTCCCACTTGAAGTTGTTCCTCCCCACAGAGAACTCGGTCCGCTGTGGCCCCTGTGGTAGTGCGCCTTGGTGTCCCTGCTGTCCCAAAGGCAAAGATAGCAGGGAAACTTATTAAAACCACCTTGGAGAACCATCAGGAATGCCACCATTTTGAAGTCTCCTATGACCTCCCAGCCGTACTCATCATACTTAAAGGCGTCCAGCAATGTCTTGATGCTGTTGTAATCCTCTTTGAGGTGCACCGAGTGAGCCAGGGGAAGAGATGGGTACTTGTTACCATTATGGACCAGCACGGCTTTGAATATTACTTTAGTATAAATACATGTTTATTTGGATTCATATGTTGTTTTTTTCTGAATTTATGTGAATGAAAAGACACAAATTCGCCCGTTTTCTCATTGGAAATAGGTACATTTCAAAATATCACTGTCCTGGTCACAAAAACAAAGTTTGTGGGGAATAATAGCCATTTTCTATACTTTTGAGGCATAAGCAATTAGGAAATAACACTTACTACCCAGAAAAAAAAAGAAAAAAAAATTGTTACACAGTGACTCGCTTTCATGCCATTGCAGATGTGTATTACTTTCTGCTACTGAACACAAACAACATTTTTAGAAGAATATTTCAGCTCTGTAGATCCATACAATGCAATTGAATGGTGACCAAACCTTTCAAGCTCCAAAAATTACATAAAGGCAGCATAAAAGTAATCCAAACTCCAGTGTTTAAATCTATTTCTTCAGAAGCCCTCTAGCAGTTTATCATGTCTTTTGAAGCAACGCAATCCCTTTGGGTGAGAAACAGATCAATATTTCAATCCTTTTTATAATGAATCTCCACTTTCACAATGTGAAAGTAAAAGTGGAGATTTATAGCAAAAAACAAACAAAAAATTACTTAAATATTAATCTGTTTCTCACCCAAAGGGATTGCATTGCTTCAAAAGAGTAGTATTCGGTTGGTCATGTGATTCTAAAATGGCAGCCCCCATGTGCGGACCCTCTCCATATAGAATAAACAGCTTTTATAAGGTTACTGATATGACTGGAGTCATGTGAGTAGTCATGACTACTTACATTTATTTCAAAATTAAAATTCATGTCTTTAGGAGTTAAACTTTTTTTTAATGAGGAAAAAATTACTGAGTGCACATTTAAAGGAATAGTTCACACAAAAATGTAAATTCTCTCATCATTTACTCACCCTTATGCCATCCCAGATATGTATGACTTTCTTTCTTCAGCAGATCACAAATTAAGATTTTTAGAAGTAAATGGATGCCAAAAATTTGAAGCTACAAACGTCACATAGGTCAGCATAAAAGTAATCCATATGACTCCAGTGGTTCAATCTGTTTTCGGGATTTGAAAGGTGTGGATGAGAAACAGATAATTATTTAAGTCCTTTTTACTGTAGATCTCCCATTTTCATCTTCTTTTGATTTTGGCAATTCCCATTCTTTGTGCATATCGCCACCTACTGGGCAGGAAGAATTTACAGTAAAAAGAATTTAAATATTGATCTGTTTCTTACTGATTCTGTCACACTAGTCTCATGGTAACATGTATAATGTTTAAGTCTTGTGGCTATAGTGTGCATTTTAACATTTATTCTGGTACAGTGCCTTGCCCAATAACCTTCCATTGTAAGTGCCTTACTGTACACACTAGTCAAAATGATTTACTGAAGTATTTGACAGCATGTCCATAGAGCTGAAGTTGAATTGAACTTGAAACGCTCCGAAACATACAGGGCACAAAAATATAGTGTATATGTGTAGAATGAAATCTTCACATTTCAGTAACCATTAAAAAAAGAGTCTAGAGAGTGCAGACAAATGCGAAAGGAAACTTTATGAAACAGTATGATTTAAATGCAAAGGCTATGTAGGCTTTCACGTGGCAGGAGAATTTGACTTTTAAAAGCAGCAACAGGTTTCAGTGTAAAACCATTATACAGTATGTGAGGGGTGGAATAGTAAGAAGTGTTTAAACCATTTGTATCTGCAAACATAAACACAGTATAGACTTCGGAGAGAGATCCTTCAAAACTAAATACAACTGAGATGCTGGATAGGTAAAGTTGGGGAGAAACGTACAAGATTATGTGCATATTCCAGGTTTTGGTTTTACAATGGTTAAACTTGCCACATGGTTCATGGAAAACCACACTGGTAACAACATTTTACAATCATTAAACTTTTCCAAATTATGATTAGAAAAAAAAAAAAAAACAGTAATTATCCAAGTGAAGTCAACAGATGCTTGAGTCCAATAGCAGCCTAGCCCTTCTGAATCATCTCTAAAACACTTCCATCAGAATGAAATTGTATATTAAAACCACAAGACTAGTGCAATTGAGTGGGTTTGGACCAGAAATAGCACCGATGTGTTCACAGTCTCTCTGAGGTCTATACAAACAACCCAAAAAAAAAAAAGACCAGGAGTGTCCCCTACAGTACACGTGCTGCAACACACTGAATGTAAACATTTACAGCAATCAACTCTTACTAAGCAAACATCCATTTTGTAAACCTTTAGCCCTGCTAGTTTACATGCTTTCATACTGATGGGAAACATCTAACTATAGAAACCCTTTATGGGCATAAAGTGGCCCTCAAAAATGTGACCCACAAAACAACAATAATTAGGTGCTGTTGTTGGTTTAAAAAATAAAACAAAACACTAAAATCAATGGAAAATGGAATAGAAATATTATTTTGTTTATGAGCTCCTTGCTAAATCTGTGACAAATCTATTAGCATATCTACATATATCTCTAATTTTATTTATTTTACAATATTTTAATTAAAATATATGTTTTCACATGAACAGTTTTTTAGAGAGTATACAACTATAAAACTACTAAGGTAACCTGTTCCACTGGTTTGAACACATTTAGGTGAAAAACAGCTACACGTGACTGAAGCATATTCATTTCAACTCTTTCTTCTTTAGTCTTTTTCACATGGTCAGATGCTGCACATCCTGCTCTTCAGCTTTACAAAGTATCCCTCAATCTACATTGAGTATTCATCTGCTTTAAACACATTTCCGGTTGCATGAATAGAAACAGTCGCACAAAGCTAACCATCTACAAAGCATTGTTTTCCAATGTCACATTTTGTATTATTAAAATATGCTACAAATGAGTACCAATCACTGCCAGTGTATTGGGCATATACAGCAGCATTCATAGTCAGTGGGGGAAAGCCCTTTTTTGACTTCATTGCGCGAGTCACAGAGTTTTTAAATGTGTTAGTTGTTTGGCAGTAATGTGCCTCACGAGTGATGTCTGATTCCTTCAATAAATGAAGATGAACTTGGTTTAGTTTCTTCCGAGAAATCTTGAAACAGTATAATGGGTGATTCTCACAAAGAAATTGTGTATGTTAATAATCACGAAATTGTGAATTTTTAAAAGAATCTTTGAACAAAAATAGGCTGATTTACATATTATTTCCTTTCAAATAATTAAAGTAACACTAATAAAACTTAAAAAAAATAATAATTTCATTTTGGGGTGAAATATGAGATTTATCCTAATAGACCAATTGTAAAACTGCATAATCACAACTGTGATTCAGCTCTTTTCCAGAAAATATTGCTCAACCTAAAAATCTGTAATGTTGTTCACAAAATTCCTGTCAATACAGTGAGAAACAAGCATAGAGTCTACATTTTGCTGATCTAATGACAAAAGCTCCTGGATTAAAAAACCACATGTCCACCACACAAACAAACCTGTAATGCAAACATAGTACTAAAATAGTAACACAATATGGAAGCTATTTTTTTTACGATAAGAATAAATGTCTATAATAAGACATTTTGCTATAAAAGCTTGTATCCTAAACTATGTACAATAATAACTCTGATATACAGAACAATGTTAATAAAAATATTGTGTGTGAGAAAAGGTACTATTGCATTTACCGTGTTTCAAGAGTGGACGATAATTCACAGTACTGTAAGCTTACAACATTGTACAACTGTTCCTTTTGTCTAGAGATGAGGCCTTCACATGAGGTTCACTGCTCAAATAATCACCATTTACACTAAGAGTCCAAGTTAGAGGTACAAGCGCAAAAATATCAGACGTGCAGCGGAAGTTAAAGAGACTGAACAAATGTGAACTAAATGAGTTCTACCTCAATTTAGAGCTGCATTGTGAAGGTTTCTGTTTCAGAACTATTTATAGAGCTCAAGGAAAGAGCAGTTTCATGTGTATGATATACGTTTAAATTCGTACTATTCTACAGTGCCACACAAGTAAGCTACAGAGTAATATAAACGTGACTTACGGATCTTATGATTTATACGAAGTAGTTCTGAGATATTATGTGTAAGATCTAATGCAGTGCAGCTTTAGCTTGATGAGGTGTAAGGAAGGATTTTAACGGTGCAGGTGGAACTGAACAGAACATTGATGAAAGATTAGATGGATAAATACACATCCATATTTTTTTCATGAATAATCAAACCTCACATAGACTGCTCGCATTTCGAATGATAACTGTTCACTTGAACTAAAACTAAGAGCCTCTTGTTCTCATCAATATGATGACGTTGAGAGTGTTACGTGTCCAGTTCTTAAAATAAATAAAATGTATAAACTAAAAAGCACATGACTACAGTATACCCAAGGACTGAGTTTAGAGAGAAACATCTGCATAGTAATTAGAGGACTGCAGTGAGGCATTGTGAGCTTGATATCAGCAGCAGGTTCAGCACTATGTGTCCCCTGTGGATGGATACACACCTGCCTCTGGATTACCTGATGAAAAATAAACACACAACAGATTAGACAGACAACTGGGTAGTTGACAAATGGACTGGGACATGAACTTTTTTTAACATCAAGATTTTTGGTTAAACTTTATATATTTGTAAAGGGAAAGTCTATGTTTTTATTTCAATTAAAACTTAAATTTGGTCCTGCGGTGTGACAAATGATTCTTTTTTAAAGTACAAATATTCCCTTTAGTCTTTCTATTAATGGGGACATAATATGGAAGCATATCAATGACAAATGTCTTTGAAACAATAAGCTCACTTAATTGCACTAATTGAAAAATAAAACCATTGCATTAACAGTACATACATATTTTGGGAATGCAATTTCATAAGGCTGTATATTTAAGCTGTGTATATTTTAATAAAATAAAAAATAAAAAAGCCACACAAATTTTCATTATTAAAAATTAAATAAATTATTACCTTCCAAAGTTGTTCCAAAATATATAGGTAATATTTGGTCAATTATATTTTGCTTTGCAAATTTACCTCTAACATTTCAGTGGTTCATATTCGGTTGGAAATTCAACCTTGAACATCCTGTTACTGCTATAGGAGGTTGAACTCCCAACTGAATTTAAACCACGCAAATTTGTTAAAATATAAAGAACTAATGTAGCCTGTTGAATAATAAAGATGAAATTTCAAATATATATACCCCGTTCAGTCACAACATTAAAATCACCTGCCTAATATTGTGTAGGTCCCCCTCGTGCCGCCAAAACAGCACCAAACCACATCTCAGAATAGCATTCTGAGATTATATTCTTCTCATCACAATTGTACAGAGCGGTTATCTGAGTCACCATAGACTTTGTCAGTTTGAACCAGTCTGGCCATTCTCTGTTGACCTCTCTCATCAACAAGGCGTTTCCATCCACAGAACTGCTGCTCAATGGATGTTTTTTGTTTTTGGCACCATTCTTTGTAAACTCTAGAGACTGTTGTGCGTGAAAATCCCAGGAGATCAGCAGTTACAGAAATACTCAAACCAGCCCACCTGGCACCAACAGACCGAGCTCAAATTTTTTTTCCCCCATCCTGATGGTTGATGTGAACATTAACTGAAGCTCCTGACCCATATCTGCATGATTTTATGCACTGCACTACTGCCACACGACTGGCTGTTTAGATAATCGCATGGATGATTGTTGGTGCCAGACGGGCTGGTTTGAGTATTTCTGTAACTGCTGATTTGCTGGGATTTTCACACACAAAAATTTTTCTGTACAATTGTGATGAGAAGAATATAATCTCAGAATGCTATTCTGAGATGCGGGTTGGCACTGTTTTGGCGGCACGAGGGGGACCTACACAATATTAGGCAGGTGGTTTTAATGTTGTGCCTGATCGGTGTATTTTAGAACTGAAATTTGGAAGGTGAAAATGTATTATTGAATATTTACTAAATGTTTTCAATTGAAATATTCAGCTTTAATATACAACCATATAAAATTGCATACCCCAAAATGCAAGCACTGTTAATGCAATGCATGTATTTTTCAATTTCTGCAATTCAGTGTGCTAAAGACATTTGTCATTAATATACTTCCATATCATAAAAGCAACATGCATAACAATTATAAAAGAATTTGCTGAATGCTGTTTAAAATAGTTTAGATGAAGTAGGACTTAACATGGCATTAGGCTATACAGTTACAGTAAGACATCCATATTCTAGCATCCTCACAAATAAGTAAAGTTTAAAGTTATTTTATGCTTATTACTTCTGAAAATAAATCAATATTTTATATTTTTATCTATTTTATCTCTTCTCAACTAAAAAGCTTGAAAATATCTTATTTACTTACATTTTTAAACATCTATAAACGATTACCCAATTAGAAATGGACTTGTGAGTCACTCCACAAGACTTAATAATTGGTGACAAAATTGAAGACTTTTTATTTTAATTTTTAGGGCAAAATGTAAATTCACATCTGATATTTTGTTTTTAAATATATCCCAATTGGATAATACAAATGTATTTAAAAACAATTTCTTTCTACATACGTTTCTGTATTTCACAGTTCATGGTGAATTTAGTAACACCGCTAAACAATTTTCACATAATACTTTAAATACAAAAAATTAAAAACATTTTAAACACATTCTGGAAAAAAAAAAAAATGTAGTAGTAGTAGTTGTAAATATAAGAATCCATGCATATTTCTGTAAATGTGCACACTTTTGGACTAAATGTTCAATTGGATTTTGTTCACTGAAGCCTGCTAGGGACAAATCAATGGGAGTTTACATCGTTCACTAAGTATGTACATCTTTTTAACGGTTTCATTTTCATAACTCTCGCTTTGATATTTTGACATATTGACATAAATTAATAAATCACTCTGTCAGTAACACTTCTAGTGTAAAACATCCATGCCTGAGGCTTAGATCTTTCAAATGATATATGGTCTGTCAAAATGAATTACGTTCTTGTACAACTATAAAGTATCTTGAACAAACGTAAACAAAGAAAGCTTCAGAGTGTGGATGCTCTGGAATGTTAACAGGTTGTTAATAATCGCACAAGGTTATATACCGATTTAAATTTTATTTTGATTCATTGTGCAGCCCTACTACAAACAATACACTGAAAGCACTTATTTCTTGCTTTGGGATGAAAGATTACCTGATGCAAGTGTAACTACTGCAGGAGGTGTGCGGGACTCGTCATCATCGCTGAAGTGGATGATCTCTCCCCAAGGAAGAGCTGGCGGGGTGTCAGACTCCTGCACACCGATGTTCCGCAGTGCCAGGATACGATGATGCAGGGCTGCAAACAACTGGGCAGCATCCTTAGAGCTGGACTGAGACAAGAGATTAGACCACATAAGACTAAAACAAGAACAATGTTCACAGTCCGTCTTTACGACTCAGGTCTGTGGCAGGGAAGTAGTTAACTGTGACAACAAGCTCAACCAATCAGTTCAGTGCAATCTTACAGAAATGTGGAAGACTTTGACCCCCTGCTCCTCTGTGTCCATAGCTGTTATTCTGAGACTCTTCTCACTGGCTTTATCCACCTGCATCTGAGGCCAAAGTTTTGTGTTGAGGATCACTCGAAGACTTCCCTGAGTCCTCATGACTGCAACACACAAACCAACACCAGGGTCAGCTCGCAGTTAACAGAAACTCTTAAAACAAAAACTCTATGTTCGATTTAAATGAAATTAAAACTGGTGTTTTGTGGCTTTTAATCCATGTCTGTTAACTTTGAAGACATTTACATGCTAGCCTACTCGTAAAAGTTGGCAAAATAAACTTCTGTCTTCTGGGAAATGTACCAAAAATATCAATGCCTCTTCTTGCACTCATGGGCATATAATGTATATATATTTTGGTCTAACAAAATGCTCTCTAAAATGAGAATGCCCCTCCTCCTTATACCACCTGCAACCCACTAGCAATAGTAAGTAAAATATAATGGTTCACACCTGTGATGTAAAATAAAGGCTAATGGCTCTTAACAAAGGGGATGATCCCTTTGATATGTCTCACCCAAATTTCCTGTTTAAATATATAGGAAATATGTCAACACAGATAAGAAAAATGTCAAGTCATTTTCATGGGGACCCATATCTGAAAAGCATGTTTCACAGATTGATACACAAAATGCCTTGCAAATATTTGTAAAATAAAGAATTTACGTGATGAAAGACGTATACCAGTCATGAAATGAGTACTATATTCATAAAAATAAATACTATATATATATATATATATATATATATATATATATATTGTTTTTCTCTGCAACAATGGTGAATTATCAGTATCCCATATGTGTGTACACATACATATTACATATGGTACTTGTTACTCAAGGTGGCGTTGTTGTTTCACAGATTGATTTACATTTGACATTGCTGTTGATGAAGAAACAACATGGAAGTGATCTATACAGTGACAAAAAAAAGTATGTGAACCCTTTGGAATTAGCTGGTTTTTGGTCATAAAAAGTGATCTCATCTTCATCAAAGTCACAAGTATAGACAAACACCATGTGCTTAAGCCAACAACACACAAACAATTATGTCCGTATTGAACAAATCCCATTAAACATTCACAGTGCTGTGAAAACAGTAAGTGAACCCCTAGGCTAATGATGTCAACAAAAGCTAATTAGAGTCACGAGTTGGCAAACCTGGCATCCAGTTAATGAAATGAGATTGGAGGTGTGGGTTAGATTGGAGCTTTGACTTATAAAAAGCACTCAAATATTTTGAGTTTGCTATTCACAAGAAGCATCTGCTGATGTGGACCATGCCTCACAAAAAAAGAGAGCCCAGAAGCCCTAGAATCAAGACTTGTTGCTTTGCATAAAACTGGATAGGGTTACAAAGTTATCTCGAAAACCTTAGATTTTCACCTGTTGACAGTTAGACAAATACTCTCCCTAGAAGTGGCCGTCCAGCCAAGATGACTCAAAGGGCACACCGCAGAATGCTCAATGAGGTAAAAAAGAACCCTAGAGTGACAGCTAAAAGCTTGAAGGAGTCAATGGAACTGGTTAACATCTCTGTTCATGAGTCTAATATACAGAAAACATTAAACAGGCATGAAGTTTGCCTGAAGTTTGCCAAAGACCCTCTTGACACTCCACAAAGCTACTGGGAAACTGTTTTGTAGACTGATGAAACGAAGGTTGAATTGTTTGGGAAGAACATGTACCACAATGAATGGCGTAAAAAGGGCATCACATACCAACATGAAAACATCATCCCAACGGAGGGAGCATCATGATTTGGGGCTGCTTTGCTGCTTCGGGGCATTGTGTTTGTCTATAGTTGTGACTTTGATGAAGATGAGATCACATTTTGTATCCAATTCAGAAAACAAACTAATTCCAAAGGGTTTACATACTTTTTCTTGCCACTGTAGCAAGTACAACTAATGAACAGTATGGTATGGCTATTGTCATTTGGGTGTACTACTGAAATAATGTAAGTTGTGCATCTATTTAGACTCATTAAATGCCTTGTGTAGCTCAATATGTGTTTGACATAAAACATCAAAATATGTTTTATTCTATTATTTTTATTATTATCTTGAAAATAGTTTGAAAATTCTACACACTATCTGGGCATTTTATTTCATTTGTGATAGGTATACGTGTCGGGCCTCTTAAGACCTGACTAAGTAAGAGTGTTTGGTTAAATTCCAATGCATTTAAGGGTCAACAGGAGTATTAGCTCCCCCTTGTGACATTTTCAAAACTGTTTTTGTTTTGTTTTTTGTGAATGTTCAGTAAATATTGAGTAAAATAAGTGTTTACATTTAATTTCAGCAAATTTGCGTACATTTTATTTGTTATAATTGAATTACATTAAATATATAATGGTCATTCGCCAACCCTTCTTTAATTTGCCACACCAATAATTCTATAATATTAATAGCCAATGAAAAACCTATATGGGTTGACCACTGGTCCATGTTACTAAATAATGCAAAATGACTTCTTCATGAAGACATGAAAACCACAGTTATGAGTGACTTTGAGCAAGCATAGATAACCCAGGCCTGTTACAGATCAGTACTACATTACCCAGTCTGGACTGTAAGGTGCCGTCATCACCAGATGCCATATCATTCAGCCTTAGCACTCCACATCCTCTCTCCACCCATGACTGGGAGACCATATCAAACACAAACAACTTGCACTGCATCTGAAAACAACACAAACACAACACCACAGCATCAATATCTCATGTTTCTTTATCATGCTCATATGTATTGATCTGAGGGCTGCACTTACCTGTAGCACATTGCTCTCAGACTCCTCTCCTGTCCTGACCTCCACTTGTTCTAATAAACACTTCTGGGTTTTGTGCGCTTCATGTCGTGCCGCAGACTCCTCCAGAGATTCTTTTGTGCTGTCACCTGCAGCACATTAGAGAATAATTTACAAACTGCAGTGCAAACTTTACGTATGTCTTAAAGGATAGTTTACCCAAAATTATATCAAGCCTCACAACTGAATATTAAACATGAAATGTCTTCTGTTTGGCTGTAATTCTGTTGCTTTGTGCGTTATGTCACTTGAAGTGAGGACAGAAAAATTACATGGCACTGGAAACTCATCGCTTCGTAGCTCAATCTTAGGTTTGTTTTTGTTTACAAGGTTTAAAATACGTACTCTTCTCCAGGTTGTGATCTTGTGAGGAGGAAAGCTGGCTGAACAAGCCGATCTCTGGCTGTGAATCGCAGCTGTCGCCGGCTGGTTCAGTACTACATTTCGGCAGTGCCTGTAGTCATTAGATGAAGGTGGGATTGAGCTTATAGTCAAGGTCTGGAACTGTGATCTATAATTTGCTTGAGCTGGCCAAATTCTGGCAAACACTTTAAGTAAGGTTTAGTAAAGAATTTACTGTTTTACCAAGACACGTTCTGACATGTTCTGTCCAAACACAAACTTCGCACTGTTGGCATTGCTGTTGTCAGCTTTCTGTTCGCTACAAGAAACAATATTTGTGCCAAGAATTGTTACAGGTTTATGCCTGAGGAGACCTATAAAAATGTCTTTAAACAAACATAAACATTTGAACTGCATTACCTGGAACTGATGTACTGTAAGAAGTAATTTGTTTCCTCTGAATTTTCTGCATTTTCACTCTCAGTCGAGTCACAAGGTTTACCCACCTGCAGAACAAAAACAAATCTCATTTCAAATAGGAAAACTACTACAATATATGATTTACTTTTAAGTAATTACAGAGATTCGCAATAAGAATAATAAAATATACCATGAAATCATTTGTATAACTCGAGTCTGAAAGACTATAAAGACATCTTTATGGATCTAGACTCCTAAAGAGAAATAGTCCAGCATCTCATAGCAGTCGCAGCATGCAAGAATCAACCGCCTGAGTATGCACACGCAGTCAACTGGAGTATACTTTCAAAGGCTGAGCGTTAGACTGTACGCATATGCTTGCATTCGTGTCAAAACCGAAGTATAATTTGGGCTTTATGGGTAGTGACATTCTTATTCCAGAAAGTATTTTATGTCGTATTTTAGTCCATTACATCGACTAAAAGCTACACAATTTGAATGTGCAACCCCGCGTACACAAGCGTGGATGTTGTATTTTGGCTTCGCTATAAGCAACGCATAATTTAAATTCATTTAAACCGACTGATCTCAGTTCGGAAGACTCTGGGTTGTTAGTACATTTTCGATGTACGGCGTCATGTGACAAAACAACATGGTGCGGATCAGAGCGGAGTTTGTCTTTGGGAGAAATGGCAAAAAAAACTACATCTGGTAAGAAACCTAAATACGTTTTTACTTTGAAACCTGACTGAGTCAAAAGATTAGTGTCTAGTTTCATCCAATAAGCCATTTTTTTAAATTTGAGCGATTTATCGCGAAACACCACGCTGCTGAACACAATGTACACTATTGTGTACTTTAGTGCTATTTTTCCTTTGAAATCCTATATTTATCACACTGAGAATCAATGGGTTCATCCAAAAGCTGAATAATGTTTCAAAAACATAAAAAAAACAATACTCCTGGAAACATACTAAACATTTGATTAAAAAAAAAAAAACTTTCTATAGCATAGTATTATTCAAATTTTCACAACTTTGTCCCGCTTTCCACATATGTTGACATATATTTTCAGGAAAACTGTTTTTTTTCTTCTTTTTTTTTGCATGTTTATAAGGAGTTACTAGTTACAAATCAAAAAGGGGAATGGAAAATGCACACAGCAGTCACGCTCGGGTCTCAGGAGGTTCAAACAAAATGTCAGATTTGCGGAAATTTCAAGGAATTAAACAATCACATGAATCAAACCTTTGCTCTGTCCTTCATATTCTGTCCAAATACAAATGTGGCCTCAATTGGTGCACCATGTTCTTTGGGTTCATCACAGGTTTTTCTGCATTTCTTCACCTCAAGAGACAGAACAAAAGGCAATTCAATCCTAAATGTGTTGCCAGATTGCATGTATTCTCAACACTCCCATCACATTTACTGGGTCAGCCAAAAACAATACAAGATGTTTAGATGTCAGGTTTTCTGGAAGCCAAAGCCTTGTAAAATAACACTAGACACATTTGCCCTTTGGACCGTAGCATATGCTGAGTTCAAGTATGCTGACGCTGGCATAATGTAGATCAGTAGTTCTCAACTGATGATTTGCGGCCCAAAATAGGTTGCAGGCCTGTTTTGATAAGGTCCCGAAAAGCAGTGAAAAACAATCCTAAATGCAATAAATAAAATGCAACCATACAACTGTGCAAAATAAATAGGCTTTTCAACCTTTAAAATGGGGGTTAAATTTAAATTAACAGTTAAGGCATATAGCAGACACACTTAAACAGAGCGACTTAAAGGCTTTAGGATGGGCCCCACCAAAATGACCTGCCGGTTAAACTGCGATGCACCTCATTGATCTCTGCCTGCATCACCTTTGTCTATTGATGGACTACACTCTTGAAATGCAATACATAGACTATCAATTAATTGCCAACAAAAGCCTTCATAAGCCAACTATGAAACAATCAAGGAATGATATTTAAACCGTTGGATCCATAGTCATCCAGGATAAGCAATCTATCTACAGGAGTCTGCAGTTGCGTGTAAGTGTGTTTATTTCATTGTTTTACTTTGTTGAAGAGTGGTATTCATTGCTAGACTTGTGCCGTTTGTTCACTGTCTTGAACCCGCGTCGCTTATACGAAGGTTGGTGTGTGTGTGTGTGTGCTATATTGTTTTTGACTTGTCCCAGGTTATTCACTGCTAGATTTAGCGTTGATTGGCCAGTGTGTGTGTGTAAAACTATCATGGTTTTTAGTGTTTATAAACAGTGCTTCACTTGTTTAAGGGTATTATTTATTGCTAAAGTGCAGCATAATTTATTTGCAGTGCACGGAAGTCGCACTTGTCACCTCGCGCGACCCTTAGTTTCGGCCGACCACGTGACTAGCTTTGTTGTGCTAAGTAGCATTAAGCGTGTCCTGCCTTTTTCATTGAAAGGCTCATTATCATCGCGTATCTATTTGACTCGAATGCTGACGCGGAAGCGGCAGCGGAAGTGGTAGCCCTCGTGTAAAGCCCTCCTCGTGTGAAGACCTACTTGTGTAAAGACCAGCGAGTCTACCTGTGCGAGTCCACAGAGCAAAGACACCGACAAGGCGCCACTCACCATAGCACTTAAGTATCTTGTTATTGTATCTCTTTTCCTTCTATATACTAACATGTCTACTTCACGAATAACACATGCCTTCAAGCACATCCCTGTTATCTGTTACAGACAGTTTACATGATATCGATGCAAGACCAAACCTAACCCACACAACCTACGGCCACTTTGCACTTCAGCACCTGCTCCGCTCTCTTTCTCAGTGGGACTCTGGAACTGCCAGTCAGCTGTGAACAAAGCTGACTTCATTCCAGCCTTTGCCACACAGTCCACCCTCAGCATCCTGGCACTGACAGAAACATGGATGCATCCAGAGGATACAGCAACACCTGCTGCTCTCTCCAACAACTTCTCCTTCTCTCACACCCCTCGACACACTGGTAGGGGTGAGGGAACAGGTTTGCTCATTCATAACAACTGGACTTTTTCACCACACTCTTCACTATGTAACAATACTAGTTTTGAATTCCATGCCATTACTACAATGCAACCCACAAAAATCCATGTTGTTGTAATCTATCGCCCTCCAGGTCAGCTGACAAACTTTCTTGAGGAGTTGGATGTCCTGCTGTCCTCCTTGCCGGAGGATGGTAGGCCACTTGTGGTTCTTGGTGATTTCAACATACACCAAGACAAGCCCCAGGCCACTGAATTGAATACTCTCCTGGCCTCATTTGACTTGGAAAAACTACACACCACAGCAACTCACAGATCGGACAACCAGCTGGACCTCATCTTTACACGTAACTGTACCAACTCAAATATTCTTGTTACTCCTTTACATGTCTCTGATTACTACTTTGTTCAATTCAACATGACACTCCCATCTACATTAAAACAGACTCCACCATCGGTTTCCTTTCACCGTAACCTCCGTTCTCTCTCACCCTCTCGCCTTTCCACTGCTGTCTCTACATCTCTTCCTACACAAAATGTATTTACCACGCTTAATGTAAACACTGCCACAGACACACTAAGCTCTACTTTAACAACCTGTCTAGACAACATCTGTCCTATCCCCACTAGGCCAGCACGTGCTACACCACCCAGCCCCTGGCTGTCTGACGTCCTTCGTGAACATCGGACTGACCTCAGGGCAGCTGAGAGGAGATGGCGGAAATCTAAAGATCCAGCAGATCTAGGTAAATATCAGTCCCTGCTTGCAACTTTTTCAGATAATGTTAAATCTGCAAAAACCTCCTATTACCAGAACAAGATCAACAGCACCATAGACACTCGCAGCTTGTTTAGAACATTCAACACCCTTCTCTGCCCTCCCCCTCCACCGCCTGACACATCACTGACAGCAGATGTCTTCGCCACATTTTTCACTAATAAGGTTGCAGCCATCAGCAATACATTCTCAGCACCACACCTTGTCAAACACCTGTCTCCTGTATGCAACTCTTCTGTCTCTATGTTCTCTCCTCTGACTGACACTGAGGTCTCTAAACTCCTCCTCTCCAACCACCCCACCACCTGTTCCCTTGACCCCATTCCTTCTCACCTTCTCCAGGCCATTTCTCCATCCATCCTACCTGCACTCACACACATAATTAACTTCTCTACTTACAGGCACTTTTCCCACTACATTTAAGCAGGATCGAGTAACCCCGCTGCTGAAGAAACCTGCACTTAATCCCACACAAATAGAACACTACAGACCAGTCTCTCTCATACCATTCATGGCAAAAACACTTGAAAGGGCAGTTTTCAATCAAATCTCTACCTATCTCTCACAGAACAAGCTGCTGGATGACAATCAGTCAGGCTTTAAAAGTGGAAACTCCACCGAGACCGCCCTGCTGTCTGTCACCGAGTCGCTGAGAAGGGCGAAAGCTGAATCCAGATCATCAGTCCTGATTCTGCTGGACCTTTCTGCAGCCTTTGACACAGTCAACCATCAGATCTTACTCTCTACCCTCTCCTCGCTGGGCATCACAGGAACTGTGCTTGACTGGTTTAATTCCTATCTCTCAGGAAGGTCCTTCAAGGTAGCCTGGAGAAGTGAGGTATCCAAACCACATCAGCTACTTACTGGGGTACCTCAGGGATCAGTGCTTGGGCCACTTCTCTTCTCTATATACACAACATCACTGGGACCCTTCATTCAGGCACATGGTTTCTCTTACCACTGTTACGCTGATGACACGCAACTCTACTTGTCTTTCCAGCCCAATGACACCACAGTGACTGCTCGAATTTCTGCCTGCCTGGCGGACATCTCGGCCTGGATGAAGGAGCACCACCTGCAACTAAACCCAGCCAAGACTGAACTCCTTGTCTTTCCAGCCAACCCTGATGTTGAACACAACATCACCACGCAGCTGGGTGCAACTACAGTAACGCCTTCCAAATCGGTCAGAAATCTAGGGGTAACCATCGACAACAGACTAAATTTCACAGACCACATCTCAAAGACCGCAAGATCATGTAGATTTACACTCTACAATATCAGGAAGATAAGACCCTTCCTCTCTGAACATGCCACACAACTGCTTGTCCAGTCACTTGTCATAACTAGACTGGACTACTGTTGTACCAACACAAAGAGGCACCAAAACACTTTCCCGGACCTTCAGCTTCATCATACCACGTTGGTGGAACGACCTTCCCAACTCCATCCGTGAAGCTGACTCACTCTCTGTCTTCAAAAAACGACTAAAAACACATCTTTTCCATGAGCACTTAACCAGTCATTAAAAAATAAATAAATTAAAAAAAATTTCTGTTGCACTTTATTCTATTTTGAATACTATTATGATGCTAGTGATACTTTGTAATACAGCACTTTTCATACCACTGTCTCCTAAGATGATTCGCTTATGTTTTCCTCTCTTGTAAGTCGCTTTGGATAAAAGCGTCTGCCAAATGAATAAATGTAAATGTAAATGTAAATGCAACTAACAAAGGACAATGCATCTATGTGAACTTCTGCAGTTAATCCAGGATGAACTTCAAAAACATTAGTCATTAATCTTACAGTTCATACAAAATCTTTGTTTAAATACTGGCCCTTAACACTTCCTTAGTTTACTCATTTTAAACCATGACTTACACTGCACATAAATAACTAATATTGGCATTATATTCATGCTGTTTAGCCAGAGGGGAACTGGCCCCCACAGTGAGCCTGGTTTCTCCCAAGGTTATTTTTCTCCATTAACCAACATTTTTTGGAGTTTTGTGTTCCTGGCCACAGTCACCTTCGGCTTGATCACTGGGGTTCTAAATACAATTACTATTTAACGATTTAATTATTTATTTTTATACACAATTTACAATTACAAAATGATGAATCTAAGACTTTATAGATATTACAGTTTCATTTTCTGTTAAAGCATGCTTTTCTGTAAAGCTGCTTTGAAACAATGTGTGTTGTGAAAAGCACTATACAAATAAAAATGACTTGAGTTTAACAACACATATGAGAATGTTGTAATCAACAGACATGCATTGCTATCTGCTAGAAAAATACAAAAAAGTGCTACAAGTAATCAAACCTAATATGGATCAAATACATCCAGATGTTTCCCACATCATTTGTTGTTGATGTCACAGGCTGTGTGTCCAATCGGACTACAACATTTTGTAGCAAATTTATTTTATAGAAGCTAGTAAAATTAGGCCAATGCCAATGTGGACGGATGACAGCCTTCATCTATTTTGATAATCAATGAATATGTTAATTTGGTAAACCTAAATTTAACATCAAACAACAAATATTTTATAAAACTGCTTATTTTAGTCAAAATTATTTTGTTCCCCTTTTCTTCATCAGGCTGACAAGCATGTGCTCAGGACTTTCCAATAAGTGTGTGGCGGTGCTGAGAATCGCACTCGCACAATTACCAACACCTGTCTTTAATTAACTTGATGTGGAGACCGAAAGAGTGGAAGAGGATAAAAGGTGGCAGATTGTTAAGATCAGTGGAGAGGGGGGCCTGGGTAGCTCAGTGGTAAAGTACGCTGGCTACCACCCCTGGAGTTCGCTAGCTCGAATCCCAGGGCGTGCTGAGTGACTCAGGCCAGGTCTCCTAAGCAACCAAATTGGCCCGGTTGCTAGGGAGGGTAGAGTCACATGGGGTAAACTCCTCGTGGTCGCTATAATGTGGTTTGTTTTCGGTGGGGCTTGCGGTGAGTTGAGCACGGTTGCCGCGGTGGATGGCGTGAAGCCTCCACATGCGCTATATCTCCGTGGCAACGCGCTCAACAAGCCACGTGATAAGATGCGCGGGTTGATGGTCTCAGATGCGGAAGCAACTGCGATTCGTCCTCCGACACCCGGACTGAGGCGAATCACTTCGCGATCACGAGGACTTAAAAGCACATTGGGAACTGGGCATTCCAAAACTGGGAGAAAAAGGGGAAGAAGAAAAAAAGATCAGTGGAGAGAACAGGAGAAGATCAAGGAGCTTGTTTTCTATTGCTTGTGCACTGGAAGTTTCTGTCACCAAGACAAAATCCTTGTATGTACAGTGCATCCAGAAAGTATTCACAGCGCTTCACTTTTTCCACATTTTGTTATGTTACAGCCTTATTCCAAAATTGATTAAATTCATTTTTTTCCTCAAAATTCTACAAACAATACCCCATAATGACAACGTGAAAGTAGTTTTTGAAATCTTTGCAAATTTATTAAAAATAAAAAAACAAAAACAAAAATCACATGTACATAGGTATTCACAGCCTTTGCTCAATACTTTGTTGAAGCACCTTTGGCACCAATTACAGCCTCAAGTCTTTTTGAGTATGATGCTACAAGCTTGGCACACCTATTTTTGGGCAGTTTCTCCCATTCTTCTTTGCAGGACCTCTTAAGCTCCATCAGGTTGGATGGGGAGTGTCGGTGCACAGCCATTTACAGATCTCTCCAGAGATGCTGTGAATACTTTCCGGATGCACTGTATAAGCATACTTTGCAATAAAACTCATTCTGATTCACATTGTCTTACAACTTTTGTGATTGTTTCAGTTTACTTTAAGCCTGTTATTTTCACTGTTTAATGGTTTATTCCTCCATACTTTTGTAACTGGTGGTTTTTAGTCACTATCTGGGATAAGACTATATATTTTGATGGTTAAACCATAAACCACCATTTTTTTTTTTTTTTCAGTTAAATTGAAAAATGTATTTAAATTGTAGTTTGGGTACACCACTGTTACAAGTGTTTGATATAAAATACATATATAGTATGACTTGGACAACTTGGGTCATGCACTTTTTTTGCTACAGCTTGCCCTGTGGCCTCTATTTTAGTAGAAATGCATTTTTCAATACTGTAAAGTGATGTCACTAATGGAGGCTTTTCTAGTCACAGCCAACATTTTCAACTTATTGCTAATAAAATTTGTTCATCTTAATTACAGATTTTTGATTAGCAGTTGCAGCCCTAGTAACATTAACAAACTTCCATGTTTCACAAAAACATTTGTTCAATAAACTAGCAACTAGGAACTGTGTTTGGTCACAACTTGATGTCTAATGTCAAATCTGTGTCCTCAAAACCAGTTAAGAAAAATTGATGTAGCCTCTATAGGGCGCAGACATTTAATTTTTTATTTAATTTTAATTTGTATTAATTTATCACACATTATACATATGCACATCTTTTTTTCCCCACATATCCCAGCTAAGCTGGGGTCAGAGTGCAGGGTCAGCCATGATATGGCACCCCTGGAACAGATAGGGTCAAGGGCCTTGCTCAAGGGCTCAACAGTGGCATCTTGGCAGTGCTGGGGCTTGAACTCCCAACCTTCTGATCAGTAACCCAGAGCCTTAACTGCTGAGTCACCACTGCCCCCCAATGATATATTATCATTACATTGGTCATAGTGCTTGACACCAATTATTTTAAGAACGTCTTGCTAAAAAGTGTCAATGGGAGTACAGCACTAGTCAGTCATGCCTTACCAATAACACATCATTATCCTCTGATCCAGCAGGCAAGTCCTCGGAGTTACTGTCCCATTCTGCTCCTGAGGTGTTTTTCAATCCATTTGATCTGCTGTTGCTTGTGTCTATGGGGAGATTAAACAACAGATTTTAGCTGTTTCAGCTTTTGAAGTGTAATTCAAGCACTTTTCCAGCACTTTCAAGGTACCTGAATTCTATTATCCAGTTCTAAATGTTACTTAACAAAAATGCAATGATGAAAAATATCCTCTGTACGGTAATTTCAAACATTGCCCAAACTATAAAAATTTACGTTTCAAGAATTCCTTTAAACCCAGAACTAAGACGGGAATCCTTAATATGATTACAACCCAAGTTTTGCATTAAAACACAGATACAGTCTGCAACATTGGTTGTCTTTAAGGAGTCGTTTATCGTGGGGGAAAGCAAATCATGGTTACTGTACCATTCAATTCAATGTGGAAAATGAAAATAAATATCAATTTTTTATTTTTTAAAGAAAGTTGGTGTGTGGCTTTTTGCACTTCTCGTAGCAATTTTTCTCAATGCACATTATTAAAAAAACGCACTGTGCACTTATAGCAAACCAAACTCAAAACACCCCGAGATGGATGGAGTTTGTGTGGGTAGTTCACTGTTTGCGAGCCACTGAGACAGTTAAAAACACCGGTGTATCAAGACCCCTGGGTGTTGTGGGATAGCAAATTTAAGTGTCACTGTAAGATCAGGTGGTCTACTGTCTTTCATAAAACATCACATGAAAAACTAAAGTGGTGCACATTGCACTGGGCTTTCAAGGTATTTGGTATCGTGATTCTGTGAGATCGTCTACACATGGCTGCATCCTGTTTGTCAACTTGAACAACAGTGTATGTGAATGAAACTTGTTTCTCATGCTATCTAAGGCTATCACATTTTGTCTTTGATGTCTCTAGGTGCCACAGCCCCATTCTGTGAATTGGTGGCCATTGTTCATGATTCAATCAAGTCTGAGACAAATGTAAATGCATTGCTATAAGTGTGGACCCTTCCTTATTTGTATGAAAATTAAGTCATCTGAGTGATATAGTTACACTGATTGGATTAGGGCTGGAGAAACCCCAGTCTGTGGCAGGTTCAACTGCATTCTTTGTTTAAGGTTCACCTGAATACTTTGTTACCACCTGGAAGGACTGCCCACTGAATGCCAATAAAATACAATGTATGCCTCCCTAAATTAGACTTGATGACTGCAGCGCGAGACAGCACCTTCTGACATGTAGACTGATCCTCCCGATCTTCTACAATAAAGAATCCTGCCGAAGCTTTACCCGAGTCTCCTGGTCCTCTCTGAGAGCTTCCAACAGTTTTGGTGTCATGACCCGGATAGAGTTTGACACCTGACATCGATCCTGACTGAACTTACTCAGCTCTACTACGATTTGAGTTGATGACTGCAGTGAAAGACAGCACGTTCTGAAGTGTAGACTGATGCTCCTGATCTTCTACAATAAACAATCCTGCTGAAGCTTTACCCGAGTCTCCTGGTCCTCTCTGAGAGTTTCCAACAGTTTTGGTGCCGTGACCCGGATAGAGTTTGATGCCTGACATCGATCCTGGCTGAACTTACTCAGCTCTACTACAATTTGACTTGATGACTGCAGCTCAAGACAGCACATTCTGACATGTAGTCTGATGCTCCTGATCTTCTACAATAAAGAATCTTAAATCACACTAGGCCATATCGCAATTTAAATTTGGTTTTGGTTAACTGTGTAGCATTGAACTGAACGTATTTTATTTATCACATGTTAACTTTCTTCTCTACTTATAAGTATCCATGCGATGTAACATATGGATTGTTAAGTAATTCCAAGGTTTTAACAAAATCTTTGTCTCAGCTTATACCTTCAGAATGGCCAATGAGAACTGATAAGTGCAAACATTCATCAATGTCTTTTTTGCATACTTCAGGCCTTTGAACACCAAACACAAATTTTCAGCATGATTTCTCACCGCGATCAATATTTTGAATCAAAACAACAGATTCCTAACACGCCATACTCACCCAGA
The DNA here is from genome assembly GCF_019703515.2 of Myxocyprinus asiaticus. Classification (NCBI taxonomy): domain Eukaryota; kingdom Metazoa; phylum Chordata; class Actinopteri; order Cypriniformes; family Catostomidae; genus Myxocyprinus; species Myxocyprinus asiaticus. The sequence continues at coordinate 23,421,866 of NC_059378.1, read as the reverse complement.
GCGAACATTCGCGCCGAATCGTGCATGACAAAGCGAAGCTTTTTTTTTTTCACCTGGCGAAGAAATGCCCTGACCAATAATATTTAAGCTTTAGATCGCGTGTCGGAAGCTGTTGCAGTTAATAGAACCAGAGCAACTGGTGGCAGAAAGCAAGGAAAGCGGTTTTGGCCACTGACATTAAACGCTGAAGACACTCGAGAAAGAAATCCTGAACCAGCAGTGAGGTTGTGTAGTTAATTTGCTTCAAATGTCAAAAAATTCTCATGGGTTCTTTAAACATGAAATGATATTGCTGCATTACTGCCTTGCATCCCCTTTAAAAGGGATCTGATCTTATGTGGATTTTCTTCATAATTTACTCCATATTGCTGCATTGTTTTGCCTTTGCATTTAATCTTCCGTGAGTTCTTTTCTATCTTTAATATATCGTGGCATCTTTGCCTTTGTATAACCTTTTTTAATAAACAACTTTACGGATAAGTGTTTTTCTTCGCCAAATATTAATACTATTGATGTGAGTTGCAGAGCACTCTGTATGCCTTTGAATACCAAAAACTAAATCGCTATTGCTGTGCTATTTTTATTAGTCATTAGCATTAAAGTATTTAATAACATGTCAGACTGAAGATGGGTTTTGTTGGGTGAGATCTGTTTTATTGCTTGCACTCTTGGAGCATTTAAATATAACAGATGTACATGGCAATAAGATACACTCAAACACTTGTTTTAAGCATTTCATTATGAGTGTGCATTAGAACCAGAAGAATGAGCTTTATTGCCAAGTATGCTTACACATACAAGGAATTTGTCTTGGTGACAGAAGCTTCCAGTGCACAGACAATACAACAACAAGACAGAGATAATTTAAAAAGTATAAAAATTAAAAAGCGAATAGAAAAAAATTACTAAACACAGGACAAAAAAAATAAATAAAAGAATTGGAGAGCTGCCATCTGCAGCCTCGTTGTGGACATCTTGTATCACGCAGTGATTTTAAGCATATGCACTTAACACAAGTATATACAGTATGCATTACAGTGGCATATAATTAATATTGTTCTAAATGATAACATTTTTTAACTGTTATTATTATTCTTTACACTCAGTTCTTTCTAATAACCCCTCAGACTGTGTATACATGATGATACTATCAGTCAACTTGTCCAGCAGATAAACTGAAATAGTTTGTGAAGTGTCTCGGAAGTTTTCTTTCTCACTGAGCAAATCAACAACACACTTCGCTGCTGTAGCTTGTAGAAAATTCTTGTTTGTTTTGCAAACTTGTCAATGGTTTTTTCTTCTCATTCAGTGATGGACGGAGGGTGGACCAGCCCAAAGGTGCACTGAGCCACCTACCGTACCGGAGTAAAATTGCTTGTCAATTAGCTGAATATGCTAACGGCGAACATTCACTTCATTTTCTGGGGGAAAGGGCCATTAGAGGGCAAATCACCTCTCATAATCACATCGTGTTTGGTGTAAAAAGGCCTTTAGAGTATGAACTCCTTGTTGTTAAACTCTCCTTGGCATAGCCATATTTTATGTCTCCTTTCAGGCCAGCTGTCATTGAAAGGGCACCCTGGCATGTTGATGTCTACCACAGTGAGACATGCAGTACTTCTGTGTGCATTTGACATCAAAGCAAGATTCGGAGCAGCACAGGTGTGCTCACATAATGCCATGAACATAACAATTGGATAATAGAGCTGTTCAGGTTGTAGTTCAAAGACCCACAAGAGAATTAGCCATTTTCGAGCCTATGATTTTTTTTAGAATGGCAGTTTTAGATTTATGAATAAAATAAGGTCTGTGGTAAACATTACTTGAAGATATTTGGACGTTTTGTTCTACAACATAAATTATGCACAGTCATACCCCAAACGTGAATTTTGAAGCTGCTGTGTTTTTAAAAAAATATGTTGCTAACAAGTTGCTTGATAAGAACTACTACAGTTTTTCATTTGGTCAGGCACGTTCCCCCACATGAGTGTGGTATTTGTAGTCCTTATGTAGTAACACGTTAACATAAATTGTTTCAAAACACTGCAGCCTTAAAATTCACATTTGAGGTATGACTGTAATTTATGTTGTAGAAAAAGAGAGAACCCATGGCAAATTAGACTTCTGGGTTTGCCTACAAATTGAGCTGAAGAGCTCAATATCTAATTCAAATTCGAAATAATTTGGGATCTTTTGTAACACTAGACCTAAGGAAAATTGAAGATTATTACCAACCTTATTTGAACTTATTGATCTCTTTCACATGATCTACAGTATTTGAGTTGATATTCATCATGAACTCACCACTCTGAGGGAGAGTCAGTGGGGCCTGCAGCACTGAAGGTCGCAGGATGCTGCGCTGAGCTTCTTTGGGTTTAGGGCTCGGGACACCTGAAATAATCAATCAAACATGATTGCTAAAAACACAGCAGGACTGGTCAACAGAAATGAATCCCTCTGGTTGTAACTATCAGGCCCTGACAGTTCAGATGGTGGCCTCATGATAACATAACACTTGGACATTAATCAACAGTCTGTCCAAAACAGCAGATGTTTGAAGACTGACTCACCAGCACTTGGAGCCTGGCCATGGATCAAAGTCGGGGGCTTCAGACGAAACCCCACCGTCTTCTCCTCTGATCAAGAGAACAAATACAGAGAGGCAAAGCCACGAAAACAAGATTATTTATGATAAAAGCAGCAGGACATGCACAAGTAACTTCCAATTACAATTGAAAATCTGAGTCTTACCAGGTTCCGAGTCTGAGTTTGCAGTTGGTGACTGACAGAAACTGGATGTCATGAAAACATTATTCTTAGAAACTACAACGAAAAGAAAGTGTGTCACAAAACAGGGGTAAATGGAAGAAGCCCTTAATATACCATACAGGGGTGCATTTCCCGTACAATGCCGTAACTCACTGTTTAATCACGCATCGCTGGAGAAATTAACTAGCTAAGTCATGACTGTTTCCTGAAACCGTAGTAATTATGTCGCACATCCACGTTGGTTGAACCACGTTGGTTCAACAATATGGAGCTGTCGTTAAAGACGTTACGCAGCGGGTGGAGTAATAACTTCTACTGAGGTCAAATGGACATCAAATTAAAATAGCTCACTTATACATACACCAGAATGACGTTTAATGCGAGAAAGCTTCTGAAGACACAAAATCGGTGCGCACCGTGTAATGAGACAGATGCATTGCGCTGCAATAGTTGGGTTTCCCTCTACATCAAGGTTCCCCCGACCTGCTTGAGCACATATTCACATGGGCACTCTGCAAATGGGTGCGTTCCATTCAGTTGGGGCTGCGGACAGTTATTCCATCAACGTGCACTACCCCGACGACTCACACTGTTGTACACTGTCTCCGTGTATATATTTGCGTCTCCCGCTGAACGCGTTTAGATGCGCTTTACAATATGGAACAGCCTTTCCCCCTCTGGGCCCCATTCAAGCCTGGGACAAAAGGTCCAGCTTTCCCCCCTTATTAGCGGCCCTGCTTGCAAAGATAGTTGGCTAATGATGCTTTTGGGAAAACGCACACCAGATCTGTGATTACATGGTGCTCTAGAATGGTTGGTCTAGTTGGTCAATTATGGCATTCTGCAGTCAAATATTTTTATATAATGACCACTAAACTGCATAACTGCAGTTCCAGGTAACCAATCTCCAAACTTAAATCAATATTTCCTGTCCTTTAATTTATTTATTTGGTAAGCAGTCATGTAAGAAAGGGGATAATGTACAGTTAGTTGGTCATTATCTCCCTTGACGCGAAGTGGAATTACATTATACCACACTTATTTTATAGATGTAAATCTCTGGATTACCAGAGTAAGCCGGTGGAAACTGTGTTAAAGGTGATGTTCTTCCTCTCTTGGCAGCAGGGCAGGAAATGCCATCTTCTTTATCAGAGTCTGGGACAAAAAAATAAATAAACAGAGAGAGCAACCTAGATTGTATTTTGAAGATGCTGAAAGTGACATAGAAATATCTCACACTTTAAATCAATGTTTTCCGTAGACAGCAAAAACACTCAAAGCTCACCCTCTTCATCCTCTGTACTGGATCCCTCTGCTGACCTCTGGGGAGAGAATCAGTATTTAAGTGCCAATACAGGACTGAATCATGCAGTAAGCACAGATGTACTGGTCTTACTCTTACCTTTTGTGCTGTATCTTTCTGGAAAACAAACACCAGAGGAGCAACAGCAGGTTTCTCTGAAAGTTCAAAGATTTTGATTTGTCATCACACTGAGCGGACACAATACTATATAATGTATGATGCATTTCAAAACAAGAGCAATGCAAAACTTTTCTTTCTAATGGTTCTTGTTATGAATCGACCGGAGAAATGGGTGTATAAAGATGTTAGTTTAATCCTTCAGAATAATTAATCCTCTGCCCAGGCACTGTTGTGTCATGTACAAAAGACACATTGTTTTAGTAAACAAAGGCCTGAAACTGAAAGTAATAAGAGCAGAACAACTGATTATACATCCTCACAGATGGATTCAAAAACTTCAGCTTTAATTTGCCTGTGTCTATTTTAATCTCACCATGAGGACAGCTCGGCTTGCAGAGATGTGTGACTGTCTTTCTATAATTTACACTCCACAGATATCTACTAGTTACAGGCTTTGATGCTCGCAATGTCCCATTTAAACAAAACGCTCATCCGATTATCACTGACTGAATGATTCTGAGAGAGCAAATCAGACTTTAACCATCGCCAATACCATCCCATTAACATCACCAAAGTTGATGCAGATGATTTGTTTAGCCAAAACAACTCACCATTCTCATCTGCCATGCTGCTGTCTGAGTCCCACTTCAGGATGAAATCAACCTTCTTTGTCCTCGTCCATCAGAGAGAAAACACTAAACAAAATATGGTGGCAAAGTAAGACATTTTTAAATGTATTCAGTGATGATAACCATAAAAAACAGTATCAAATAGGGATGCATCGATGTGACAAGTTTTGGCCGACTACAGCCTAGTCAGATAGCGATAACGATACCAATATTTTGCCACTTAATTTTGTCATTAGCTCAATGTTTTACTTAGGAATGGTTAAAAATATATAAAGAGGTACAAAAGATTTTTTACTGTTCTTACAATAAATAATTTCCAATATACTGCATACACTGTAAAAAATGTCAGTTTTAACAGTAAAAGATGGTAAAAATGCTACAGAAAAAAAATGTTTATTGATTAAACAGTATTAACTGTAAAATATACAGTACATTTTTTTATATATTTTAAGACAATACAGTAGCTTTTACAATAAAATGTAAAAATTATATTTTTTAGATGTAAAAAGTATGATTGTCCTGTATAATGGTAAAAATGTACATTGTTTAACAAGAGAACATTTACTTTTTACAGTAGATTATTGTTAAAATTACAGTAAAAAACATAATCAGGCGTTCCCACAATTCCCTGCATGACCCATCATATTTCATTATATTTAATGGGAATAGTTATGTTTCTTCTTTTTAATATCAGTTACGTACATTGGGATGTACTGTTTTATATTTAATGTAGTTTACTTAATGTTTACTGCATTATTTATATTTCACATGTGTTACCCTGATGGTGTTTAGTGTTTGTGTGAGTGACACTGAGCACTGTCTCTACATGTTTATTGGTCATTGCTCCTGGAAGAGCCACTATTGGTGAACTTCATGTCATCATGTGCTCTTCTGTCATTTTTACGGTGATTAACAATACCTTATAAAGTAAAAAAGCAGATTTTTACAGTTTCAGAGGGTTAATATCAAGTTTATGACGTTTGTTTACTGTAAATATAACAGAATTACAGTGCCAGTGTGGTCATGTAAATTAAAACAGTTTTAAACTGTTAAATTTACAGGTTGCTCTGTAAAGTTGTTTACATTTTTACTGTATTTTTTCATAATTATTCTGGCAACCACAACTGCCAGTTGTAATAGTATATAATTTCCAATATCTCAAAGTCAAAGTCTGCTGGTTTCAAAAAGTTTTGGATGGGTTCCCTCATCATGTTGCAAATAGTTAAGCGCCACGTTCATAACCGTAACATCCGTTTATGGTGTTTTTTCCGCATTAATGTGAAAACGAGAAAGAATAAAAATGAAATATTACATGTTTTCAGGAGTGCCAACCCTTCTAAATATTATGACTTTTATTATTTCTGGATTGTGCAGTAAAATTCACAGAGTTTTTACAAAGTGTGTTACCAAATAATTATAAATAAACCATCAGTTCTTCATATCAGTGTTTTCATGCTTATTACCGATATGCTGATGATTGTAATTTGGTCAATAATTGGCCGATAAATATCGGCAGCCGATATATCAATGCATCCCTAGTATCAAATCATTCTCAGTAGCAATTTATAATAACTTTTATATATCATTAACAAACATTAAATAATACTTAACAGATCAGTTGGTCATGTACACATGAAAATTTCATACGAATGTTTTATGATAATTTAATTTATTGAGTTCACTGTCTGATTGCACATTTACTAATGATCTGTTATGCACTGTATAACACAATGATGTTCGTTAATATGTTATTAATTAACTTTATACGTGTTCCACTGCCAGTAAAGATCAAGAGGAAGGTATTTTAAATGAATGTATAATGTCAGAGTGTATTTCCTGTGTATTGGGTAAGGTTTACAGGTATAAGACTCTGATAATCCCTAAATCCTTAACTCGCTGTAAATATCAGAGCTGACTGTCTGAGATGAAAGAACAGATTATAGCAAAAAGTTACCTCTGAGCTCTGCTGTTCTCTAAAGCGTATGGGATTTATAAATGTGTTAAATATGGGGAGAGACCACCCACTCCTGCCACAAAACCACCTGAATGAAACCTTCCAATAAACAGACATAAACTTCCTACAAACAGCTACAGTTAAAATACATATGCCACTATAATCATTCATATACGTCGATCAGTATATGCACATAAAAAGAGCTGACACTTACACAATTGCATGTAAACATTAGTTATATCTCTGAGGCCGGTGCGTTTAGATGCTCCGCTAATACTGCATCATTAAACCCACCAACATAAATAAACACAGTCCTTCAACTCCAACCACTCATATTTATCATAACATCATTCATTCCACATATTAACCACGTCTGTGAGAAGTTACACTGGTATTTCAGACACAAACGGCACTTACCTTTTTCGGACAACCCCGCCATCTTACTTCCGCTGTCTACCCACAATCCTCCTGAGATCCGACGCGACGTCAAAACCCTTTCAGATTATGGAAAGGCCATACCAATAATTTTCTTTTCAATCCGATACCAAGTACTTTTAGGCCAATATTGCCGATACCAAAACCGATACCTCTTTTAAACTGATTTTGTATGAATTCTTTGGATAAAATGTCTTAAATTGGCTGCTTTGTTTACCCTTTAAAAATGAATTAGTATAAGCCACAATAAAACCGCAAAATTAACCATAGATATTGTTATATGGTTACTATTACAAAAACCAAGTTACTATATGGATACTAAAGTAATGCTGTAGTAAAACCATGGTTAACTGTATCAAAACCTTGGTTACTGCCAAAAAACAAAACAAAACAAACAAAAAAAAAAAAACATGGTTACTACAGTCGTGGTTACTATAGTCATGGTTAATACAATATTACTACAGTAATTCCATGGTAAGTTTTCATAAGGATTAAGGAGTTTTTCTGTCATTACATCAGGAAAGCACTGCTCCCTCTTTGAACGAGCGCTATGACTGAAAGGGTGAGTGCTGTCTGACTGCTAGTGTATTTTAACATTTCTGGCCCATCAAGATGAGTGGAAGAAAAAAACTGATCCAGTGCCATGCAACTATTCGCTAATATCATAATTTATTTCCACTTCGAAGATTATGAGATGCATTAATATTCATGTTATCTAAATAATAAGATCACTAGTTTAAAAAAACAACAACTTCAGAATCTATATTTTTATGTGAGGATCGATATTCTTGATACCACATCAGTATCGGAAGGATGGATACTTTAGTATGGATCCGCACATCCCTATTTCAGAACCCTTCTACATATCAGAACCTTCTAAACTCCCTGTGAAACTCTCTGCTTTTCACCAAGTACTATTATACTGGAAATTATTTTTCAAACATAAATTTAGCCTACATGACATGTCAATCTGGAATAACAGATGTCTGTTAGTAAACAGAAAATCTTTGTTTATTGTTGAATGGTGGCAGAAAGGCATATGGTCAGTAACACGTTATGAATAAATTTGGTAATATATTGAGTCCAACACACACTCACGGCGAAAAAACTCTCATGGCGAAATCGTAAGGATTCGTACGACTTTTCTAAATTGGCAAATTTGTATGACATCATGCGACTGCACTCGTTTGAAAACCTACGATTTTCACTACAGCCAATGACATCGCTGGACATCGTTTCCATCTAATATGCTACAGTTACTTGCTGTGCACACAACAGCTTCCTATCATGTTTACACACTCTACTGATTTGTTAAGTTTAGATAAGGGGTTTGGGTAAGGGCATAATATTAATAAGTATGTCCTTAACGCCTGGTGCGCGAAACTCGCGCTTACTTCCTTATTAGACATCCGGGAATTTGCACGTGATGAAGTCGTAGGCGTTTATGCAAAGGACTTCATGCAAGACCATATGAAATAGCCAACTCATAAATTATGTATGACTTTTCATATTTGGAGACATTGAGAGGGATGAAAAGTCCCAAAGCAAAATATTTGTATTCTCTATTGAAGGATTTTGTAAAGTAAAACCCCCTACACCCCTATTTTATTTTAATTTAATTTCTTTTTTAATTATTTATTTCCTTAATTTATTGTTTTGATGGTATGTCGTGGAGAAAGCAATGTGAAAATTGAGCTGTATTCTCAGTCTTTGTCAGCAAATCTTTCAGTTATGACTGCCTTTCTGATGTTGTTGAAGCAATAATAATAAAAAATATATTGGAGCCTGACAAGCTTAGCATAAAAATAGCATAACGTGGCAGTCCCATAGACATTTCTTTTTTACTTTAATAAATGCTTTATTGTAACAGTTCACATAACAGAAGAATTAAAAGGGAAAAAAGATAAACAAGCAAAGAAACATAAAAACATAAATATTATATACAAAGGGGTATTAGAACATTCAGAAGCCACAGATGCAGGGGTGTCTAATATGGGTAAAAGTTCAAGGCTCTACAACAGTCCAGAGTCTTTGTTGCCTTGGTGTTCCTTACACCCTCCAAAGTTTCAAGGTACTGATAGAGCTCAAACTTAAATTGTCCAAAATGTGGGATTTTCTTAGACCATCTACATTTATGGATATAATATTTACCTAAAATAATAAATAGGTTAATGATGTAACATATTTTCTTTTCTATGGGTTTATCATAAAAAATAAAATAAATAAAAAACATCTTTTACTTCCAAAATCCCATAGACATGAGCTGTACACTGGCGATGAGACAAGAGGCTGTTTTTTTAATGGATGTCTAAGGAAGAGATGCTTCAGCGTGCTGAATAAACTGCTTTTGTGAAGAAACAGCTCACCATTTGTTGAACTGACTGCCTGTCCACTAATCTTCAACATGTTTTACACTAAGCAGTCCTTATGAGATAAACTATGTGTGGAGTTTACTATGATAACATTTCTGTTTATAAGAGTTTTACAGTCTCCAGCTCGCATAAATTGCATCGATTAATTAAAATGAGTGTTTAGTATTAAAATATGATACATTTTGTACAATATTGTATATTATCTAATAAAAACTAAAAATAAACTGATATATATCTGTTTTTTTCAACAGTTCAGTTAGACTTGTAATGATTAATATATTATATATGTATTTATATTATTGTAATGACTATTATGACTGCTGTTTGCGCCCAATGATACTGATATAAAATTATATATATATATATATATATGTTATTATTATTATTATTATTATTATTATTATTATTATTTTTATCTAAAATAGATTAAGACTCTCATGCCTAAATCTGCAGCAGCAAAAGCGCTCTCTTTTTACCACTCACTTAAACATATTCCATAAACATTACATTCCCAAAACACGTTAACTACCGGATATATCTCAAAATCTACCACAAGAAAAAGTGCAAAAAACGGTCGTAAAACTCTAAACGCGGTCCATTGACGTCAGCCGTTATATGATTGGCCATAGGAGACTCACGTGATCCAAGTTGACCGTTATGCTCTCTACAGTGTTAAAAACGCTGAGGTTGTTAGATCTCTGCCATTATAACAAACACGCGATAGAAGATCTCTGGCGATGTTCTAGTTGCGTCGCGTCCCGCGCTTGTATTCTAGACGGGATATAATATTTTATTACAGAATTAAACCATTTTAATCATGTAAATTTAAAAATAGTAAATGAGAAAAATATAAACTTGGGGTTAGTTGTCTAGTATCAGGAAATACAATGAATAATTATCGTGGATTTGTCAGTTGTAGTTCATCTTACTGCAACCAGATGGGAGTAGAAAAATATTTTTAACACATTGACAGTTGAAGTCAGAAGTTTACATACGCCGTAGCCAAATACTTTTAAACTCAGTTCTTCACAATTCCTGACATTTAATCGTAGAAAACATTCCCTGTCTTAGGTCAGTTAGGATCATTATTTTAAGAATGTGAAATGTCAGAATAAAAGCAGAGAGAATGATTTATTTCAGCTTTTATTCCTTTCATCACATTCCCAGTGGGTCAGAAGTGTACATACACTTTGGTAGTATTTGGTAGCATTGCCTTTAAATTATTTAACTTGGGTCAAACGTTTTGGGTAGCCTTCCACAAGCTTCTCAGAATAAGTTGCTGGAATTTTGGCCCATTCCTCCAGACAGAACTGGTGTAACTGAGTCAGGTTTGTAGGCCTCCTTGTTCACACACACTTTTTCAGTTCTGCCCACAAATTTTCTATTGGATTGAGGTCAGGGCTTTGTGATGGCCACTCCAATACCTTGACTTTGTTGTCCTCAAGCCATTTTGCCACAACTTTGGCGGTATGCTTGGGGTCATTTGGAAGACCCATTTGCGACTGAGCTTTAACGTCCTGGCTTATGTCTTGAGATGTTGCTTCAATATATCCACATAATTTCCTTCCTCATGATGCCATCTATTTTGTGAAGTGCACCAGTCCCTCCTGCAGCAAAGCACACCCACAACATGATGCTGCCACCCCCATGCTTCAGGGTTGATATGGTATTCTTCGGCTTGCAAGCCTCACCTCTTTTCCTCCAAACATAATGATGGTCATTATGGCCAAACAGTTAAATTTTTGTTTCACCAGACCAGAGGAAATTTCTCCAAAAAGTAAGATCTTTGTCCCCATGTGCACTTGCAAAATGTAGTCTGGCTTTTTTATGGCGGTTTTGGAGCAGTGGCTTCTTCCTTGCTGAGCAGCCTTTCAGTTTATGTTAATATAGGATTCATTTTACTGTGGATATAGATACTTGTCTACCTGTTTCCTCCAGTATCTTCACAAGGTCCTTTGCTGTTGTTCTGGAATTGATTTGCACTTTTCGCACCAAACTACGTTCATTTTTAGGAGACTGAATGTGTCTCTTTCCTGATCGGTATGATGGCTGCGTGGTCCCATGGTGTATATACTTGCGTACTATTGTTTGTATAGATGAACGTGGTATCTTCAAGCATTTAGAAATTGCTCCCAAGGATGAACCTGACTTGTGGAGATTCACAATTTTTTTTCTATGGTCTTGGCTGATTTATTTTGATTTTCTCATGATGTCAAGCAAAGAGGCACTGGGTTTGAAGGTAGGCCTTAAAATACATCCACAGGAACACCACCAACTGACGGCAATTAGCCTAACAGAAGCTAATTGCCTAATGGCTTTACATCATTTTCTGGAATTTTCCAAGCTGCTTAAAGGCACAGTTAACTTAGTGTATGTAAACTTCTGGAATTGTGATATAGTCAATTAAAAGTGAAACAATCTGTCTGTAAACAATTGTTGGAAAAATTACTCATGTCATGCACAAAGTTGATGGCCTAAACAACTTGCCAAAACTATAGTTTGCCAACACGAAATCTGTGGAGTGGTTAAAAATATGTTTTAGTGACTTCAACCTAAGCGTATGTAAACTTCTGACTTCAACTGTACATGTGTACATGTGCTATGCATGTGCTGACGCTTTTATCCATAGCAATTTACAGTGCATTGAAGGTATATATTCTTATGAGTAGCCTATTTGTGTTCCATGGAAATCTTAGACACAACCTTTTCCAGTGCGCCATGCTACAGGAAATATAGACAATAAATTCACACAAATCCGCTTATTCAGTAACAGTGTTTAATTCAACACTTTATTCATTAATTTAGTAGCCTACTATTCAGCCAAGAGACAGTATCAATTTAAGGCAATCTACCATACAAATTTACAAAAATATAGACTAACATAAAATTAGATATGCATATAAAAGATGAAGGCTTTGGTGTAAGATATACATATTTCCCATATACATATTCATCAAAACTTTACTAAGACACTACATTTCAAACCAGAATCTCTATTAACATGTTCCATGTCATGTTTTAAGGCCAGTGGTGAGGTGATCATACTCTATTTTTGATCATCTAAATCATGGTATTGTGGTTTTCTGTTTCTGTACAGACAATAATGTTGTATGAAGAACACAACATCAAAAAAGATGGAAAGCACACCCAATCCAAACTTTGTTGGATCCCCAAATATAAACTTCCATTTATCTGTGAAAAAACAAACAAAAAAACACATTCAAATTAAAACAGAACCAGATTTAGTGTAAAAATGTAAGTATTATGAGATGCTTGTGTGGTCTCACCATTGTTATAGGCCTGAAGGAACATCTGAAGCAAACTAAAACTGCCCCCTGTGAAGTCGAGCAGCACATTACCAATGCTCCACCCCTCTGTGCTCTGCCTGCGGTAATTCATATAAGCCTGCAAAATATGTCATATTAATGAACATTATGAAATAGTATGCCGCACAAAGCTGTACATAGCAATGTTTAAAATATATCTTCTCCCCTCTCTGAAAATATCCATACTTTAAAATCTTCTTCCGAACATGCATTTTAAGTGGAGTTTCGGGAGCTTGGCAACTACAGCACATTGTAAACACATATAATTGGAAACTAATGAGTCGCTTTATTTCAATGTGGAAGAACGTCATGACTCTCAGTGCAAGCAGTCCATTCTGTACTCTGTCTGATTCGTTGGAAGCTCTTGATCAACCTTGTGTTACAAGCCGCAAGTACATGTATCTGCACAAATTTGTTACCACAATATGGGAAGTGTGAAATCACTATTTTTAGCACCGCACCAAAGTCTACTGCTCTGGTCTATGACTAGCTATCATTCTTAAAGGAGTAGATTACACAACTATGAAAATTCTGTCCTACATTATATCTCACTACAAATTGTTTAATTCTGAAATACATAAAATTATAAGGCCAATTCACGCTGCCCCAACAAATGCCAACACTTCAATCTCTCTAAAGTTGGCTGTTGTATTCAGAATGTTGAGAATCATTACTGTTGTGTTCATACTGATCCAACAAACACCAACAAACTTACGTGTTGTTGTTTGCCCTTGAAGAAGATGATTGACAAGGAAGAGGTTGCGTATGAAGCCAAACATGATTTAAAATATAATTTTTATATAGATTTAAACACATCTAGCATATAGTGACATTAAGCTAGTTGTAAAAACATTTTGTATTTGTTGGGAACTTATTCATTCTGAAAGTTCCATCGGAGGAAAAATATTTCACACATGAGATTATGTCCATAAAATGTGGGAAAAGTTGATATTTTTAATTACTGCAGATCTGCAATGAGTTCGGTGTTTGCATTTTCTGTGTGAATTGACGCCATTTGAGGAATAAAGAAACTTCATGCTTCAGCAAAAATCTATCAATCTCTGTCTGAGATACGGACTCCGTGTCTTGCAAATTTGTGTATTTCCTCACGAGTGTCATCCACACAAACTGCTGAACCCATATAATTTTGTTTTCTTTTATTTAGAAGGGGACGGAAAGCTCAAACAAATTCGCTACAAAATGTTATTAATCGGGACTGACTGCATTTCTCCTGATCTTCTAATGCAGTTGCGGCTGCGCGCATTCATTTTCTATGAGCTGACAGGGACACTTACCTCATTGTCATGGCAACGGTTTGCGCTGAAGTTAGATTATGTCAGAGTCTGTTTGAGTTTGTTGAAAAATCATACCAGACTGCTCAAACTTTCAAAGACCCGACAAACAGCGATTAAACATGTTAAATCTGTGAAAACAGACGCCAACAAATGCCAACAAAGGCCAATAGGGTAAACACACTGATCCGACAAAGATAGCCTTTGTTGGGGCAGTGTGAATTGGCCTATAGAGGTTAAATGCATTGCGGAAGCTGTTTCTTGTTCTCTTTATAATTAAACCATTTTTGTGCTGTTGTGATTGGAGATGGAAGAGTTGTACCTGAGGAATGTACTTTACAAGTGTGACACCCAGTTTAATATAAGAGAAGTAGTAAAGATACTCCAGCCAGGAGATCTTCCGTGCCACTGCAACAAACAGGGAGACAAACGCAAAGGTCCAGCCAATCACTAATAAGCCAATGGCCACTTTGGAAACCTTTTGCCCACCTCTCTAAACAACAAAAAAGCAGAAAAACAACAGTTAAAGAAGCAATAACATTTTCTTATCTACAAAATTGCATTTTCATTTCTCCCTCAAAACAGGATAATCACTCAAATTTTAAATACTAAGGAGATATTGTTCCACAATCCTAAATCATGACATGTTAATGTTTACCTCATAGATGGCACACTGGCAGATATAGACGAGAGTGAGAACTACAGCATGAAGACTGAAGAAGACATCATTGGAGTCGACAGGATTGACTCCATTCGGATCATTACTCAAAAACTCCTCCTGTAGGAACACCATTTATATAGATCTATTAAAGGGATAGTTCACCCAAAAATGAAAATTCCCTCATCATTTACTCACCCTCATCCCATCCCAGATAAGTATGACTTTCTGCTGCTGAACACAAATGAAGATTTGTAGAAGAATATCTCAGCTCTGTAGGTCCATACAATGCAAGTGAATGGTGGCAAGAACTTTGAAGGTCCAAAAAAACACATATATGTAGCATAAAAGTAATCCATACAACTCTAGTGGCTAAAGGTGCTGCAAGCAATTTTTTCATTGAAAGGTATGCAAAACTTTTTCCTACTCCCTTAAAGTTATTAATGAAATAAGTGTCTTGAGATATCTCACCGGTCTCTGTGCCAGCTGTAGACTTTGTAAACACCAAGCAAAAATGGGAACAATGTGAACACACCTGTCAATCATTTTGCTCGTTCTCATAGTATTGTAGTTGCAGCGAGGTTTATTGCCATTTTTAAGCCATGTTGTTCATAACAGTTGTCTGTTGAGGGCGCTATTTTGCTGCTGTTGTTTTGAACAACAAAAAAACAGTTTCTGCATAATGTTGGTCTCAATAAAGCTAATTTGTTATCTTTGGAGTGTGGGTTTTGGAAAGAGTGGCCGTGGATAATTCAACGGCTCAGTCTTGTGAATGTAGAAAGGATGAAATAGCTTACAGCACCTTTAAATACATGTGTTCAGAAGCAATATGATAGGTATGGGTGAGAAACAGATCAATATTGAATTCCTTTTTACTATAAATTCTCCTCCCTACCCAGTAGAAGAATAAAAGATGAGGAATGTGAAAGTGAAAGTGGAGATTTATAGTAAAAAAGGACTTAAATCTTGATCTGTTTTTCACCCACACCTATCATGTCGCTTTCTGAAAATATGGATTTAACCACTGGAGCCTTATGGATTACTTTTATGCTGCATTTATGTGCTTTTTGGACCTTTCAAAAGTTCCAGCCACCATTCACTTGCATTGTATGGACCTACAGAGCTGAGAATTTATTAAAAAATTCTTTGTTTGTGTTCAGCAGAGGAAAGTAAATCATACATGAGGGTGAGTAAATAATGAGTGAATTTTAATTTTGGGTGAACTATCCCTTTAAAAAAAATTGTCAACAAACAATGGCAAGTCTACTACTTAAATACACCTAGAGCTAAATTAGTCTTTAGGCTAGTAATAAATTGCATATAAATATAAATAAATGAGTTTAAAGTCTTAACACGCTTCATTTGGCAGTCTTTGAGACCTATTTTAGACCAGTATAGGTTTTTCTTGAAAACCTTTTGTAAACAGCAGGATATTTCATGACAAAAAAAATAAAAATAGGACAGGGCTTGATTTTATCCACTGGAAACTGATTGGATCATGAAAAGTCTCTATAAGAGGACTTGGTGACATCAGCCAAAAAGTAAAGTCGATTCAAAGCCGGAGCATCTGGAATGTACATTACAAAATTAAATAGGGTCAATATTGATTTCATGTTGACTTGAACTTTTGATATTAGTGAATAATTTTGCAATATCCAGCCATTAATTAACATGAATACCAAAATAATCAACAGATCTACAACAAATGAATGTGACATTACAACTGCAGCTGTGTCAAGTGTTCTCACCTGTATATACGGCACCCAGAACAAGCCAACATTGAACACACTGTAAGCAATGAATCCAGTTAGATTGAGAGCGAGGAAATCAAAGCTGAGGCCTACCACACTGTATGACACAAAACATACACATTACTCATCAAATCAGCACTTCATTCACTATAAATACTCGATTCTCAAGGAAAATAATCTTTACCTGCGTCGTTTCCAGTTCTCAAATGCTTGTGGGTAGAACGACACAGACCAGGCCAGGAAGTAAATCCAGCCAATGATTTGGTTGATAATAAAAAGAACATTGCTTCTGACTATCAAGAATCTGATTCGAGTTGTATAGCTGGAAAAAAGAGATTTTGCTTAAAAATATTAGTTACAAATCTACAAATCAAAGACAGATTTATTGTTACAAAATGCTACAATGCCACTGACCGGAGAATATGTTTCATTTAGTAGGGCTGGGTATTGATACAGATTTCATGATTCGATTTGATTCCAATTCACAAGCTCTCGAGTAGATTCTGATTTCGTTTAGATTCAAAATCGATTCATATGGGTATATTTCAGTTATAATGTACCTTTTGCTTACATATGAAAGACATTTTCACACAGCTAATGCCGTTAATTATACAGGGGACCTTCTAAGTAGGTACATTATTATATATTATACTACTCATATATTTATCCATTCATCATTTTGGTCACATTTTGGCTTTTTAAAAATGAACAAATACATGTTTTCAATCAATAAATAACATATTATATTTCATATATTATTTTTTGTTACATGATTATTATTTAATTGCATAATTTGTACTACTTACATGTATTTACATTGATTTGTTGAACATGTGCTAAAAATCGTTACTGTCTCTTTAACAATACCGGCATTTCTGTAAAGAGCATCTGAAGATGAGCACATATTAATGAGAGTGACTCGATTGGCTTTATCTCATCTGTGCCATGCGTGATTAGAATTAAATGTTTATTTTTTTAACAACAACTGACTGTAGAGAAAAGAAAGGGTTTTAAAAGAGACATTATTCAATGACAAATGGGTTGCGTGGATTTCGTCTTTGGACACGCATTACACGGAACAACTTTTACTCTCAACATAAAGTGAAAGGATCTCGCTGCTGAATACTCCACCACCACTATACTACTCAATTACTGGTGAGTGAAATGCAAACATTTACCGGCCAGTTGCCATATTTATACATTTTAGTCACATAGCTTAAAAATGTGTATTGCAAATGCGAGTGATTCCTCTCATTGTTGTGGAGGCTTGCGCATAGAGTAAAGGATCTTGTCGATCTTGGGATTTAAGAATCAATAGAGAACGTTCAAATGAAGCATCGGAAAATCAATATTTTTACCCACCCCTACCATTGAGCATATAGAGATGTCCCCTCTAGGTGTTGTTTTTAGAATATTGCATATATCTCTTCTGTTAACGCACATGTTAGACTTACAGTTAATTAAGAAATCAAACAGCGAGTGATTCCAGCCAGGTCTCCTAAGCAACCAAATTGGCCCGGTTGCTAGGGAGGGAAGAGTCACATGGGGTAACCTCCTCGTGGTCACTATAATGTGGTTCTCACTCCGGTGGGGCACATGGTGAGTTGTGTGTGGATGCCGTGGAGAACAGCATGAAGCCCGCACATGCACTATGTCTCCGCGGTAACGTGCTCAACAAGATTAATAAGATGCGCGGATTGACGGTCTCAGACACGGAGGCAACTGAGATTTGTCCTCCACCACCCGGATTGAGGCGAGACACTACGCCACCACGAGGACTTAGAATTGGGCATTCCAAATTGGGGAGAAAAGGGGAGAAAATAAAATAAATAAATAAATAAATAAACAGAACTGGTTTTGCAAGATGATGATTCAAATGTCTCCATGCCTGGCTGTAATGCATTTACACATGTGGCTTAATGCCATAACTGACAACAAAAAATAACAACAAGGAAATGTGAAATAGATACCATATCTTATTTATAAAGTATGCAAATGAGTTGAACAAAATGTGGGCTGAGGACTAATAGAAACCTACAGGAGAACATCACTTATGCAATATTTATCCAATAATGTTTTCAATTGGTGACAGTTAACAAAATCTGGTTTACAACACACCTTTTTATGCGAGTGTCATTGCTGTAAAGGTAAATGGTCACCTGACCAACCCCCTCTGCACGCATTTCAAAAGATACAGATGTGTTTTCTGCTGGCACAACAACCTGTGCAGGTATAAACAGTAGGTATATTTTAGCTTGTATGCCAATGCAGAACTTGAATGTTTCCTTAATTCAAAGAAAACTGTTTATTAAAACCAAATATTATTATACCAGTATAATGCGGTTAATGAATATTTTTTATGTTAAGGCTGATGAAAACAGATATGATGTCCAGTATTATAAAAAGTCATGCTTGTATAATTTAATCTAGAATTTTACATATTGCAATATACAAGACCAAAAGTGTAATCATTATTTGTATTTAGACAAAGCAAGTTATAGTCATCCCTAGTGATAAGTGTACATACCTCATCAGGAAGTTGAATTATTAAAGAGACATTTCTTGATTTATATGTGATGTTGAAATAAACTGTTATAGCTGTGTTCAACGGTGTACTGTAAAATAAAACAAATGAAAGACCAGGTAAATTATTTCTCTGAACCCATTACCATCAGTAGGCCTACATTAGATTTGATATTAACTTAGTGACTGCCTAGTACACTAGACTTGATGCAAGGTGACCCAGCAGATAGAAATAACTCCAATAAATCAGATGGTTTGTAGAAAGAATAACAATTTTAATTGGTAATATTTAATAAAGGAAGTAAAGTCGATTGTAACGAACACTGAATAAATGCAAAATAATAAAGAAATACATCTGGAATATTGAGTAAATACAGTTGAAGTCAGAAGTTTACATACACTTTAGCCAAATACATTTAAACTCGGTTTTTCACAATTCCTGACATTTAATCGTAGAAAATATTCCCTGTCTTAGGTCAGTTAGGATCACTACTTTATTTTAAGAATGTGACATGTCATAATAATAGTACAGAGAATTATTTATTTCAGCTTTTATTCCTTTCATCAAATTCCAATGGGTCAGAAGTTTACATACACTTTGTTAGTATTTGGTAGCATTGCCTTTAAATTGTTTAACTTGGGTCAAACGTTTTGGGTAGCCTTCCACAAGCTTCTCACAATAAGTTGCTGGAATTTTGGCCCATTCCTCCAGACAGAACTGGTGTAACTGAGTCAGGTTTGTAGGCCTCCATGCTCACACACGCTTTTTCAGTTCTGCCCACAAATTTTCTATCAGATTGAGGTCAGGGCTTTGTGATGGCCACTCCAATACCTTGACTTTGCTGTCCTTAAGCCATTTTGCCACAACTTTGGAGGTATGCTTGGGGTCACTGTCCACTTGGAAGACCCATTTGCGACCAAGCTTTAACTTCCTGGCTTATGTCTTGAGATTCTGCTTCAATATATCAACATAATTTTCCTTCCTCATGATGCCATCTATTTTGTGAAGTGCACCAGTCCCTCCTGCAGCAAGGCACCCTCACAACATGATGCTGCCACCCCCATGCTTCATGGTTGGGATGGAGTTCTTCGGCTTGCAAGCCTTACCCTTTTTCCTCCAAACATAACCATGGTCATTATGGTCAAACAGTTCAAATTTAGTTTCATCAGACCAGAGCACATTTCTCAAAGCTTCATTCTCAAAGATTCACAAGATCTTTGTCCCCATGTGCACTTGCAAACTGTAGTCTGGCTTTTTTATGGTGGTTTTGGAGCAGTGGCTTCTTCCTTGCTGAGCAGCCTTTCAGGTTATGTTGATATAGGACTCATTTTAATGTGGATATAGATACTTGTACACAGTGGCGAATTCTCAGGGCCAGCAAAGCCTTCTC
This sequence comes from Myxocyprinus asiaticus, assembly GCF_019703515.2. Classification (NCBI taxonomy): domain Eukaryota; kingdom Metazoa; phylum Chordata; class Actinopteri; order Cypriniformes; family Catostomidae; genus Myxocyprinus; species Myxocyprinus asiaticus. The sequence goes on along the minus strand of NC_059378.1, from coordinate 23,401,343 downwards.
TGCTGGCGAAACATGCCAAATAAATATATATTTTTCATCTTTTCATTCTCAATCACCTTTTTGCCTATGTATTTTTAATCCTTTCCACTCTTAATCTACAAACAAATAGAGAAAAATGAAAAGTTTATCCAGTGTGACAACTGTTTCACAAATCATATGCACGAAGCCGAAGCAGCGTGTGAGTCTGAGCTCCACCCCTCAGGCCTTCAGAATTTCTTCAGAATCCCTCAACAGTGCAAATGAATGAGCAACTAAAGTCAGATTTTCAGATTCATCAGCCAATCAGATTGATTTATTTGTTCTTGGTGGGTGTGATCTTTAGGATATGTCCTTCTAGCTGGCCTTGAGTGATGCAATCACGAATTAAGTGATGTACGTAATTCAAGAGCGAAAAGCGTAAGATCAAGCTGTCTGACGAGTCGGCTGCCATCACTAAAAACACGAGATGTTCTGCAAGACCGTGTGATTGCTTAATTTATTAAACAGGAAAACAGGGCTGATTTTCACTTCAAGTAAATTTGTAAGTGCTTTTTGCATTGTTATAGCAACATCAGGAGGTTTCTAAGTGCAAATTAGGCTGCTTGAGCATTCGGTGTCAGATCAAGATTTGAAAAGTAGTGCTGCGTTCCATTCAAATCAGAAAGTCGGATTTTACAACTTCCTACTAGGAAAAGTGCAATGAAATGCATCTTGAAGTCAAAATTACAACTACAAGGCTTGTGCAGAAATTCTCAACTCCGATTTTGGTGAGATGCAGGGGCATAATGTCACACAAATATGTCCACACTCAGGGAGATATACAAAGTAAGTGATAAACATTCACTTTATTAAGTAATATCGATAAATTAGTTCATTTCCACATTACATGATATAAAAGCTTGTTTAACAAATGCCTGCAGAAACAGGTGTATAAAACATGATAATCTCTTTTGATAATCCTACACCTGTAGCACAAATGCTAGCGCTGCAGCATTGTTTACCAGTTGGGTTGCTAGGAGACATCTCTAATGAGAGTCAAACCCCTGCTAAGCTAATGGGAGCGGGAATGGGATGCATTTATGGTCGGAGATATCAAGTAGGAACATCCCTCATCCAGCTTGAATGGAACGCAGCATAACTGTGTACCCTGACGAAACTAAATTTATTGCAAGCAACATTTAAATCGCAAATATTATTAGATAGATTTTTCCAGGTATTATAGACCTCCTTGGTAGATTCATATGAAAAATTATGATTTTTGAATGTCTGTTTGGGAGACGTTCATTTCACAAACAGTCATGCTGCAGTTGAAATTAGGCTTGCTTGAGTATTAAGTGTCGTTTCAAGTTCTGGCTTTCGTGCATGGACGTGTTTTTAAAATGTCAATTGGTATTACTAGTTAGCTGTGACATAATGTATGATGCCCAAAGGCACAGGGTGCCTTATTCATTGTGAAACTGTGTTTTCTTAATGGCATGAATCACACTGAAGGCCTAGACTTTAAATGCACGGCCCGCCACTGCTTGTATACCTGTTTCCTCCAGCATTTAAAAAGGTCCTTTGCTGTTGTTCTGGGATTGATTTGCACTTTTCGCACCAAACTGCGTTCATCTCTAGGAGACAGAATTAGTCTCCTACTGCAGCGGTATGGTGGCTGCATGGCCCCATGGTGTTTATACTTGCGTGCTATTGTTTGTACAGATGGACGTGATACCTTCAGGCATTTGGAAATTGCTCCCAAGGATGAACAAGTATTGTGGAAGTCCACAATTGTTTTTGCCTGAGGTCTTGGCTGATTTCTTTTCATTTTCCCATGATGTCAACCAAAGAGACACTGAGTTTGAAGGTAGGCCTTAAAATACATCCACAGGTACACCTCCAATTCAGTACACCTCCTATCAGAAGCTAATTGGATAATTGTCTAAAGGCTTGAAATCATTTTCTGGAATTTTCCAAGCTGCTCAAAGGCACAGTTAACTTAGTGTATGTAAACTTCTGACCCACTGGAATTATGATATAGTCAATTAAAAGTAAACAATTGTTGAAAAAATTACTTTTGTCATGCACAAAGTAGATGTCCTAAACGACTTGCCAAAACTATAGTTTGCTAATATTAAATCTGTGGAGTGGTTAAAAAAAATGAGTTTTAATGACTTCAACCTAAGTGTATGTAAACTTCTGACTTCAATTGTAGGTCTTAATGATATAACCCCTAAACTAAGTCTATAGTATGTTGTCTCATCTAATGAATTAAGTAAGTAAAAGGATTAAGATGGAGAGGAGCTGAAAAGATATTTGTCTGAAGCTATATAATACAAATCAGCATGCGAGCTTGGTTTATCTCAATGTTTTTGTTCTGACAGAGAAAACAACACATTCAGCCTGGGTCTCGATGACAATCAGGGCCTAAAACTGCGTGAACAGTACCATTTAAGACATTTTTTTTTTTTTTTTATCATAATCATAACTAACTCTAGCACTTAGGTAGGTATGATGAGTAACAAAACAGTTACTAAACACTGAATAAGAAAAATAAATACTTAATATCCGTGCCTATATTTTGAGCATTATCAAGTCCATTGATGCCATGAATGTATAGATAAATGATTACACGAATGTGTATATATGAATATGACTTCATAGCTGATTATAATTGATTTCAAGCATAAAATCACATAAGCAAAGTATAAAATAAAGAAAATCATCTGTCCACACGCATCAAGACTAAATACACACAAATCTTGATTTATAGTCATACCTTAAGGTAATGGTGATGTTTTGTGAAGATTTTTCCTGTAGATTAACTATTTCTGGAGCTTTGAGGGACACTTCTGCATCTACAAACATTGAAAAGGTAGTAATAACAATGTTCATTTGTTTGTGTTACCATATTGTTTGTAAATGTAAAATATTGAACTCACCACTGAACGCAGTGTGCGCGCAGACAGACAGCGTTATGAGAAACAGAATTATGTTTTCTTTCATCTCGAGTTTATATATTTTTAAACTTGCAGTTTACAGTTATGCATGAGTTAGTTGAGCTATCATAAAAAAAAAAAAAGAAAGAGTGAGAGCACTTCCCAAAACGGCGATAATTATTGGAAGGTCAACGCAGAATAACAAATGGTCAGTCGATTAACAATTGTGTCCATAACCCAATAAACTATAAAACGACGAGTGTAATGTCTGTCATAGGATAAAAGTGATATTTTTCAGTTTGTAGTTCCGCATGAGACATTTTGGATCACGAGGCACAGGTCAGCTGACTTGAGTATGACGTCATTAGTCGAGCAGTGCCAGAGCCCTTCTACCAACAACTGGCGGGTCCATAGACATTCTATGGGCTGTACATAGGTTTTTTAATTTTAATGGATGTATACGGAGGAAATGCTTCAGTACGCTGAATAAACTGCTTTTGTGAGGAAACAGCTCATCATTTAATGAACTGACCGCCTGTTCACTAATCTTCAACATATTTTACACTAAATCATTATTTGCGAATGAACTGTGTGGAGTTTGCAACAACAAAATCGCTGTTTTATAATAGAGACGCGGACAATTTTGCGATAGGTGGTGTCAGTTTACGGCTCTCCCCATTCATTTGTATGGTGTCTGCAAATGGTCACTTACTATCGTAACAAGGTAGATTACAGTTAAATTTCCTAATATGGCAAAACATATAGGGCCGTTCGGCTCCTGCCTTGATACAATGCGTGCAGGTGTAATGACACCTGTCCGCAAATTATCCCGAAATTTGAACCTTTTGGAATGTCTGATTTGTTTCATGATTAATTTGAGTTTCACCATATCTTTCTAGCACCATATCTTTCTCAAGAGGCTATTTCCAGTTATGACAGTGCAGCTCTTATCTTCTTGAATGGGGAGACACAGAAATCTCAAAAAACGGTTGGTTAAGATTACGATCAAAGAAATATTTCACATCAACAGTAAAATCTGACAAAACTGGTACCATAAATTGTGCTTCTTTACCTCATATGATGCTGAAAAACGCAATTTCCCCGGCTTGTTTAGCTAATGCGCATGCGCTTTCTCAAGTTGATTGATAGGCGATGTCTGTGTATAAAAGGTGATTGGCTCTTTTGCCTGTAAGGCGGGACTTCCTTTTACATCCGTTGACATTTGGGCGCTAGAGCTCCTTGGTTGGGAGTTACAATTTCTCCCATTCATTTCAATAGAAGTGGCCAGTCTCTGCTAATACTCTGGTTTCACGCAGAATTGTCTCAACATCTTTTAAAGTCTTATTTGCTGCTGGATATGTTGTTAAATGCTGCTGTTCACCACTATTTTTTTTTTTATTCATTTATTCACATAATCGTGTTTATCAAGCTTCAATAGTTAGGCCCCATTATGAATAGCTTGCAGTGTAGCCAGCAAAAAATTTTTTTTAACTTCTTTAAATTAAGATTTCTACTTGGGAAGCTACAGTTTGAAGTAGCTTCCCCAACATTGTTCTCTTGTACTTTTTGGAGCTTGAAAACAACCACAGGTAGCCTATGTATAGAACATAGCATGATCTGGATATTCTGCTTGATGTTTTGTGTCCGAAAAAACTTTATAACATGTTTTGTGTGACATTAGGATAAACTTTTTAAGTGTTATGGCCACAGTGTCCAGATATATTTTCAGGGTGGCACACAGTTTTCAACTGTGTTGTAAATACATTTAAAATATCAAATTGTTTGGCTACAGTAATGCTAGATGATATTAATGCTGAAACATCATTAATTAACAGCAGCTATTAAAGGGATATTTCACCCCAAAATTAAAATTCTCTCATACTTTACTCACCCTCATGCCATCCCAGATATGTATGGCTTTCTTTCTTCTGCTGAACACAAAGATTTTTAGAAGAATATCTCAGCTTTGTAGGTCCATACAATGCAAATGAGTGAATTAATACCAATACTTTGAAGCTCCAAAAGCATATAAAGGCAGCATAAAAGTAATACATACAACTCCAGTGATTAAATCCATATCTTCAGAAGTGATGTGATAGGTGTGGGTGAAAAAGTCATTTTTTTTTACTGTAAATCTCCACTTTCACTTTCACTTTCTTCTTCTTTTGTTTTTGCCAATTCACATTCTTCATGTATATAGTCACCTACTGGGCAGGGAGGAGAATTTATAGTAAAAAAGGACTTACCTACACCTTTCAAATCGCTACTGAAAAACATGAACATTTCCAAGCGTAGGTCCTATTAAAATATGCCCAAATATTACTGCTTGACTTGATGCAGCACACTAAAGAATAAACAGTGTTGGGCAATCTGTTAATGTTTTGATATATTTTTGGAAAGAAAATGTTTACCACTTGATGGTACAGGGTCGTTCACAAGCATGGTCAAATGATTCAGAATGAAGCGCAAACCAATTTGGACCAGTCAGTTCAGACTGATGAGCCGTTTGACAAATTCGTTCAAAATAACTGACTCAAAAGAGTGATTCGTTCATGGAACGGACATCGCATTTTATTCTAAAGAGTTGACAGAAAATACAGGGAATGATTTTATTGCTGAAATACTCTCAGGGAAAATTATTAACATTGAAGCATGATAGAATAACCTGCCAAATTGGCTACTTGCCAGCGTTACCTGTAAGGTTGATTTTCACTTGCGTCTGATGGGAGTTCATTTCAAACCCTGTTTATAAGAATGGGGGAATGACAGGGAACCCCTAGCCACCACCTAGCGCCACCACTAAGCAGACAGGGAAAAATGTTTCACACTGTTAAGAGCCCTCCAAAAAAAATCAGGCACTGGTGAAACATCTACTAAAGTGAAATGTTTGCCATTTATATGTTGCTGGCAAAAAAAATTATTTAGTCAGAATAGTCATCTATTTCTGAATAGCAGTCAATGGAGAAACATGCTTTTTGTCCACATAATGGTGTAGTTACAGCATCTACCAGCAGTGGGTAACTGTTGAAGCTAACCATCTTAACCTTGACCCTCTGATTGAGTCTCTAAATTTATCTCCATTAAAGCACCACCACTAAAACAATTAAAGCTAAAAAAAACAAGCAAGGAAACTATTGAATAACTAGTTGACCATTCTAATTAGTGGCGTGTGGTGGACTTTTGAAATGAGGAGGCAGTTTTTTTAGTCATGTAAATTCATAGTGCAGTTACATTTCACATTTACTTAGTTTTCAGGTTAAATCCTTTCATAAATCTGATACATCACAATATGTAAAAAAACATAGGCCCTTAATTTGTTTTTTCATGTATAGTTATCACTGATAAAAAGTAACATTGTTGCATATGTACTGTATGTAACCACATATTTTTCAAAATACTACAAGAATGGCTGCTTTCATGTATGTAACATGTATTTTCCCAAATAATAGTGGAATTTGAATATGTAGCCTACATATATGTCCAAATATATGAACTATAGTTTTAAATTCATGGCCATATATCAGATTTTTGTATGGAAATGTGAAAATATAAAATAAATGTTATCTTACAGTTTATAAGCATACTATAAAATGTTTGTATTGTTTGTAAGTAAAATCAAAGAGTTTTTGCATTTTATTATAATTCGTTTTTACATTTCTATGAAAATAATACCTACAATAATACAGCAACAGGCATGTTTCATGTATCTTTTATCTGTTCACTTATTATTTTTCATAATCATTTTTGGATCAGTCATCTACTCCTGATAATGGCATGATGGCAGGGAGCTGTATCTTTAAGAGTGAATGCTCACAAAAACACTAGTTACGTTTTTAACTTTGGTTCTGTGAATTCCAGATGACCGCCAGAGGCAGTGAAAAGCAGTAGTAGATCATCGTAGTGCCAGCAAGATAGGCTGATATAATATACCAACAGTGTCACATGGTGACGTGGGGTGAGCCCTGAAGGATATACATCATAGCAGCTCAGCCCTCTACATCGGTATGCCTTTCTCGCGCATTCCGAGTGACTAAGAACTCTGGTGGTCATCCAGAATTCACAGAACCACAGTTACATACGTAACTAGCATTCTGTTTCATTCCTCCTGACTGCCAGAGGCAGTGCAAGCACTAGCGGATGACCCATACCAACATAGGAATGCCACCCACCTGAGAGTACTCAAGGCCGCTACTGAAGAACTGCAGAGCTCATGGCATGAGGTGCAAAGGTCCATGGAGAAGCCCAGGTAGCGGCAGTGCATATGTCTCTAAAGGCTGCCCATGAAGAGGAAATAGCCCTAGTGAAATAGCCGGACAAACCATCAGGCAATGGTTTCTGGACCTTCTTGTAGGCCAAAGAGGTTACCTCCACAACCCAATTTGATAACCTCTGCTTTGAGATGGGCACAACTCTCCTCACACCACCATAACAGATAAAGAGCTGATCAGACTGCCTGAGTCAGGCAGTAACATCCACATACTGTCTCAAGGTACGTACACAAGAGGTGAGCCCTCGAATCACCAGAGTCTGAAGAGGATCGAAAAGCAGCCAGGTCTATGGACTGATTAATAAACTGTGGTAGGAGGACTTTGGAAAGAAAAAACGGATTGGGCTGAAGGACGACCCCAGAGTCTATGTTGACAAAACTCGCTAACAGACAACGCATGCAGCTCACTCACTCATTTAGTGGACACAATAGCCAACAGAAAACCTGTTTTAAAGGACAGTCATTTAAGCTCAGCATTCTGCAGAGGCTCAAATGGGGCCGAGCACAGGAATGAAAGCAGGAGCGGTAAATCCCATATGGGAAACGGGGATTCCGGACTGGTCTTAAGTGTCTTGCACCCTTCAGAAAACTGCATATGAGCCTATAAGATGTGAGAGAAGAACATCAACTGGGACATGATGGGCAGAAATGGCAGCCGCATATACTTTCAGTGTGGAGGCTGCCTTGCCTTTATTCAAAAGATGCTGAACGAAGCTCAAAATTCTCTGCACCTCACATCTTGCTGGATCAATTTCCCGCAATGTGCTGCATAGAGCTGCCATGTGGAAGTAGTCCAAGTACTAGAAATAGTGTTAATGACTGCAGGCTCACAATTGTCTAAAAGAGGATTGGACCCAGAGGCCAAACACAAAGCTGCAGGCATGCTGGGTCTGGGTGCCAGATGCAGCTGTCCGTCTAGGAGAGAAGATCCCTCCTGAGGGGAAGTTGCCATGGACTGCCAGCTAAAAGCTTCAGCAGCAGAGGGAACCCAGGCCTGGCCAGCCACCATGGTGCTGCCAGGAGCACTCTGTGATTGTACAGAAAGAACCTGTGAAATGTTTCCCACATCAGTAGAATAGGAGGAAATGCATAAAGAAGACGGTTCGGCTTTTCGTGAGACAGTGCGTCTTGACCCAAGGGGCTGGACGCGTCTGTCTTCACAAACCAGTGAAGTGGACGCCTCTGACGCAAAAAAATCCACCTCTGCCTCGCCGAACCTCTGCCAAATTCCCTGCACTACCTCCGGATGGAGCCTCCACTCTCCCAGGTGATTCAACCCACTGGAGAGTGCATCTACTACCTGCTTGGTTGACCCCGGAAGATGAACCGCTCTCAATAACGCAAGTTGGGGCAGACACATTTGTGAGGATCTGGTGAGTGAGTTGTAGGGACTTGCGGGACTTTGTGCCTCCTTGATGGTTTCAGGTGGAACACTGTTGAGGTGTTATCGGACCGGACCAACACATGCCCCTCTAGGACTGGCATGAAATACTGCAGGGCCAGGTATACCGCACGCAGCTCCAACAGATTGATATGGTCTGTGAACTGAGCTGGTGTCCAATGGCCGCAGATGCTCCTCTAGTTCCATGTTGCTCCCCACCCTTTAAGGAAAGTGTTATCGTGACCACCTCGTGATGAGAAGGAATTACACCTAGAGGCACCCCAGCCACCAAGAACTTCACCTGAGTCCACTGCCGCAATGCGCGAACACAGCGGTACAATCAGACCATGGCGATGTCTAATGGGACTCAAACGTAAACTGTTGTTCCACCTCTGGAGCAGTCTGAGGTGAGTAAACCCAGCTGAATCACTGATGTAGCAGCAGTCAGCATGCCTATTAACTGTAGCAGCACCCCATACTGCAGGTACACCCCAGGGGGGGAAACAAGTTAGTAGTTTTTACATTAACATTTTTATTGATTCATAAATTAACACAAAAAATACAACAACATATATATAATGAATCAAACACTTTAAACATTAAACCCCCACTATATCCCCTCCCCCTACCAAACTCTCAACCCACCCTGACCCCCCCATGAACACCCCTGTGGTCAATAGAATATAGACACACACACAGAAAAACTAAAACAACAACAACATAAAATAACATACAATAATCAAGTATAATAAAAAAAAACTAAAAAAAAACTAAACTTTAAATTACTCCCTCCACCGCCCCACCTCGAGATTCCCTCAAAAATGCTAAATAATTGCCCCATTTCTTATTGTAAGATTCCCTAACCCCCATCCTAATGCTCGACCCTTCCTCGAAGGCAGCCACCCTCCCCATCTCCGCGCACCACTCCGGGAACGAGAGTGCTCCATCCGACTTCCAACTCCTCAAATAACCAATCATCACATTGGTCAAAACTCAGTCCTTCATGTACTTATCTACAAAATCCATGACCTCCCTATCTCCCAAAATACAGAGTCTGGGGCAGAACGAGACCTGATTGCCCAACACATCACACACAAAACTTTGCATCTTCAGCCAAAATTCTTCGATCTTAAGGCACCCCCAAAAAACATGGATGGTGTCTCCATCTTCAGTATGGCATCGTCAGCAGATGGGTGTGTCCTTAAGACCAAGCCTATACAATCTAGTGGGGGTCCAATAAAATCTATGTAAAATCTTAAATTGCATAAGGCGAACCCTTGCATCTCTAGATGCAGACTTTATGTTTTTTAGAATCCTTGCCCACACTCCCTCCTCCAATAACAAATTAAAATCTTCCTCCCATAATCTTTTGAGAGAATTTAAAGCTCCATCCCCCAGACTCTGAATTAACAGGGAGTAATACACTGATGCTTCATGACCCTTCCCAAAAGCAGCAACCACCACTTCCAGAGTATCTGCCACTCTAGGGGGGTGTATGCTACTCCCAAAAACAGAGCAAAGCAGGTGGTGCAGCTGTAAATACTTATAGAATTGAGATCTGCGAATCCAAAAATGTTGAATCAAATTTTCAAAAGATCTCAATACTCCACCCTCATATAGGTCACCAAGTGTATTAACCCCCCCTCACAATCCAATCTGACCAACAGAAAGGGGACTTATTAATACATAGTTTAGGGTTCAGCCATATGCTCGAGGCTATGTTTAAATAAATATCAGAATTAAACACTCTGGACACTTTTGTCCATATCGAGTGCAAATGCAAAATTCCGGGGTGCGACTTAACCTCTCCAGCCAGTTTAATCGAAAGGCTTTGCAGTGGCGAGATAGGGGCAAGAACTTCCTTTTCAATACAAAACCAGGGAGGAGCTCTCTCAGGTGGAAGCGACCAATGAACCAAATGTCTAAGACTGATTGCATAATAATAAAATAAAATCTTGGGTAGGCCTAACCCACCTTTGTCAATCGGCCTATGTAACTTACTGAAATTTAACCTGGGACGTTTACTATTCCAAATGAAGGACTTCGCTATGCTATCAAATTTCTTAAAATAAGAGAGGGGGACATCTACAGGGAGAGATTGTAGCAGGTAGTTAAATTTTGGAATACAGTTCATTTTAATAACATTAACCTTCTCAATCATCGATAAGTGTAATGAAGCCCACCTGTCTACATCATTCGAAAAACTTTTTTATTAAGGGATCAAAATTAACTCTGACTAAATCAGACAAATTTGCTGGGAATAAAATTCCAAATTCTTAATTCCCTGTTTGGGCCACTGGAAGGCACCCGGCTGGAAGGCCGTTACTGGACAGTACGCTGTCAAAGCCAAAGCTTCGGATTTAGACCAGTTGACTTTGTATCCTGAGAATTTGGAAAAGGAGTTAATAATTCTGTGGAGGCAAGGCATAGATCTAGTAGGGTCGGAGACGAATAATAAAATAAAGCAGAAGCTTATGCGCCACACCTCCCGCTGTCACCCCTGGAAAATCATCCTCCTTTCTTATCGTGGCTGCTAATGGTTCCAGGGCAAGACAGAACAATAATGGGGAAAGAGGGCAACCCTGCCGGGTGCCCCTATCCAGAGTAAAATAATCTGAAATTAACCTATTTGTTTGCACCGCTGCTACAGGGTGTTTATAAAGTAACTTAATCCAACCAATAAATGTACTCCCGAACCCATACCTTTCCAAAATCTTAAAAAGATAATCCCATTCTACCATATCAAATGCCTTTTCGGCGTCAAGAGAGATGGCAGCAACCGGAGATTGATCATTTGCTACTGACCACATGATATTGATGAGACGCCTAATATTATCAGAAGAGCTACGGCCTCGAATAAACCCCACCTGATCTATATGTATAAGTGATGTCATAACTTAATCGATTAGCCATAATTTTGGACAAAATTTTTACTTTTAACTGGATCAGGGAAATTGGGTGGTAACTTTTACACTCGCTTGGATCTTTGTCCTTTTTAAGAATCAGACTGATCCGGGCTTGTGTCATGGTTGGCGGAAGCTTTCCGTTCTTTAATGATTCTGTATAAACTTCTAACAAAAGTGGAGCCAGTTCTGTAGCATAAGATTTGAAAAACTCAGAGGAAAAGCCGTCAGGCCCCGGAGCCTTGCCTGTAGGCAAGGCTTTAATTACCTCATCAAGCTCCTCCAAGGTTATCTCAGAATCAAGATAATTTTTTTGCACAGTCGTCAGTTTAGGGAGATCTAATGGTTCCACAAAGTTCCTAATATCTTCATCAGTGGATGAAGACGTGGAACCATAGAGATCAAGATAGAACTCTTTAAAGGCATTATTAATATCAATAGCCGAGGTAAATATTTCACCACAAGCAGATTTCACTGAGGGAATGATAGAAAAAGACTCTCTCTGCTTTATATATCTAGCCAAAAGTTTTCCTGCTTTGTCACCCGACTCAAAGTATGACTGTCTTGCCCTGAATTACCAAAACTCCACTTTCCGTGACAAAATAGTATTATATCTATATTTCAATCGGGTCAATTCTCTGAGGCCATCAGATGACATACAGCGCTTCAGCTCTGCCTCTGCACTTTTAATATTTCCTTCCAACTCCACAAGTTCTTGTGCTTTGGATTTTTTAATGAATGAGGCATACTGTATGATCCGACCCCTAAGGACCGCCTTAAGTGCCTCCCAAGCCACGCCCACAGAGGATACTGAGGACCAGTTGGTCTCCATATAAACACTGATTTCAGTCTTTAACATTTGTTGGAAATCAGGATTTTGCAAAAGGGACACATTAAGGCGCCAGCTATATGATTTCTTTTTCTCTGTATATGGCAACACCTTTAAACTCACCAGAGCATGATCTGAGACTAAGATATTTCCAATTGAGCAATCAACAACAGATGAAATGAGGGATTTGGATATAAAAAAAAAAAAATCTATTCTAGAATAAATCTTATGGACTGATGAAAACAATTGATAGTCCCTACCAGATGGGTTCAAAAGTCTCCAAATATCTGTAAGACCAAGATTTTTACACATCCTGTGAAGCGTCAATGTTGCTCTAGGGGACTTACACACTTTTATTTCACTATGATCAAGGACTGAGTCCCTCAAAAGATTAAAGTCTCCTCCCAATATTATATCATGAGGGGTGCCAGCGGTTTGCAGCATCCCTTCAAGATCTATAAAAAAGCCCTGATCATCAGCGTTAGGTGCATAAATATTATCCAAAATCAACTTTTGCCCTTGAATTTCAGCTAAAACAATTATGACTCTTCCTAATTTATCTTTAATCTGTTTGAGACATTTTAATTGTAGATGTTTATTTACCAATATAATGACTCCCTTGCTCTTACTTGAGCCAGACTAGAAAAAACATGTCCACCCCATATCTTCCCAAATTTTTCACACTATATCGTATTTCTTACGTTTAAGAAAAGTAATAACCTTCCTTCTTTTTATGGGGTGCCCCAACCTATTCACATTCCATGTGGAGAGAGATAGTACACTCATATTAACATTTGACATTTTGATATAGTAGAAAAAAATAAATTGTGTGTCAAAAACAAAATTATACAGACCACATTCCCCATTAGTGAAACAATTAAACCCCGAACTTCCCCCCGAACAAAACAAACAGAAAAAAGAAAAACGTGCGCTTCAACCACATACACGACAGCGCCAACCGGTGACAATCCCACTAAACTCAAAAGGTCCATGAATGCCCACGAATCCCCACGACAACTTTGCCATCGGATTACTCAATTTTGCCTCACATATTTGTGAGGCAAAATTACATAACAGAAAATACTTTGTAAAATAAGCCTAGAGAATAGGAAAAATGAACACAAAGAATGTGTAGATTCATTCACAGAACTGTCTCAAAGGTGTGATCTTCCACAAAACAAATTCCAGCTGATATAAAACCGTTCAGATTCCTCGGTCAGACAAACAAATGTTCAGTGAGCCAGCTGTTATGAACGGATCAACGGATGAAGTAATCATTCCAGTGTCCCGTATAAATACTCAACAAACCACAGCCAGCAGAAGTAATAAGCACAAAGAACAAACAGATTAATCCACAGCTGTTTCAAATGAGTGTTATTCAATAAAACAAGCTCCAGCCGCTAGGCGGAACCAACACAAAAAGAAACAAAACCGGCATCCCGGTTCCTCGGATGGTCGAGTCAATTCCCTCGGAGGCCGCATAAAAGTATATACCATGACTCACACGATCCATCAACTTTATAAAAGACATCCTTTGTGTGAGCATGTAGATATTTTGCGGTCATCCGCAGTGTCCACCCCCAAACCGGCCTGGAACTTCAATGCAAAAGTAATCTTTCGTCAATGCAAAAGTCTCTTCAAGGAAAAGTGTTACTCACAAAACAAGCTCCGGTCGCTCGGCAGAGCCAACGCAGTTTACTCAGCCAATGATTCAATAAAAGACATTGCCTGATTTGGACATGTAAATACTTTGCGACTGACCTTCAATTCTATTCTCAGTTTGGCTGGGAACATCAGAGCAAACGAGATATTTTTCTGATGTAAGAGTTTCTTACATTCCTTGAACCGATTGCGTTTCTCTCTTGTTGAGTTCGCAAAGTCCGGGAACAAGAAAATATTATGGTTCTTCCAAGATAGCTTCCCTTTGCTCCTCGCCTGGCGCAACACCAGATCTTTATCGGATGATTTCAGAAATCTGTCCAGAATCAATCGGGGCCTATCTCCCTCAGCAGATCTGTGAGCAGGGACTCTGTGAGCTCGCTCGATTTCCAGCTTGTGGCCTGTTATATCGAGCAGACTCGGGAAAAGTTCGTCTAGGAATTTCACCATATCTCTGCCCTCCTCATGCTCAGGAATTCCAACAATTCGAACATTATTCCTGCGGCTTCTATTCTCAAGATCTTCAAGCTTTTCAAGAATACGTTCCAGATCAACTTTGGTCGCGGGCGGATTAGCGGTTAATTTCCTCTCCGAAGATTCCAGAAAATCAATTCGTTTCTCAGCATCCGACACTCTTGTAACTATCTCTAATCTAATTTTATTTCCAGATCCTCCAAGTCAGCAAGAACCTTCGTCAACATCACTGACATGTTGGACAACTGACGCTGGATCTCCTCTCCCGCCGCGCCATCCAAATCGAGTCCCCTGTCAGGGCTTTCATCCTGAACACATAAGTGTCTTTTAATGTCTCCAGAGCCTGAGGATTTTGACTTCTTTGCCAAGTTTTGCCTCAAAGAGCAAATGTGTAACTGGGTGTATCAAATTTCACCAAATTATAACATGAAAATAATCAAAAATTTAGCAAAGTGCGCAGAGCTCTTCACTCACACGTCTGCTTCTTGCATGGCGTCACGTGACCCCCTATTTCACCCTCCTTTCCAGCAGTTCCGGGACGTTCGGTCCAAAGAGGTGACCAGGAACAATTGGGAGGTCCATTAAGGTCTTTTTGTAGTCCTCAGGCAGCCTTGCTTGGGAAAGCCATGCTTGAAGACGTGCTGACAGAAGTGTGGTGGTCAGCATGCCCAGCTCGTGGGTCACATGACCCATCACCAGCAGAGCCATCTGCAGGAATTGAAGAACAGAGGGGGTCGACTTTAGCTGGCCTGAATGTATTAGCAGTGGCAAGAAGTAGCTGGCAGATCATATTTTCTAAATGTGTTATGTAAGCGACAGACTCATACACTTTTTTAAGGAGCGAATCTGTGCACCCGCACTGTGCACTGGGACAGCATACATTACCACGCAAAGCCTCGTCAGGTGACACCACCAGGTTATTCAATTTCAGGCGTACAACACGCCGATAGAATCTGCCTCCGCCATGGACACTAGGGTATGAGCTGTCTTTGACCGTCGCTTAGGTGTGCCAGATCCTGTGAGCGCATTAGAAAATTTCACCACAAAGTCCTTACATGGTGGCATAACAAAAAAAGTCGAGGACTGTCTAAAAAAGATATTGGACTGGGCGAGTTGAACAGGTGGTTCATCAAGCCCTAGCCGACCAACTGCCATCTGGAGGACACCCAGAGTGTCATCAGAAGACAATAGAGCATGTCCTAATTACTGAATTGAATCCCCACTAGAGCTACCTGTAACTGACAGACCAGCAAGAGCATCCTGGGGGAAGGGTGAACGGCAGCATCATCCAATTTGACATTGTCTACAAAATCTGAATTGGAAGCGCTTGTAGACCGGACATCTAAGTCTGGGTGATGTAAGGGATAGGGTGAGTTGTGGGGTTCTACCCCTGTTCCCTGACTTGAAGAGTTTTCATCCTCTAGTTGCACAGAAACAGATGGGGCTGGAGCCACTGGCTGAAGTGAGTGAAGGCGACGTTTTAGACTGCAGTGAAAACACGGGTCTGTAAGAGCCTCTCTCAGGTGCTTCCCCAAGCAGGATGGGCACACATTGTGGTTGTCGTCGGGGAGGAGAACATTCGTACACATCTTACAGGCTGGCGGGAAACCGGTGGCGATCAAGCTCTGAGCCATATCAACCCGGTTACAAACACCTTTGGATAGAACCGTAAGGCTACAAATTGAGTAGAGCGATGTAACGAAGTTCAATGGAAAGGAGGAGGTGAGAACCTGCTTGACAATATAAATAATAATTTAATAATAAATTTAAACAAAAAGACAAACACAAACACATGCCGGGCAGCTGCCCGTAACTCTCTCTCTCTGGAACTCCGCCTCTGGTCGCCTTTATCCCTCTCGAGGGCTTGATTAGCCTGATTAGAGACCGGGTGTGCAGCATCATGACCTGGCCCCACCCTCCTCACTGCCACAAGCGATAACTCACTCAAGACAAAAAACATGATGATATACGGACAGAAAGGGTAATCAAATTCCCCCGGATAGGACCGAAAGTCAATTAAAATCAGGCAGAAAATCTCTTACATAAAAAATAATGCAATTCCCTCGGTTAGAACAGAAGGGATCTAAAATCACTCAGAAGAGAGGAGAAAAAAATGTAGAAAAATGAGAGAATGTCCACTACTCTGAAAACTGGCTGCTGAATTGCACAAAGGGGCAGGCAGAATCAGCAAGATATGTAAAAAGTTCAAGGGGAACTATAAACGCGGTAAACACCAGCCACCAGATAGCACCGAGAGGCACAGAGTGTTACCGACGACACAGAAAAATAGACAATAAAAAATAAACTCACCAAAACGATGAACAAAACTCCAATTTGTCGAATGTAACCAACTGAGAGCACTGTCACAGCTTGTGAGGGCAAATAATTAGCTGCTCAGTAAGATGCACCTGACAGCGCAAACAGTACACAAAGAGAAATTACCTATCTCAGTCAAGCGAGAAAGTGAAAGAGGTAGAGGGCTGAGCTGCTGCGATGTATATCCTTCAGAGCTCAGCCCACGTCACCACATGACTTTGTTGGTATATTATCTCGACCTATCTTGCTGCAGCTGTGATAATCCACTAGTGCTTAGCACCGCCTCTTTTGGTCAGGAGGAATGAAACAGAACCAGCTCACTGACACACCAATGTTTTAAGTAATTTCAAGTTCATTTTAAATTTGGAAATAAGTTTGGACCAAAATTAATGTTGTTAGAGTCAGTTAGTTGCTTACTCTGTAATAGAAATAGAAATCAGCCCCATGTGTAACAAACACACAGCTTTTTAGTTAAAAAAATAATTATTATTTTTAAATGTATTACAGTAAGTACCAATTAACACTCAAATCATTAAACTTTAGTAAACATAAAATCAAACAGAAACTTGCTATTTTTCAGTCTAAGGTGGTTAAAGTGTCATGAAAATGTTACCCAAGATAGAAGACAATGAGAACATGCTTGTATTATTACATTTTAAGAGAATTAATGTTATTTAGGAAATTAGGAATAGTGATTGAACTTTTATTATCCAGTTTTTAAATCAAAAATGTGAATCACTCTAGATATGATGTAGAGACGTAAGATTTGTACCTCCTCAAAATTATTCATTAGAAGATGTTGCCTTGATGTGCTTTTTCTGCCATCCTGAAGTTGCACGAAACTAGCACCTCTGAAATTTTTGTTTGCAACATGTATTTTTTACAGAAAATCACAGACAGGTAGATGAGTGCTTGTTTTAAACACTTGAAACATTATTTTTTCAAGCAGGGTCCAAATACAAACAGCTTTTGATCATTAATTTAGAAATTTAATTTATAACAGAAACCAAATGCCTGTATTTGTAGATTGTACTAAGCCCTTTCAGTCCAGTGTATCAATCTTGGTAGCTACACGCATGGCTAGATAATACATAGAATAATTATTTAAATACTTTACAGAATATATATATATATATATATATATATATATATATATATATATATATATATCACCCACTGTTGCACTTGTGTATATGTTTGAGTGACAATAAAGGGATTTGGAGCAGGACTCACAGGCGAGTTCCAGTCTGAGTTGACTCTTGATGAAGAGTTAGAAGCTGAAGAAGAGCACACGAGACATCAAAGACTATAGCACACAATGAGCCTCAAAATATTTGAAATACATTAAATATTGTGGGAACGCAACTGCACATACAGTACTGTGCAAAAGTTTTAGGCACTTGTGAAAAATGTTGCATAGTGAGGATGTCTTCAAAAATAATGCCATAAATAGTTTTCATTTATCAATTAACATCATACAAAGTCCAGTAAACATAAAAAAGCTAAATCAATATTTGATGTGGTCACCTTTGCCTTTAAAACAGCACCAATTCTCCTAGGTACACATGGACACAATTTTTCTTGATTGTTGGCAGATAGGATGTACCAAGCTTCTTGGAGAATTCGCCACAGTTCTTTTATCTGTTTAGGCTGTCTCAATTGCTTCTGTCTCTTCATGTAATCCCAGACTGACTCGATGTTCAGTGGTGGGCTTTGTGGGGGCCATGATATCTCTTGCAGAGCACCCTGTTCTTCTATTCTAATCTTTTCTATTTGCAAAATAATGTTTTGGAGTCTAAAATGTATTTTTCCTATTGACACACTAAAGCTGAAGATATAAATAACCATCTTAAGACAAATGTTTTTGTGAAACATCTTAAGTGCCTAAAACTTTTGCACAGTACTGTATAAAAATGCATGTATTTACTCTTGTTTACACTTTTAAACACTTGATGTAGACTTTTTTAGTGACAGTTTTTCACTGAACTGATATAGAACATAGATGTAGGCCTGCAGTAATAAAATATTTCATTCTTAAAGAATCTTCTCATGTTTGAGCTATGAAAAAGCATATTGAGGCTAATGAAGGTTAATTACAGTTATGGGGATAAAAATATGAACGTTTTAACATTAGGTCTCCTGATGTTTTTTGGGCAAGAAGAAATTAGAGGTAAAAGCAATGCTCATAACTTTATTTCAGAATGTCTCCTATGAACTGAAATTATAAGAATGGATAGGATGAGTTCAGAACAAATGAAAAATTTGAGTAAATACTAAAACAGAAGTAAATGTTTACAAAAATTCAACATTCGTTTGTATTCAATCCTATTTTCAAATAAATATATTAATAAAGCAGAAAAATGCTTTTCTTGATTATTTTGGTTACATTTATGGACTGTGAGTAAAGATTCAGGTAGCCAAGAAAGGAGAATAAAATATGTAATTTAAGAGAAATCTCTAGTAAAATTATGCAATAAATAATATTTAAATGCTTAAGTAACAACAACAAAAATGCTACAAAACGATCTACTACATTGAGCAAAACAATTCAAGAGTTGTCCATATGGGACCATTCAACATTCCAACCATCAGTGTTTCTGGGAAACATTAAGGGTTTCTCCCAGAGGCTAAAGTGTCCTCTTTAAATCAAGTTTTTGAGAAAATCCTTCATAATTTTCTTTGAAAAATGGGTTTTACTTAGCTAGTGGCTCCTTGGACTCTAACACCCTCTTTGTTGCTTTCAAGTTATTTGAAGTCTGAACCTGCTGATATAAAACTCCACTTGGTCCAGTAGATATAAGTGGCTCGATTAGACAGTGAGGCATAACATTGCACTAGTTGCAAAATTCCAGGTTTAAAGGTCATATGACACATCCTGGGAATTTGAAACAAGCTAGTTGCACCAATCCAAGGATAAGATCATCATGGCCTGGTCAGATATCTGGGTGTAGGAGAAATTTATAAAGATGAAATTCCCTACCAGAACGAAGCTGTTGGCTCGTATGAATTGTTGCCAGTCTAAGTGGTAAAAACCAAGCCATGCCTGGCTAAGCATGATAAGAGAGAAGATTGCTGGTTGTTATCTGCCTGTCATCCATGACAAGAGTGTAGACATCTACTCCTTTCTTTTGAGAAAATGCCAAAATTCTGCTGTTTAGATGAGATTAGAGTTGGTGAAATCCATAACAACCTAGCTCTTTAACAGAGAGAAATTTCTTGGAATTTGGCATAGTGGCATACAGTATATTACTACATTTTAACAGTGTATAGTGGCGCCAAAAACAATTTGGACACTTAACAGTAAGGAACACTTAAAATGTTTACATTCCATTGCATTAGATATCAAAATATGAAACGAAGTGGCATCAGCAAACAAATGATGTAGATATTTTCTCAGAACTTCACTTTTTGCAATTACTTTTAACCAACTGGTGTCAAGGTGATTTTTAGTGGATGTATGAAGTCAGTTTCCCTCAAGTTCACACAGGTGTTCTAACAGAGTAACCACAGGTGTAGTTCATCACATTAACTATGGACATTTTCCATAAAGTTTGACAACCAGAAAGTGCCCAAATAATTCTGTCTTAATTCTGAACAAAAATTGAAGCCTAACAAATTTAAAGGGACAATTCACCCTTAAATGAGAATTCTGTCATCATTTGATCACACTCATGTTTTTCCAAACGTATATGATTTTCTTTTATTTGGAACACAAAAGGGGCTGTTAGGCAGTATGTTAGTCTCAGTCACCATTCACTTTTTTTGCATCTTTTCCATACAATGTAAGACAATTCTGCCTAACATCTTTTGTGTTCCACAGAAAAATAAATGTATACATTTTTGGAACAACATTTTACATTTGTCCAAATCAAAGTCTGTCGAGCAAGTCAGTCCACTGGCGGCCATCTTTGGAATGCTCCCGGGAAGCTATTTCCAGTCATGAAAGTGCAGCTCCTATCTGCTTGAATGAGGAAAGACCAAACTCTTTAAAATGGTTGGTTTAGATTACAATCAAAGAACATATTTCAAATCAGCAGTAAAATCTGACAAAACTGGAATCATAAATTGTGGTTCTTTACCTTAGATTCTGCTAAAAAAAACTAATTTTCCTGGCTTGTATAGCTAATGTGCATGCGCTTTCTCGAGTTGTTTGATAGGTGATGTCTGTATCTAAAAGGTGATTGTGTCTTTTACCTGTAAGGCAGGAATTCCTTTCTACATCCATTGACTGTTGAACGTTCCACATTTTCCCATTCATTTTAATAGAATTGGCCCATCTCTGCTAAATAGTCTCTGGTCCAATAATTTTGATGGCCACTGTGGCCACTGCCACTACAGATCAGCTTTATGTTGCTGCGATTGAGTTTTAAATACTGAATCATCATCTATTCTGAAGGTGTCTCCCAAACCGCACACTTCTGTACTAGACTACATCATTTTGAAGGATAAGTAGTGTGAGCACAGGGCTGATTTATGTTTCTGCCCGTGGGTGCCCTAACGACCAACCCCGAAAAAGCTAGCAGCAAAAAATTGCATGCGTTTGAAATGTCACTTCCATCAGCTGTTAAACGGTGAATGCTTCCACCAAGCCAAAAAGTGTTCCATTTGTGATGATGCTACACTTATATTCATACACTACATGGCTGAGTGCATAGTGTATATTGTAAGTCCATATTGTATAGTACGTAATTTGGGACTCTACCTGAGTCATCCATAAGGGAGGCAGAAATTTTGTGACAAAAACCGATAACATGCACCACTGGACACTTCAAAAGCATGATCAATTAAGAACTGCTTGAGAACTTTATTGCACAATATTTTTTTTGTCTTTTTTTTTTTTTTTTCTACGTTTATATTGGCACACAAAGCCTAACAAGTACTAAAGCAGATGTTTATGTGGGAATAGCATTTGGCAAGGATAATGTATTGTGCAATAAAGGCAGTCTTACAGGGGCAAGCAACTGGGGCTGTAAAAGACTCCAGACTCCCACTGATTCCATCCCCCATGGTAAAACATATCTCAACTGACCAAATATAGAGGTTTGAGATATTAGAGATACTACTGCAGGCATCCTGTTAATGTTTTTTAGTGCGGGAACTCTTAGATGTGTCAAAACATAACAGTAAGTCCATTACAAGATCCACTTTCATTTTTATCATCTAGCCATACAGAATGTCAAATCTAGGCGAAATGTGAAGGGGCGTGGTGGAGTCTCAGGTTTTGTCACTATAAAAGTGTTAACGAAACAGAGGAGGAGAAAAGAACAGCTTTCACTTGTCAAGAAACGTCTGAGGTAAAGGTCAGACCAGCAGTCTAGCCGTTATTCAGCACAGTCATGCAGCCACATGTTTCTTTTACTTAGTGGAATCCAAATAAATGCATATAATGAAATTAAAATGGCTCACACTAAAGATTTCATCCTCTTTTTTGCAGGTTAAATGAAAAGGCAACATTCAACCATGAAGTTTCAAATTCTGTGCTTTCTCCTGCTGTTGGCTTGCATGTATCCAAGTGTGGCACAAGGTAAGAATTTGTTTCTTAAGCGGGAACACTCAATGTTATGCATCCAAATGTAACTTTTCATATACTTAAAATTGAAAAATGTACATTTTGTAATATTAAAGCATCAACAAAAAAACATTTTACAGCTGAAGTCATCACTGATCAGTTTCTATAACATCACATCATATTTTGTATAATACCAAAAACATTATATTTTAAAGCCTGTTTTGTTATTTAAGACAACAAAGTGTTTAACAGGAGTTATGTCAAAAAGAGATAACTGGTATGCATGCATACAGGCAACTGTGATTTGATACACTAAATGACTATACGGCTCCACAATACTGAGTTAGACAGACAGACATATAGACACCCTAAATAAATAATCATATGTTATTTTAATTTTTTCTCAGGTTCCTATGAAAATTGCTGTTTGAAGTACATTAAAAAAATAAGGAAGACCACCATAAAACATATTGATAGTTACAGAGTGCAGGAAACAGATGGAGGGTGTAACATTTCCGCTATTGTGTGAGTATTGATTAATATACATCAAACATTTTATTAAAACATATACTGTAACATAATTGTTTGTTAAATTGTCGGTCCCAGTTATACAGTCTTTTGTTGGTACGCCACAGTTACAAAGTACTGTATCATTTTTTAGTAGTCTTATTATTACTATTAAATTCATGCATTCATTGCACATTTATAATAATTAAACTTTTTCCCATTTAGATTCAAGCTGAAACTGAGAACAATCTGTGCTGATCCTAGACAAACCTGGGTACAAGAACTGATGCAGAAAATCAATGAGAAAAACAATATGTAGGGAGTGCATTTCAGAGACAGCTTTGTCATTGACCCAATTTTGTGTAGAGCTAAATGATTACACCACTACAGACTGAACTGTTGTATTTTAAATACAAAAGAACGGTAGTATATGACAGCAAACAGCATTGTAACAGTGTTATGTAGCTTATTCCACTATCAGTTCTGCTGATTCATAATTTCTCCATCAGACTACAAGTTATTATCTTCATGTAGAGGTTCATAATGAACTGTATTGTATGGTTCGCTTGTCTTCTGTTCAGTATATAAGAGCAACGTGGATGTATTAACTGTGAATATTTGTTCTTGGTGTCTCCATGTTCCACCATGGATGGGTGCATGGTCTCTTTTTTATTATATTTTTTTTTTCTTTTTTGACTTTTCATTCGAATATAACCTGTGAACCACAAAGCCTACATTTGTAAAAGTGTGTGTGTGTTTGAGTGTGAGTGAGTATGAGTGTTGTACATACATGTATGCTTTTAATGAATCTGTTTTACTATAATAAAGTGCTGCAATGGTACATATAAACTGTTACATCTTCTTTTGTGTGTTTTGTTACATCTTTCAGGTGTTAAACTTACATAAAATATTTCCACGGCACTAAATGAGCATCTTACATCCATCCCTAATAAGATTTTTTTGGTTTGGTCAACCAAAAAATTTTAACACTGCAGATATTAACAGATACACACAGATATTAATAGATATTAATTAAGAATAAAATAAGCTCAGCTGTGTATTCTAATATCAATCCCCAAAGCCCCCTTCTCAAGCATAGTTGCCTCCGCTCAGAGCCTCAATCTTCCTTTGAAAATATTTGTTTCCGGTTGGTTCCATGCCACTGAACACTAATTTGTTTTTGCTTGAGCTTTTCGCAATTGATTTAGGTGATTCTTATCTTTGCATCTTTCACATGCCAGCTCTCACTGTGAGGTGTGACAGTTGATGACTAAACTTGCTGAGGGAAAATGAATTACTGAATTGTGTTTCTGTTCCATTTCATGCCAAATAGCTGCAATTCAAAAGCTCTGTATTCAAATCTGTCATCACAACCATATATTTAATCTTGCTGTGCCCCGATGAGACAATATCTAGAAATGTGTTTCAAGCTTGAAACATGGTGATTCAATGTCAGTGCACACCTGATGATATTACTGTGTATTCTGGGAGACACTTATAAATGTTACAGATTTGATCTTTAAAGGAGTAGTTCACCCAAGAATTAAAATGTGCTCCTTATTCACCTTATCATGTCATTTCAAAACTTTGTGATGTGTAGATTTAACGTGTTGGGAAATGTCAGTCCAACACTATCTCAAATGACACATATTCACTCAACTCACATTTGTAAGGCGCTGTCTTCTCCACAGAAGATTCAGTCAGTGGCAGATTTAGGCATGGGCGACATGGGCAGCCACCGGGGGCGGCATCTTGCTGGGGGTAGCACGAGGCGCTTGCTTGTTAGAAGAATTAAATCTTCTTCTAGCGCTTCTTTGTGACAGCAACGGATCAAAATGTATGTTTTGCCACCTTGTGGACCCACTAAATAGTGCAAATAACTCCAGGCGCATGCACTTTCTGAGCATTCAAAGAAAAATCGGGCTGCGTGTTCTGTGTTTGCACACTCTGCTGATGACGAGTCCAAATGTCATTTCATCTGACTAAATCAACATGAAAAATACATTTACTCAAGCAAAACTTTTAAGGGTTAAATTAAGTAGAAATAGAACTTTGAGCTACAATTGCTGGTTACCACATTTTTCAGTGTAGTGTCCAACATTCTGCATTCTGAGAGCTGCAGTGAAGGGGAAGATTTTCAGTGGATAATGACTTACATTTTGGTCTGTTCTTTACACAAAATAATCTTATGGCTTCAAAAGACTTGGCATATAGCACACAATTCATATGGACCACTTTTATGACAGTCTTATGATTTTTATTTTTTGTGTTCTTTTTGGAGTTAGAAATCCCCTGGTCATGTGTTTTTGTTGTATGAAAAAAAGCAGCATGAACAGTCTTCAATATGTCTTCTTTTGTGTTTCACAGAAGACAGAAAGTCGTACAGGTTTGGATTGACATGAGAACTTGGTAACAAAATGTCTCATTTTGGACGATCTAATCCTGTAGGCCTGAGGGGATTTGTATACTTTGATCTAGTATTAAGTGAAATTCTGTGATTAAGCAGGGTTTGTCACTAAATTACAACTAGTGTGTCTCAGGTTAGAAAGTGCTTCTCTCACACTCTCATTCATGACAGTCGCAGGTTTTCAAAACAATATGTCATTAGTGTGTGCCAATTCCACAAACAATTCCAAACTTGTCATTTTCCTCCTTCAAGACTGACTAAAACAAGAACATCATGTTGGACTGTAGCCATGAGAAACACTCCAAGTGCTCGGAAATGAATTTTTCATAACTTTTCATTATTAACTATTTTACAGGCTTTTGGCCTATCTGCTATTCAGATAACCTTTGGATCTGTGATTGCTCAAACACACTGAAGCATTTATATTGTTTTGTATGTCTGATCTGTGTTTCATTAGAATAAGCCAACTTTGGTCAATGTGCTCCTGAATTCTTTGTATGCACGGAAGGGAGTTCCACTAAAAGACATTCAAACAGCAAATAAATCACACACTGGTGGTATATTTTGCATACTTAGTTGTCTGAGATTGATTAAATTAATTCGTCATTAAAGAGATGGTAATTCTGTAATGATGGGTATTTCATGTTTTTTAGACTAGGCAATTAATGTGACACACTATACTGAGGATAAAATGTTCTTTCGTCAGAAACTAAAACATACATACAACTGAAACATACATACCTCAGCTTTTTATTATTACATCAACAGATTGCAATGAATCTGACCTAGTCATTACTGACATCTCATTACTTTTTTACTTAAAAGTAAATTACATTTGAAATGTGGTAGCACATTAACTAGTTTTTTTTAGAGGGTACATCAATCAAACTAATTTTAAGGGTTAGATCAGGTAGAAAAACTCTTTAAAATAACAGTTGTTACCACTTTTTACAGTGTAACCTGATTACAAGATTTTAGAGAAGTAATTAGTAATATGTAGTGGATTACCTTTTTGAGTAATTTACCCAACACTGGATCTTTTACTCATCGCTGATTGTAAATTTTTTTGGTGGAGCTTGTGTGAACAAGTATGGAATAGAATATTGCAAAATCTATACCTCTGGCAAACTATCAATCTCATTGGAAAAAAACATGAAAAGTACAAGCACAAACTAGTAGCACAGAGGAAGTATTGTGAAATTGTGGTAAAAGGAAAGGTTCTTGTGGATAAGAAAAGAAACTATGTGTTCCGAGGACAGTAAATCTCTTCCATGCTTTGCACATCTAAGCAGGATTTGAAAGGATGTTTCCTCGGCTGTCCTGTTAAACGTTTGAGAATACGGATTGTTATATGATAAGTGTTTATGTTAATAGACAACTTGTCTAAACCTTATATCCTTATCAGTACCAGAAAAGATTAAAAAAAAAAAATAAAAAAAAATACAGTATGTCTGTAAACTCTCTTGCTGTTTGCTGTGTCAATATTGATTGTCTTAGAAAGCACAGGACACTTAATCCCTTCCCACAATCCAGCTTTGTTTGTTTTGGAGATCCTGTCTAAATTGTACTGATGAATTCTTGGCCTACAGTAAATTAAAAAAAAATGTTACTCAAAATACCTCCTTAAATTTGTTATTTGGATATTTGAATTGTCTCTTTTATGTACAGTATATATATTTCTATCAATCTGTCCATCCATATTATTTGCTTTAACTGTTTGATTAGGAAGATATTTACTGATTTTCATGGTGAAATAATTATAAATATAATAATGCATTAAATTTTGCATAAAGAAAATGAAGGCTGAATGTACCATTTATTTATTTTATTGCATTGCATTACATTACATTATTTTTGTAATATTTTAGCACATTTTCCCCTATTTTCTTTTTTTCTTTTTTTTTTTTTTGGTAATTCCCCTTATTTCTCAGTGGTGATCCACTTTAGATTCTCATTCTTGCGGTATTTACAATAAAAAACCTTGGGGTTTTTAGTAAACTGGCGTGTAGATCTATCACAAACAGATCCACAACATGTCCAGATAATGTAAAATTTTCAAAGCATTTTCAAGACAATTTGAAAATAATAGAATAAAATATATTCTGTTATATTTTAATGAAATTTTGTTTTAAAAAGAGATGATGCAATATGATAGAACGGGATTCATTACTTCCACATTTAAATGTTATGAGACGCAATTAGCAGTCAAACATATTGAGATGCACTTAAGCTTCACATGTGTATTTTCTCAGTCACTTATTGAGTCTAAACAGATGTGCTACTTAGAGAATTTCAGTAGTACACCCAATTCAAAATAGCCATATAATTCTGTTCATGTGTTTCACTTGCTATAGTTTATTTCTACATTACTTGTTCTTCATCAAATAGTAATGTCAATTTTAAATAAATTCAATCACTGAAGCTGCAGCGCCACCTTGAGTAACAACTATCATGTATAATATGTGTGTGTACACGCATATGATACTGATATTGTTGCACAGAAAATCGACAAAATATAGTAGTCATTTGTATGAATAAAGAACTAATTTGTCTTTGAATAGATATCCTGTGATAGTGAACTTACTAAATAATCATAAAAATATAATTTATGGAAGCACAAATGTATATTACAACGGCATTTTTGGTAATTAAGCAATTTTTTCCATTTTTTTTATTGTTTTACTGATTATAAAAATAAAATAAAAAGTTTGAGGAATACTAAAGAATGGATGAAGTGGGTGGAATGAGGTATGCACCCGAGGTATGCATTTAAGGGTTATTTCAATTGTCATGAAAATAATGCAATCACAATGCAATAAGTATATATAGTTTTTTCTTTTGTGGTGAAATATGACCAAGGCATTCCTGGTAGGTTTCATAACATGCACCCTGTAATGGTCCCCTTCTATTATCGAATTCATGCAGCACCTTTTATTTTTTGTGTGTTAGTGTTCCATCAAATATTACTTCAACACAAAACATGTGAGCAAAACACAATTTATTTATATAGCAACATGAGCTCAAACACAAATATGTTTCTGCTTCGCATTTAATCATTATTTAAATCTTATGCTGCAAATAATGCAGTAGCATTTAAAGGATAACAGTAAGTAAGGTTAAACAATAAGAAATTTATCTCTAAATAGACCTTATTCACAGTAGCGCCATATTTGATTTTTGACAGGAATGACAACAATGCTATCGGGGACAGACGTACAGTCTCTTCAATGGGTTGTACTGAAGTTTAAGGTGTTTTTGGATCGCTCCGCACACAAAACGTTGAAAAAACATCTTTTCAAGAGCATTCAGTAGACAAAAAACTCCAGACAATATGAGTTATGGAAAATCAGATGTGATCTAGGAGCTTTTTACAGCTTTAAACTGTTCGTGCCATTGAAGAGATTTAAGTCTGTCCCTAACAGCTTTGTTGTCAGTCCCATTCAGAATCATAGATGGCAGTACCATGAATATGGTCTATTATTTTTAAGGTTGAAGGCATATATGTCAAACTACAACCCACTATTATACCTCTAAAAACACAGGATTCTTGGCAGCTCTCTAGGTATCAACATGCCAAGACTTGTTTTTGGGGTCAAGTAAAATTAAGATGATAATTTCATAGAATGCAATGTAATCACTGATACCTCAAGCTTTTTATGAAGCACCACACTAATTAGCATTAACAGCTAATCACCCTTTAATCCTTTATGCCATACATTTAATGTAAACTCTGTCCAAGATTAGAAAATAATCACTAAGCAGCCATTCAGCTAATTTAATTGAGACAGATGGCCACTCAGTCCATCAAATTAAGCAACAGACTCAAAGATTCAAATGAAGGACAAGCAGAGACAGAGAGATAAGCATCAAATCTATCAGGCTTTTGAAAAGTTGCATGTGGACTTTGTTACATAAGGCAAGAACCACCAGTAACTAAAGCCTGTTGATTAATATATGACAAACATTCACTGTGCGTTTGACATTCTGCCCAACACAAAGCTGTTGCTCAAACTAAACCAGGCATTACCAAATGAACATCATTATCAAACATTCAACAAATCATTAATAGAAAAATATACATTAAATGTTTGACTAACCATTAAGTATTGGCCACATTTCCAAATTCATTGGCAAAAGTGAATGACCACTTAAGGATCGACTGCAAAATAATGTTTCAGTGTAAGCAGAAACACCCTCCACTCGAAACACACTGTGATTTTACATGCACCAAAACCAATTCTGCATGGTAATTGCTTTATTTACACATGATCTGTTCGGTATGTGTATAATACAGGTTGTTATATGTGTTATGTAAAGCAACTGTAGCAACATACAGTTGGGTCTAATGGCAATTTTTTTATTTATTTATTTAAGTAGTAATAAAAAGTTTTAGGATTTTGAAAACAAAGAAAAGTCATAGAAAATGTGTTGTTGTCTCTGGGATAGGAGGAAAAATTTTAACATCAGAAATAGAAAGGTGAAGTTTGTCAAGACAAACTTTGATGTTAGCGTTAGCCTTGTCAGAAGGTTTTAACTAGCTTTAAAAGTTTGATGGTTATACAGTCATTACAGTAAGACAAACTACCAGCTTGCTAGATAGACAGAGGGTCACATAGATAGTGAGATAATATGTCCGATTCAGATGGATGGACGGGAGGACAGACGGACACAGACAGACAGACAGACTATCAGACAAACAGTCAGACAGACAGACAGCTAGATAGACAGATAGATAGAGTAACTTAAAGAAGATTAAAGGCCTTTTGTGGGTTTGTTTACATTTAAAAAAATAAAACTTGGAGTTTGAATTAACCAGCATTCCGTTGGCCCGTTTGAACATTCCGTCAATGTAAGTCTATGGGATTTTCTAATTTTTGATTGTCCGCTATGCGAAATCGTAAGTTGACCAGTAAGGGGTTAAAAGCCAAGAATATTCTGTAGATCTAGGGGTAGTTATCAGCCCCTTTCACACATGCAACCAGATAAATTACAGGAAAATCGTAAATATACCACATGTGCTATTCACACATGCAACGACTTTCGTCTTTTTTCTGTTTTGCTAGTACCATTCAAACATCAGTACCAAATGCCGTTGAACTCTGTGACGTCATTTGCCGGAACTTAATCTACACATCTGCGCCGGAAATATAGGATTCTTGTTTGTAAACATGACGGGGTATTATGAATTACGCTGTATGCCCACCTATCTTTCAAAGGATTTTGCGAATGCCCACCTAAAATGAGTTTTGATACGTATGGCCTTCAGAACAGCGAGGAGACTTTTGACCCATAACTTATAATAATACTGATGTGATGCCGCAGCACCGCTGTGTTAATTGTTTTTTTTTTTTTTTAAGTGTACAGAGATGCTCTCTAAACCCGCATAGATCAGCGGAAGGCGGGACCGCAACTGTAGGCGTGGGAAAGATAGACATTTCGACTCAGCTGAACTACCAATCAGAAGGTTCGTTTAAGACGCTGTTGGATATTTTCTAACCAATCATATTTTCCGTTTCAATAAGGGGCGGAACATTTTTTGTCTCTGCATGAAATGCTGAAGCGCTGGAGTCACCACAATTTGCGCTGTATTTACCTCGCTGCTGAAAGTGAAAACATGAATGCATTTAAATAAAAACGTATGCTATTAAACTTTGGGAAAATACTGAATGTCACTGCACCCGTGCTAGTTTTTTTATGCTCTTCGCAGATGATAAGTTGTCCCGTAATTGTATCAAATGTAATTTTTTTTATTTTTATTTTTTATATATAAATTCACAGTATGCCACCTCTTCAGTCACTACTACACCACTGATTATTTTGTAACTGAATTCTGAACGTCGGTAATGTAGGTGATATTTTCCATTTTTTTGGCAAATGTTTACATTTATGCAGTTGCACGAGACTCAACGACATCAAATGCGATGATTTCAAATAAGATCGATGAACTACATGGAACAAAATGCTGTCAAAAGGTCTGTTAGGTAGAGACGGCATCTGCGGCTGAAAAGCACAGTAATGAGTGTATATACAGTATGTCGCTACAAAGACGTCTGTGGATTCCCGAAGGAGGCTGGTGATTTTGTCTTGCGTAACAGAATCGATTACTGTTTTTTTAAGCTGTCTGAAAATTTCTTCATTCGCTCGGATGAAGAGAAGCGCTCTAGTTTCGCTATCTGACCAATGTGTTGACGTATTTCTTACTTCCACCGGTGTTACAGAACGGAGTAATTGCTACATCTCCGTCAGAACTTTCTTATGGCAGCGCGACCAGACCTCGAACAAACTGAAACCAGTAATATTATAGCTCTGTTCACACACCATCAGTATGGAAATGTATAGATAATTATACAACTTCTCATTAAGGGATATTGCCAGAGCAAAATTTCTAGTATTTTCAAAAAGGTTGTGTTTACACATGACCTCTAACCTGAAAAACTGCAGTAAAATTTCTGGAAAGTGCTGTATGCGTGAAAGGGGCCATTGTTAGAAATGTTGGTCTTGATTTAAAAGGATTATATATATATAAACCCAGTTTGAAGAAAAACATAATGTTGGCTTTGTCAAGCCAACATAATTACACACTTCACATTTAAATAAGAAAAGAATCCAAAATAGTGGTCAACATTTTTGGATCCCACTGTATATGTTCCAAGGTACTCAGTTTGTGAGCTGTCATTTAAATGAATTTGTAAGTCTGATATAAATTGGGTCCACTAATTTTACATCATTTTAAGTGCTTTATAAACAGAATGTGATATGACTCTAGTCTGTCAGCAAATAGCACAATTTCATACATGTAAATTAATTACT
The DNA here is from genome assembly GCF_019703515.2 of Myxocyprinus asiaticus. Lineage (NCBI taxonomy): Eukaryota > Metazoa > Chordata > Actinopteri > Cypriniformes > Catostomidae > Myxocyprinus > Myxocyprinus asiaticus. Next base: position 23,369,384 of record NC_059378.1, on the reverse strand, counting down.
TCCTGATGCATTGCATTATAGGTAATAATAACCTAATGGTGAGCCACATTTGAACCACTGAGATATGATCACACTAGTCTTTATAGTACATTGCAGACTGAAGATGGGTTGTGTTTGGCCATTGCATTGCTGGCCCAGTATTCCTTGCTACCAAAATCCTCTGGGTAGAGGGCGGAATATCCGACTGCCTCTACGGACCTCCTCTTCTGTATACGGTGCAGCAGGATCCGATAAGTTCCTGTAATTGGGCTGCGTGAGTCTGTGCAGGTATTGTTCTGCAGATGTGTGGCACTGATTCCAAGTTCACCCAGGGCTGATTTCACTTCCTGCTCCTCCACACACAGAGTCCTTGCAGGGTCAGCAAGGTGATTGGGCGTTGCACTGAGAACGTGGTACGATTTGGGGAACTCAATGCCCCTTAGCCAAGAGCAGACCATCAGTTGTGACACCGTGGTGCGGTCCACAGGTATGGGTCGTAGCATGCCTTTGATGGCCAGTTGGCAGGGGTCAGGGACGTAGGCCGGGATACTGTACGCCCCTTGCAGGATGCAGCGTTTCAGTCGCCCCAGGTTGTCGCCGTGGAAAGGCATGGTGGCAGTCACTATGAAGTATAATAAGACTCCCAGTGCCCAGATGTCAACATAACGTCCCACGTAGCTTTTCTCTCTGAACAGCTCGGGTGCCGCATATGGTGGGGAGCCACAAAACGTGGTCAGAGTTTCAGATGGTTCACTGACAGTACTGAAACCAAAGTCGCCCACTTTGATGCAGTAGCATGTGGTGTAAAATATGTTTTCTGCTTTCAAGTCGCGATGGATGATGTTATTTTCGTGCTGAAAAATACAGTATTAGATTGATCAGTTAGAGGGATTGGTTACATTGTACCATAAACATAAACTTGTGTAATGGAACATGTTCCATTCTAAATGCCAAGTCCACACTAATCTTTACTTAAACTTTAGTTTGAAACCTATAGAGAGTGTTTTCTAAAGTCTCCGCTTTAATTGGAGGAAAATGCTGTCTTAGTGTGGATATGTAGACCATCTTTAGTAGTGATGCTTGCTGTAGCAAACACCACTAATAAAACAGAAGTGGTTACATGTTAGTAGTGAGGTCTAGGCCTTGCATTTCTCACCATGTGTTTGATGGCTGAGATGATTTGGGCAAAGATGAGCTTGCTTTCCAGGTCTGACAGGCGCCCCCTGGTGGTGATGCGTGAGAACAGGTCTCCTCCACTGCCGTACTCCATAGCAAGGTACAAATGCTTACTGGTTTCGAGCACTTCGTACAGACGTACAATGTTTGGATGGGAGAGTCTTTCCATACAGGCAATCTCTGACGCAAATAAAGTCTGTGACTTCTTGTTGAGACGCATCTTATTAAGTATCTTAACAGCAACACGTTCTGTAGAGAAAGAGAGAGATTAAAGGGATAGTTCACCCAAAAATTAAAATTTTCTCATGATTTATTCACCACTCATGCCATCCCAGATGTGTATGACTTTCTTTCTTCTGCTGAACACAAAGATTTTTAGAAGAATATTTCAGCTCTGTAGGTCCATTCAATGCAACTGAATGGGTACCAGCATTTTGAAGCTCCAAAAAGAACATAAAGGCAGCATAAAAGTAATTATAAGACTCCAGTGGTTAAATCTATATCTCCAGAAGCAATATGAAAGGTGTGGGTGAGAAACAGATCAATATTTAAGTCCTTATTTAATATAAATTCTCCCTGCCCAGTATTTGGCAATATGCATGAAGAATGTGAATCACCAAAACCAAAGAAGAAGAAGGTTAAACTGAAAGTGGAGATTGATAGTAAAAAAGGACTTATGTGCCTGTTTCTCACCCACATCTATCATATCACTTCTGAAGACATGGATTTAACCACTGGAGTCTTATTAATTACTTTTATGCTGCCGTTATATGCTCTTGGAGCTTCAAAATGGTTACCCATTCATTTTAATTGTGAGGATCAACAGAGCTGAGATATTCTTCTAAAAATCTTTGTTTGTGTTCAGCAGAAGAAATAAGGTCATACACATCTTGGATGGCATAAGTGTGAGTAAATGAAATTTTGGTCAAACTATTCCTTTAAGTGTGTCAAATGATAATAAGTTAATATTTAAAAAAATTAACATGAAATACAAACTTGGTGTGTGAAGTGCTAGAGAAATGTTGCCTTTTTATCTTATTAAAATATAAATAAATGTCTTAAAACTTGAGAGACCTCCCTGTTTTGCTGTATTGTGGCATCTCAACACTGTAAAAAAGTGTCTGTAATTTTAACGGTAAAAGACTGTAAAAATGCTACAGGAAATAAAACTTTGATTAATGAGTATTAACTGTAAAATATACAGTAAAAAAATTGTAATATATTTTAAAAGACAATATAGTAGTTTTTACAATAACATTTTTTAGATGTAAAAAGTATGATTTTCCTGTATACAGTAATTAATGGTAAAAATTTACATTATGGTTAAATGCAACTGAGCACTGTCTTTACATGTTTATTGGTCATTGCTCCTGGAAGAGCCACTATTGGTGAACTTCATGTCAACATGTGCTCTTTTGTTATTTTTATGGTGATTAACAATACCTTATAAAGTAAAAATCAGATTTATACAGTTTCAGAAGGTTAATATCAAGTTTATGACTTTTTTTTTTTTTTTACTGTAAATGTAATTTTTTTTTTTTTTTTTTTTTTTTACAGTGCCAGCATGGTCATGTAAGTTACAACAGTTTTAAACTGTAAAATTTACATGTTGTTCTGTAAATTTGTTTACATTTTTACTGTATTTTTTTACATAATTATTCTGGCAACCACAGCTGACAGTTTTTTGTTTTTTGTAAAAACAACAGGATTTTTTTTAAATGTTTTTATTTATTTATTTTATTTTTTTTACAGTGAACCACATCACTAAAACCATTACACAGATTCACAGAGGGGGGTGCTGTAAATCTCATGAGATTACATGAGATTCTTGTCCACTGACAGGTACAGCTACTGTTAAACTGTGGCGCCTGTTGTCAGGGCTGTGTATGCAAATCTGACTGAGCACAGCAATCAACAAAACTTAAAACACTAAAAATTTTCATATTATGTAATTTTAACAGAATTAGTAAAACCTGTTAATTAGTAAACTGTAAGTTACCCTACCATATACATTTAAAAATGATACAGTATTATATTTTACAAGACAAGTGTACTGTTAAATACTGTAAAAAAATAAAAAAATAAAGTAAAAAGTATAAATTATTTTATCATTTACAGTGAAAAACAGTCAAAGAACATTCTTAGAAGTCTCTGTGTGACATCACATTTGTCATTTTCTGTTATAGTTATGTGTATTGTGGTATTTTACATTATATTATATTAAGTCATTTGTGTTACTTTGATGGTGTTTTGTCTTTGTGAAGCAACACAGTGTATTGAAACTTTAGCCAATTTTTATTAACCCTTAAGTGCATACATTTCCTCGGGTCTTTATTTATCTCAACCATTTTTTGGAGTTATGCTCCCACCTTAAGTATTCCTTAACGTTTTTCTTATGAATAGTGTTACAATGAAAATTGCTTGATTACCAAAAGTGTATAAGGTTGTTTAGCAGGGGTTAAATTGGGCAACTTCGATTCCAAAAATAAAAATAAAATGCTTGTTTGTCAATCCATCACATTTATTGTATTCTCTGTTGCGGTTTTTGTTTGATCCATCTGACACATTCCATCTCTATTTAGCAATTGTACTCATTAAAAAATATTTCAAGTTAATTATAGCATTAACTGTTCACCTGTTTCTTTTTAGATACACTGATATGCAGTACCGATTTTGCTTAGTTGTTAAAATCTTTTATACACGAAGGGTGTTTGAATCTGAAATCACTCACATCCAAAGCAACAATAACACTGATCAATATATCATACAACTTGAGATCAAAACACCACTTGACCAACACACTGTAAAAGATTTCATTGTTATTTGTAATATATTTATTTGTTCTCCATTTTTGTTGATTCAGTATTTTTTATTTTGTGTGTATTTTTCTTTTGGAAAAAAAAAATGTAGCAAATGTACAGTGAAAATGCTTCTTCACGCCACAGTGAAGAATTTTTTAAGTCTCAAATGTTTTCATTACAATATGAGTGAAAGGTAGTTGTGTAGAAGGTGTTTGTTTACCCCATTAAGAACAATGTGCATTTGCTTTTAAATTGTAACATAATTAGATTTAAGTTTAGCATGTTCTATAACAGGGGTAGGCAACTATTTTGGTAAAGGGGCCACATCAGGCTTTAAGTAGTGCATAGGGGGCCACATTGTTTTCCTTTTGAGATACAATGTTCTGCATTGATTTGGTTTTTGTATCTTTTAAGCCCAGTGTATATGAAGTATATATGTGACTAATGGGACTATTCTGCAATTGCCTAAAGTATTTTATTGCTCTACAAAGGTAGATTTTTGTTTTAATAAAAAAAAACAATTAATATTATTATTGAACTTTTAATGTTTGTCGCAAAGCGGGCAAGTTTACTTATTTTATTCTCAAAACATTACCCGTTTACATGCTTAAAGGGTCAATGGTTTGACTTTCCATTCAGCACACAACTGAATAAAACAGGCTGCATGACTATGATAAATGATTACTGCAAGAGTAGATTAACATACAGGTGCGAGGGACTTAAACATCTTTAAACTGAACAAATAAATATATACATATACATATTTGTCTCTCGCTTTTGCTCGCGTGTCAATGATGCTGAGATCTACTTTTATATTTAATTTCATCACTGAGAAGGTTTACCTGCAAAATTAAGGGCACCAAACATCACAAGCAGCCTCAAGAATGGACACAGAGTGGCCGTATAACACTTTTCCTTGAGTAGAATACTGTACTTGAGATCGCTAAGTTTGCTAAGGTTGCCAGACTGCACAAAATATGTATAACATTACGCAGAATATTTACAATTTGCGGAAGAATAAATCTCAAATTGCGTCTCTTATCTGGCAACCCTGAGCATGTTAAATGCTTGTGGAGGCGCGTTAGGTCCCAATGCAAGATAACTGAAATATCCAATGAAAAAAAAAAACTTTTAGGATAAATGAGCCACGGGCTACATTAAACCACGTGGAGGGCCGGATTCGGCCCGCGGGCCGTAAGTTGCCCAGGGCCTCGTTTCCCAAAAGCATTGTAAGCCTAAGTAGATCATAGAATCCATCTTAAGATTCATCTTAGTTTTGCGCCTGTTCCCCAAAAGCATCGTAACTTAAGTAGTACTTGAAAATGCTCGTAGATTAAAGAGTTCTCTGGAGTAGTCGTACAGTGCTAAGAACAATGTAAGGACACAGACTTATGCAGACACCTGCAGGACAATCGCGAAATTACACCTGATTCAATTGAAACACCTATAGCTACACTTTATGCTAATTTAATATCAGTATACATACGTTTTATTTGATTTATTTTTAACCGAAAAGGATAATAATAATAATAATAATAATAATAATGAATGCATAAAATGGTGAGCCAATATTGGATGAACAGATAAATTAATAAGTAAACAAATAAAGTTATTTGTGGACTAGTTGGTAACAACAAAGTGGTGGCATGATTGTTGCAGAGAACTGTAAAACTTACAATCAGAGAGAGAAGGAAACAAGTCAATAACTTGTTGCCATGCATGAAAATCGTCCATACAGTATATTGGCTCCTCATCCTCGTCTCCTCTTCCTCTCTGACACCTAAGGGTGCTCTCGCCCACACCACGCATTGTGTAGTACCGCACATATTGTGTAGCGTTGCTGTTACCATTATCACTTTTGGGAGTAAAAAGCAGTCCTCACTTTGATTGGTGAATCTCCCTAAAGCACAGCTTCCATGTGTCTCCTTATTTTGCACTGCATGATAACACTGTGAACCTCTTTATATTCAATTAATACTTGTTGTCATTAGCAGGACTATACACAGGGTCTCCGCTGTCTTCACTGATCCTGGAAGCTTTAATCTCGACCTACAGAGCAACTAAATATTAAAATGCACATCTGATGAACGAAGCAGTGATTGTGTAAAATAAATATATTGTTCTGCACAAAACGATTGCAAAACAAAATGCAATTATGTAGTGAATTGAGTTCACTCAAAAAACAAAATAACTCATTGGATGAACTCAATTTGATTAAGTGCAGGATTTCCATCTAATACATATTTATAGCCCCAACTCATACAAAGTACATACATGCAATGAAATGTAATTGAGTTGGTCCAACTTAATTTGGTCAAATAAAGTTTAAATGAAATGGTTACATTAACAAACTGAAATTGATTTACGCTTGTCCAACTCAAACTTATACATTTAATTGGAAAATAAATTAAAAGCTAGAAATCCTTGTAATTCTGTCCCCCATACATACACACACACACACACACACACACACACACACACAAAATTCACTGAATTTAATTAAATTGAGGACAACTTTCCCACCCAATAACCATTTATATACTGTATGCCAGACGAGCAAGTGTAATGACAGTGAAACTGATGCACTGTCAGTTTGATGGCAACTGCTTATGCAGTATTTGAATCAAGAATCACTAGAAATTGAAAGTCCATCCTCAACCTAAGCACAAATGCCAATCTTCACCACAATGATAACCCCCAAAATTCCAGCCTAACAGAAACTCTTTTTAAATACCAATATAACAGAACATTAAACATGTTCTCATCTTGCACAAACATGCATAAAATAACACTTAATTTCAATATTTGTTCACCACATCCAGTCCCATGCAAAGCATGCTGGGAAATGGAAATCCCCTGCCCAGTATTATTAATGCTACAAAAAGTATTAATGTAGTCCCAACTCAAATGGATTAAGTAAACTTCAGTTTTTACAAATTTAATTGGATGTAATGCAATGAAATCAAGTTGAGACAAAATGTTCTAGAATTGTGTTACTTTAGTTCATTTTAATTAAGCAAACTGAACAACCTGCAAAAATAATATTTTGAGTGTACATTTAAGAAAATATTGTAAAATATTTCCAGCGAGGTAAATTATAAACGTTTTTAAAGTTATACACAAATATAATGAAGTTGCAATGACGAGCAGCACAATACGGTCACATGTCAGCACTTCACGTTTATTGACAGCGTCTCTCATAAGTAGCACTTAAAGCGCATCCTCGCACGTTCTTGTTAAGTGCAGTTTTGGGAAACGCACGTAAAAAGTAAAATCGCTCGTAGAAAACGCTCTTAACCGCTAAGATCAATCGTTATTCAGAAACGAGGCCCAGGTCTGTTCTATAAGATGACCAAACCCCAACATAGGGCAAGAAGAAGGTAACTTGTCCCAGCTTTCATCTGATTTTTATAAAATGTATAAAATACATTTGATGGCATTCTTAATAAAACATTTTTTTTTTACATCTAATGTAAAACACAAATATTCCATGTAATTATGTATTTTCACAATTAAGTTGAATAATGACTTATAAATATTGACAGACAAATCTTTATCCCTGTCAAATTTATTCATCTGAAAGAAAAAACTTCTATGAATTACTTACCATACAGGCATATTAATAAATCCATATTTATATACCCATGTATTTTACTAAAACACTTTCTTTTTAATTTTAATTTTAATTTTTTTGTAATGTTTTTTTTAATGGGGGGTTGCAACATCACCTGACTTTAGGGTTCCCCCAAATTTAACCCCTGCTCATTAGTAGATATGTAGTATTGTCGCAATACATATTTGTGCTTCGATAAATCATATTTTTATGATTATTTCATATTTATATACATTTACTATAACAGGATATTTATTTCTTTGTTCTTTACAAGACAAATGAGTACTATATTCATACAAATGTAGGCCTACACTATGATATGTCGATTTTCTTTGAAACAATGGTGTATTATATGCTTGTACACATATATTTACATGCTATTTGTTACTCAAGGTGACACTGTTGTTTTAGTGATTGATTTGAATTACATTTGACATTGTTATTTGATGAAGAAGCAATATGGAAGTAAACTATAGCAAGTATAACACATTAACTTTATGGCTATTGCCATTTGGTGAACTAATGGGTTTATTAATGAAATTCTAATGAAGTTGTTTGCCTATTTAGACTCAATAAATGCCAGAGAAAATACATATTTGCGTCTCATAAAATTTCAGCATGGAAGTAATGAATCCCATTTTATCACATTTTTTGATCAATCTCTTTGATATATGAAAAATAAAATATCAAAATATAACAGAATATGTTATATTATGTTATTTTCTAATTGTCTTGAAAATGCTTTGAAAATGTTATGTTATCTGGGCATTTTGTCAATCTGTTTGTGATAGATGTACAGTACAGTACAGTAGCTAAAGACCCGAGGTACTAATGATGTTTGGCAAAACACCCATGCATGTTAGGTTTAACTTCAATTCATGCAACCTTTTTATTTTTCCAAAAATGGCTATCAGTATATTTTAAAATATAAAGCAGATTTCAGGTAAATTGGTACAGTTCATTAACATTATATTAGTTAATGATATATACGGTTTGCATGATGAATTGTAAAATATACAGACACCAAAATGCTTACAAAATTCTTACAGTACATTTATCAGTTGTTTTTTTTTAACCATTGTAATACCATTATTTTTTGTACTTTCAAGTAAGATAAAATGTACTGTTTCATGATTTAAAAATCACAATTTGTCTCTTCTGTGAGATCTGATTTACACCTATGCAGACACAGAAAAGTCCTTTAAGATCTTATTTACCTAATAAATGTACTTAAATTGATGACTGAATTGTCTCACCTTTAGTCAATGCGTGAACAGCAAGTTTGACCTGGGAGAAATTTCCTGTCCCTATCTCTCCTCTGAGTTCATAGAACGCAATCCTGCGACCCAGCATAATGTCATTGATGACGTGGTCATTGTGGGACATGTCATAGATTACCCTCTCAAAGGCAGTCTGCTTTGCCCGTTGTTCAGGTGTTAATACTGGCACTTTCTGTGTTTGTTGTTCTGTCTGGGCGGGCTGGGGCGCTGGCTCATTCTTTCCTTTTTTCGCTCCATGTCGTTTTGTCCAGCCATTAAGTGTTTTGGTACCTTGGAAAAGACAAAAAAAATTCTGAAATTCAAGCAGAAATAAATAAATAAAAATAAAAAATTGGAGGAAATAAACCTCTTCAGACGCAAACCCTTGTGAACATTAAGAGTGGAGAAGATGTTGTAATCAGTCTGAATGTTTATGTAAATCTGACCTTGATCATAAATTCATTAACTGCAACTAGCACATTTAAAAGCAGATTTTCTCAGATATTCAGAATCAGAATCAGCTTTATTGCAAAGTATGCTTACACATACGATGACAGGAGCCTCCAGTGCACAACAATACAATAAAGCAACAAGACAAAGATAATAATAAAAAATAATAAAAAAATTGAATAAAAAAACCCCCAATTGAATAGAAAATAAAGTATATATATATATATATATACTTTATTTTCTATTCAATTGGGGTTTTTTTATTCAATTTTTTTATTATTTAAAAAAAGTATATATATATATATATATATATATATATATATATATATATATATATATATATATATATATATATAGATTACACAATAAGACTATATATATATATATATATATATATACATACATATACATACATACACATACATACTGTACATACACACATACATATACACACAGACACACATACACATACGTATCGCATAACAAAATTTTTTCACCTCCATACTGCATTTGTATTATACTGCACCGATCCCTCTGAACCAAAAACTGAAGTCCTAAGAGTAGAAGCAATTCATTTAATGCAGAGTGTAACCAGTGTGCAACCCAATAAACTAATAAATCATCCCAAACATTCACATTCAGTGAAACTAAAAAATTTATTAGTGCAATCAAGACAGTTTGAAAAGACTTTGGTTGCTTTGCTAGAGCATTTGTGTAAACTTGAGGGGAACTGATTTCATAAATCCACTAAAATCCCCTTGACACTATTGGTTAAATGTCACAGCAAAAAATGGCTCAGAAAAGTAAAGTTAGCTCTAGCATCATCTATTTGCAGACCGATTTGGTTTGATATTGTGTTATCCAGTGCAATGGCATACATTTTACAGGGACAGTTCACCCAAAAAATGAAAATTCTCATCATTTACTCATCCTCATGCCATCACAGATGTGTATGACTTTCTTTTTTCTGCTGAACACAACGAAAGATTTTTAGAAGAATATCTCAGCTCTGTAGGTCCATACAATGCAAATGAATGATGGCCAGAAATCTGAAAGTCCAAAACGAATGTAAAGGCACCATGTCTTCAGAAGTAAAATGATAAGTGTGGGTGAGAACAGATCACTATTTAAGTCCTTTTTTACCATAAATTCAACTCCCTGCCCAGTCTTTTGAAGTCCAACAAAATGTCACGCTTCTCCCAAGTTAGCTGAGTATATCAATGATATCTATGAATGTAAATCCGTTGCAAAACTCGAGAGCTTGTAGATTTTAATTTGAGAACTTGTACAATAAATATTTTTACTTGTAAGTTGAAATTTACATTTAAAGCCCCGATGTAAAAACTTGTAAAATAAAAATCTGAAGCTGAATGCTGCAATCTGTTCTCACAGACAGTAATCCAAAACCTGTATTTTGAATTCAGAAAAATAGTTACAAATGTGTAAAATTACATTCATACTGTATAAATACAATGAAAGACACAAACTTGTATTACATATTTACTTTTGTACTTTAATTCACTTTCGCAGTACAACCACAAATCAGCAGTTACAACTTCTCAAATCTGCCACTGCAACTTCAAATCTTCCCGCCTTGACTTTTGCAACATCTTTTGTGAAAAACCTGTAGCAAAACTCACTTGTGCACTTTTAAATCAAGATGTGAGAAAGCAGACTACCGGTTCTGGGTGGGGGTGGGGCCAGTGAAGTTTTGACCAATCACAAGAGCTGGACCGACACAATATACAATCATGTTTTTGTTTTTTTTATTAAACCGCACTGTTATGACTCTAAGTCATTACTATATTACAGATTTTACTGTTAAAGCAAAATTTTCTGTAAAGCTGCTTTGAAATAATGTGTGTTGTGAAAAGCACTATACAAATAAAAAAGACTTGACTTGACTAGGGGGCGATATGTATGAAGAATGTGAATCGCCAAAAATGAAAGAAGAAAAATTTGAAAGTGGGGATTGATAATAAAAATGTATTTAAATATTTATCTGTTTCTTACACAAACCTATCATGTCGCTTCTGAAGATATGGATTTAACAACTGGAGTTATGTGGGTTACTTTTATGCTGTCTTTATATGCTTTTTGGACTTTCAAAGTTCTGGCCACCATTCACTTGCATTGTAAGGACCTACAGAGCTGAGATATTCTTCTAAAAATCTTCATTGGTGTTCTGCAGAAGAAAGAAATTCATACACATCTGGGAAGGCATGAGTGTGAGTAAATGATAATAGAATTTTCATTTTTGGGTGAACTATCCTTTTAAAGTGTTTCTTTAGGATCCAGATACTTTTTGGGGCCACTTTAAGCTTATATTCATAATCTACATCATGATCACAATCAAATTTTGTATTATTATGCATTTGTGAGGAATAAATATGTAGAATATAAAAACAATGGATGTGTCAATGTCCAGAGTCTGGAACACTTCCTGTCAATGACCTTCTTTGCTGAAGGGGAGGTTAACAAGGGCTTAACCTTTCAAAGACTACAGATTTCCTACATCAATTCCGTGATCCCTGTACACCCTGTACAGGGATCATGACACTGATGTAGGAAATCTGCACATAATACTCTGGTGAATCAAACAACCAGAACATTATGACACAGCTATTCCCTATCATATGAAAATATTCATTTGTTATTAGCTGCACTAATCACACTCTTAAAAAAAACAAAACACAAAAACATTTTGTCAATAAAACTTTTTTTTTTTTAAATATATCCAGTGTTTTTTGCATTAAAGTCTTAAGTATATATATATATATAAAGTATAGCCTATATTTAAAAAAAACCAAAGTGTGTTCCCTCAATCTGCTGACATAAATAATATCCGAGGGTTGTAAAATGTCCTTATTATTTTTGAAGAGAAAATGGTTCCGATTACAGATTTAATTTGATAGTCACATTCAGATTTGCATTTTTGTGAATGTTCTTTTATACTTGTGAGCCATGACAACATCCTTCATATTTTAGACCAAATGTACTGTATGTCTTGTACTGGAGGCAAGGCCAGTCTTGTAAGGAAAGGCTTTAAGCAGGTTGGATTAGAGCGTCTTTAAGACCATACATCACAGTTTGCAGACTCAACACACTTCTAAAAATACATCCCAGGACATCCACTAAACCACTTTCTATATCAGTAACACTAAAGCTACTGGTCTCATGGAAACTTAATCTTAGTCTCAAATTAATACATCCTAACTGAATTATGTTTTTTCTTTAATGCGAGCATTTGCTGAGTTAAATACATATTTATTTCACAGTAATTACACATAATACAACATCAGTGTTGTACATGACACTTAAAACACTACAAACACAATTTCCTTCTGTAGCCATTTTCTACCAAATGTAATATTACATTATTTATTTTACTGACTTGTACACTCACTTTTTTTTAACTGCAGAATAATTAATCTTGAACAAACCAATGTCTTCATGTAACACTGGCAAAACAGCAAACATTTAAAATGAAAATAAAAGATTTTACTTAACATCACAGATCACTGAAACATTGATTAGGCTACAATTAATGCACATATGTAAATCATATGCAGTTAGAAGACCACATCAATCTTTCAATATCTTTTCTCATTTGTTAAATTGTTTATATTGCAAAGCCACACAACTGAATGTCTAATATTATAAAAACATCACTGAACAATGTTACTTTCAAAAAGCACATTTAAAAAGCTTAATATACAGTTCAGCATAATAAGATCCTATATTTGCATTACTTTGCTGTCTGACAAAAGAGTGTGGATTCCCTTGTAATCTGTGGTTTCAGTTTATTCTATTCCATGTAAATTAAAGTTTACCTGGTAGCTGAGGATCCTTCATGGTGGTGTCGGTATGAATGAGTGCAGACCGAACAGTAGGAAAGCCTTTCACTCTACAGTCTTTAAACCCCCACCGATCACCAACACTCAATCCAATTAGTAGAATGTAATAATATCCAAACTGCGGCACACCTAAATAAAGCTTTAGAAATGCTGTGTGAACCGCATCGGCCCTGTAAGAAAAGAACTATGCAAGGACAATGGTGTGTTACCTTTTAAATTAATTGTTTTCACATAAATTTTGCTTAAAAACCCAATAGGCCGTTTAATGGCAGGTTCCCATTGTGAAAATTACCCCATATGGTGTGCCAACATGCCCCATTATTGGGTCAACGTTTTATCTTCCTTCCTATGCAAAAATGGTAGACATTTCAGAAACTATCCATAGCTCTTTTTGTAGCCAAGGTTTTAAGATGTGTGTCTATACAGAAATTGACTTTAAAACCAATTAAGAACAAGAAATAAGAATAAAAAGTAATAAAATATATTTTAAAAAGAAAAAATTATTAAAACGAATAAAAAGAAAAAGAATACAGAAATAAAATGATGCAGTACAAACAGTAAGTGCTGCACAGTGCTCATTGAATAAATGCACAGCTAAACAGATGTATTTTCAGTCTGGATTTGAATGTGGCTAATGTTGGAGCACATCTAACCTCTTCTAGAAGCTGGTTCCAGCTGCGGGTGGCATAATAGCTAAACGCAGTCTCACCTTGTTTTGAGTGAACCCTCTGTATTTCTAACTGACTTGATCCTAATGATCTGAGAGGTCTGTTAGGTTTATATTCAACAAGCATATCTGCAATGTATTTAGGTCCTATGCCACTGAGTGATTTATAAACAAGTTATAGTACTTTAAAATAAATTCTAAATGTAACTTAAAGCCAGTCTAAAGACATGAGGACTGGAGTAATATGCTCAGATCTTTTGGATCAGGTGAGAATCCTGGCAGCAGCATTTTGAATGAGCTGCAGCCGTCTAATGGACTTTTTGGGAAGTCTAGTGAGGAATCCATGCAGTAATCCACCCTACTGGTGATGAATGCATGAACAAGTTTCTCTAAGTCTTGACTGGATACAAAACATTTAATTCTTGCTATATTTTTTTAGATGATAGTAGGCTGATTTAGTTATTGCTTTGATATGACTACTGAAACTAAGGTCTGACTCCAAAATGACACCAAGATTCCTTACTTGATTTTTTGTCTTTAGACCCTTGGAGTCAGGGTACGTGTTCACCTTGGGAATTTCACCTTTGTTGCCAAATACCATGACCTTTGTCTTGTCGTTGTTTAACTGAAGGAAGTTTTGGCACATCCAACTATTAATTTCATCAATGCACTGGCACAGAGTGTCTATGGAGCTGTAGTCATTTGGCGATAGGGCTAGGTAAATCTGGGTGTCGTCTGCATAGCTATGGTATGCAATTTGGTTCTTATTCATAATTTCGCCTAGTGGGAGCATATACAGGTTGTGGTGCAAGAATTGAGCCTTGTGGGACTCCACAGATCATGGATGTCCACTTAGATTCACAGTTGCCTATGTTCACATAGTAACCCTTCCCCTCTAGATATGACCTGAACCAGCTGAGTACCATCCCAGAGAGCCCAACACAGTTTTCAAAGAGTCTTGGAGAGTGTTGTGGTCAACAGTGTCAAAGGCAGCACTGAGATCTAGTGATACCAGCACTGATATTTTGCCTGAATCAGTATTTAGCTGAATATCGTTAAGTATCTTTATAAGTGCCATCTCTGTGCTATGATGCGGTCAGAATCCAGACTGGAAATGATCCAAGTAGCCATTCGAGTTTAAGAATTTGTTCAGCTGATTGAAAACAACCTTTTCAATTATCTTGCCTATGAAAGGAAGATTTGAGATTGGTCTGTAGATGTTTATTTTATAGTTATCCAGATTGCTCTTTTTAGAAGGGGCTTGACAACTGCAGTTTTCAGGGACTTTGGAAACGTGCCTGAAAGGAGTGAGGCATTGACTATTTCTAACAGATATTTTTCTAAACAGTTAAACACATTTTTGAAAAATGTTGTGGGGAGTGTGTCAAGACAGCAGGTCAATATTTTAAGATGCTGTCCTATTTCTTCCAGGGTTTTGCCATCAATTGCCTCAAAATCAGACATAGTGACTAATTTCTGAAGTTTTTGTGGTGGGTGCTGTCTGACCTCAGTGCAACATGAGGACAAGCTGATTGCCATTCTAATATCATTGATCTTCTTCATGAAAAATGATGCAAACTCGTTGCATTTGCTGTCAGAGAGCATTTCACAGGGAACCTGTGTTGGGGGTTAGTTGGTCTTTCTACAGTAGCAAAAAGAGTGCGGTGTTATTTATATTGCTTATAATGTTTGAGAACAAAGTCTGCCTAGCTGTACCTAGTACCTGCTGTTGTGTTTCTCCATGGTGCTTTATGCCTGCCAGTAATCTTCCTGACCTTAACAGGAGCAATGCCATCAATAGCATTTTTAACTTTTGAGTTAAAGTTATTGAGGAGAACATCAACACAGTCTGCAGATATACTTGGTGTCATAGATATAGCCTTCATAAATAGCACACTAGTGTTCTCATTTATGTACCTCTTTTTGACAGAGACAGATGTAACTTGTGTCAGGAGAAATCAATATTTCAAAGAAAATACAGAAATGGTCAGACAGCACTACGTTCTTAATAAGAGTGGATGAAATGTTTAGACCCTTACTAATATAGCAGATCCAGAGTGTGTCCACGATTCATCACTTCAGATCAAAAGTGTTTAAAACTGTTGTGAGTTATTTTACTGTGTTGTGTTCAGGATTATCTATATGAATGTTGAAATCCCCAACAATAACAAAACAGTCAAATTCAGAGGAAGTTGCTGATAAAAGTTCTGTAAAATCAAAGGCTGGAGAGTATTTTGGAGGCCTATAAATAATTATAAATATAATGTGTGCAGCACCTTTTAGTACAATACTTAGATATTCAAAGGTCAAGTAATCACTAAGTGACACTTTCTTGCATTGAAAGACATCTTTAAATATTGCAGCTAATCCTCCACCTCTCCTAACAGCCCTACAGACACTCATAAAAGTGAAGTTTGGAGATGCTGATTCATTGAGGACTGTTGCATTGAAGCTGTCATGTAACCAAGTTTCATTTAGAAACATAAAATCCAGGTTGTTTGTGGTGATGAGGTCATTGACTAAAAATGACTTGTTGTTAAGTGAGCGGATGTTTAAAAGTGCTAACTTCACAGTATCTGTTTTTGGCCCCACAGCATCGGGTTGATGTTTAATAGGCAACCGGTTAGATAGGTTTGCCGTACATCTTGAGAAGGCTTTAGTCTATCTATCACATAAAATAACAGGTATAGAAAAAGCTACTGGCACATCGGGTTCCTGCTTGTTCTGTAAACATTTGGATTTTTGCTTCTACCATAGCAGGGACCCGATACACATCACTGAGAGCTGTTATAAGTTGTCTGTTGTTCACCGAGAGCAAAAGAAGGAAGATGCGTGCCCTTGCACTGAGGAGAGGCTTCAGTCTGGCCACTCTGCCATAAAGCCCAGATTGGTGGTGTGTTGCAGTGATGGTTGTCCTTCTGCAAGTTTCTCCCATCTCCACACATGATCTCTGGAGCTCAACCAGAGTGACCATCGGGTTCACCTCTCTTACCAAGGCCCTTCTCCCCCGATTGCTCAGTTTGGCCATTGGCCAGATCTAGGAAGAGTCATGGTTGTTCCAAACTTCTTCCATTTAAGAATTATGGAGGCCACTATGCTCTTGGGAACCTTCAATGCAGCCAAAAATCTTTTGTAGCCTTCCCCAGATCTGTGCCTTGGCACAATTCTGTCTCTGAGCTCTGCAGGCAGTTCCTTTGACCTCATGACTTTGTTTTTGCTCTGATATGCATTTACAGCTGTGAGACCTTATATAGACAGGTGTGTGCCTTACCAAATCATGTCCAATCAATTGAATTTGCCACAGGTGGACTCCAATCAAAGTGTAGCAACATCTCAAAGATGATCCAGAGAAATGGGATGCACCTGAGCTAAATTTCAAGTGTCAGAGCAAAGGGTTATGTCAATAAAATAAAAGCCTAAATACTTATGTCAATGTGATATTTCAGTTTTTTCTTATCAAAAATCTGTTTTTTGTTTTGTTGTTATGGGGTATGGAGTGTAGATTGATGTGAGAAAAAAAAAGAATGTAAAGCATTTTAGCATAGTGACACACTGACATTGTGATTGACATATGTCATTATAAAACAGTCATTATCTCCTCCAATTCTGATCACAAGTGGTCACAGGAGAAGCATTTAAGTTACTGTATATATTCTCCTTGTGTCTCTTGTCTTGTGTTGGATTCTTCCTCTGGTTTACACCTGCTGATCTCCCGGTCATGTCTGGTCCTTGTCGGTTTTGTTTCTCAGTTTGTTTTGTAGTTTTTCTGTTGTGGTTGTTTTTTCATTTGAGTTTTGCCCTCCCATGGGTAGTTTTTGTTTCCAGTCCTTTTGGCTGAAGTTTGGGTTTTTGCATTGTTGCGTTTTGCCCAGTTTTTGCGTTTTGTACATATTGGTACAGATCCACTCCTCGCTCCACTCCGCTCACATACTCTGGTCCGCACTGCCTGGAAGAGCTTATACAGCGGCGGGCCAAGTTGGTTCAGCACTCCATAGCATGTCAGTGCTCCAGGTTTTTCAAGCTAAGCTCCTCAAACAAATGGATAAGCAAGGTCTCAATCCAGAACTGTTCAAAGAGCGCCGCACCACTACAGATTTGGCACTGCGAGCCACAAAATCTACTGCTCAGGCCATCAGTAAAACGATGAGCAACTTGGTGGTTCTGGACCGGCATATTTGGCTGACTCTCACGGAGATGCAAGCAGAGAAAGCCGCCCTCCTTGACACCCCGTTTCACCCGACGGTCTCTTTGGCAACGCTGTGGAAGTTTATTCAGAGAGCTTCACTGCGGCACAAAAGCAGTCTCAAGTGATGAAACGCTTTCTGCCAAAGAGAAGTAGCACTTCCCCTTTCCCGGCACGCTCCCGATCTAATTCTGATCAGCGCCCGGCAAAGAATCTATCTCTCGGTGAAAGCTATTACTGAGCCGACTGTGAAGCCACGCAAGCCGTGGCTCAAGTGTAAGTACCTGGCGTCTCAGCGTGAACACTGTGCCGACGGAGAAACACTGGCCAGGCAGCAGAAACACTCCTGACATGCCCAGCCCCGTGAAGAGGAGCCCAGAGCTTGCCGTTATCCATGGCCCAGAGCTGAAGAAAGCTCGATTCGAGGCACACAGTGTTTCTCCCCTCTTCCCAATACTGTTCATCGGGAACAGGACATTGTTCAAAATGTTGCTTCTGTGTGTATTGCTCAAATAAAGAATCACAAAAGAATCACAAAAGAGAAAAAAGCAGCCATTGTACAAACACGAGACGCTCACACATTCTCAGAAAAAGGGCCATTTCCTCTTCACACATCATACATTCCACACATTATGCTCAACCGAAACCCTATGGTGAGCAGCGATCTATCTCCTATAGCAAGTGAATCGATAAGCCCGCTGTCCCACTGCACAAACGCTTGGCAAGCCCTCATGGGCATGTCAGATTGTGTGATAAAAATGATCGAGCACAATTATACGATTAAATTTGTACTCTGGCTACCTTGCTTCACCAGCGTTTTGCAGTCTGTGGTCCAACAACAGTTGCGTGCAGAGATTCACAAAAACAAACGATAGAGACTGTCCCAGTCTGCGACACATATAGCGGGGTTTACAACCGTTGTTTTCTCATTCCGAATAAAGAAGGGGGGCTTTGGCCCATTCTAGAGCTGAGACGCTAGAACTGCGTGCTCGCAAAGCGCCCTTTCAGGATGTTGACTCATAAACAGATCTTACTGCACATCCGTCCTCAGGACTGGTTTGCGTCAATAGATCTGAAGGACACGTACTTTCATTTACCAATGGCACCGTGTCACAGGCGGTTTTTGAGATTCGCATTCAAGGGAACTCCGTATCAATTCAAAGCCATTCCTTTCGGTCTGTCTCTGGTTCCCCGCACGTTCACGAAATGTATCGAAGCAGCACTCACCCCATTGAAAATTAACAGTGTATGTATTTTGAATTACCTCGACAATTGGCTATTACTAGCCCAATCGGAGGCACTACTGAGTGAACACAGAGACTTGCTGCTTTGCCATATGAAAAATCTAAATGTCAACTGGGCAAAAAGCACACTTTATCCAAGCCAGCAAATCTCCTTTTTAGGAGTTTGTCTAGACTCGGTAAGTATGCGTGTGCACCTCATGAATGAGCGTATACAGACCATTCTTCGGTGTCTGTCTCAGTTCAAACTGGGGAAAACATTGCCACTGAAGTCATTTCAGAGAATACTGGGTTTTATGCCGGTGGCATCCGCAGTCATCTCCAGTACTGGCTCAAGCAACACGTTCCACATCGAGCTTGGAGCCACGGGTGCATGTGCATCGTGGTGACTCGCTGCTGCCTGGCTGCTCAAGCACCATGAATAGTGCCGGCCTTCTATCAACAGGGTGTTTTGCTGGGTCAAATTTTCAAGAGTGGTGACCACAGATGCATCCAACACTGGTTGGGGTGCGGTGTGTGATGGACGCCCGACTTTTGGCACCTGGACAGATGTGGAACGGGGGTGGCACATCAGCCGCCTACAACTACTGGCTGTCTTTCTAGCTTTGAGAGCTTTTCATTTCGACATTGTGAATCACCACATTCTGATTCGTTCAGACAACACAACAGTAGTGGCGTACATAAATCGCCAGAGTGGACTCCGATCGCCACAATTAATGAGCATGACACAACGCCTCCTACAATGGAGCGGGCGTCATCTCCTCTCATTCCGTGCGACATGTCCCGGGCCATCTGAATTTCGGAGCGGATATGTTGTCACACCAGAGAGCATTAACAGGGGAATGGAGACTTCATCCTCAAACAGTGATGAGGATTTGGGAAATATTCGGCAAAGCGGAAGTCAACCTATTTGCCTCCATAGAGAACGGCCACTGTCCCCTTTGGTACTCCATGTCCCAAGCCCCGCTGGGTGTGGACGCGCTGGCTCACAAATGGCCGGCAAAGCGCAAGCATGCGTTTCCCCTGGTGCGCCTCCTTCATTCTTTATCAGAAAATTCTGAGTGGACAGTTCTGTTAAGTGCTCCAAAACTGTTCAATCAGTCCTGGTTTCCAGAGATGAAAGAAATACTAGACGGCCCTCCATGGGAAATACCATTGAGGAGTTACCTTCTCTCTCAAGCACAAGGCACGATTTGGCATCCCCAGCCAGAGCTGTGGAACCTACATGTGTGGCCCCTGAACGGAGCACATCGGATGAGCCAGAATTAGCTCTGTCGGTGATGAACACCATTTTACAGGCTAGAACTCCAACCACAAGATGCCTCTATGCACTCAAATGGCGCATGTTTGCTAATTGGTGCTTTTCATGTGATAAAGACCCGGTGAATTGCCCCATAGCTTAGATTTTGATATTCCTTCAAGAGCGACTGGACGCTGGTTTTACCCCGTCAACCCTCAAGGTTTATGTAGCGGCTATCTCAGCATACCATGCCCTGGAGGCTGGCTCTTTGATAGGCAAACATGATCTAGTCATAAATGTCCTTAGGGGAGTGAGGCATTTGAACCTCCCTCGCCCTGCTATGGTGCCGACTTGGGACTTAAATCTGGTGCTGAAGGCACTCACAAACTCCCCGTTCAAGCCATTGGAATCTGTTGAGCTGCGGGTGCTTTCCTTAAAGACTGCACTCCTATCGGCTTTGGCCTCATTTAAAAAGGTGGGTGACATGCAGGCCCTGTCGACTGACAGCTCATGCTTGGAGTTTGGACCAGATCTGTCAAAAGCCACCATTAAACCTAGAAAGGGCTACGTGCCTAAGGTTTTATCAATGCCCTTCAGGGCTCAGGTGGTTTGTTTGCAAGACTTCTTCCCCCGCCATTTAATTCAGATGATGAGCAGTCTATGCATATGTTATGAAATCATTGCATACATATGTCGAGCGCACCTATCAAGTCAAGTCAAGTCATTTTTATTTGTATAGCGCTTTTCACAACACATATCGTTTCAAAGCAGCTTTACAGGAAATCATGCATTAATACTGTAATATCTATAAGGTCTTAGAGTGATCATTGTGTAGTTTGATTAAATATGATTGTAAATTGTGTATAAAATTAAATAATTAAATAATAATTGTATTTAGAACCCCTGTAAGCAAGCTGAAGGCGACTATGGCAAGGAACACAAAACTCCATAAGATGTTGGATAATGGAGGAAAATAACCTTGGGAGAAACCAGGCTCACTGTGGGGGCCAGTTCCCCTCTGGCTAAACAACATGAATATAATGCCAATATTAGTTATTTATGTGCAGTGGAAGTCATGGTTTTAAATTTGTAAATTAAGTAAGCGTTAAGGTCCATTGTTTAAAAAAAAAAAAAATACGATTAATGACTAATATCTTTGAAGTCCATCCTGTATTAACTGCAGAAGTTCACATTGATGCATTGTCCTTTGTTAGTTGGCTGATGAAGGCTTTTGCTGGCAATTAAATGATAGTCTATGTATTCCATTTCAAGAGTGTAGCCTATCAATAGACAAAGGTGATGCAGGCAGAGATTAATGAGGTGCATCGCAGTTCAACCTGCAGGTCATTTTGGTGAGGTTCGGCGGGGTCCATCCTAAGTCCAAGGTTCAGGCAGTGGCATATGAAGTATCCCATGTCTTACAGTTGGAGTTGGCATCAGTTCATCCTCTGAAGTCAAAAGACTGAAGTGATGTCTGGCTGGCACCGGCTGTAATTTTTGTCATCTTTCAGCGACACATAGCAGTGGAGTCTGACACTAAGCAGGAACAGAGCTGGATCTGGCTGGCTCTGGTAACCTCGGGATATGAATCCCAAGGTTGAGACATGGAAACAAACAAATGTATATTAGCGATATAGTTCTGGCAGACCTAACTAAAGCAACCTAATGGTGAGTTGAAGGATAAATTACATGTATGCCTGTCTAAATAGATGAGTCTTTAATCTAGACTTAAACTGAGTGAGTGTGTCTGCATCCCAAACAGTGTTAGGGAGACTATTCCATAGTTTAGGAGCCAAGCATGAAAAGGATCTACCTCCTTTTTTGGATTTTGATATTCTTGGCATTATTAACAACGTGACGGAATATAGCATGTCAGAAGGTCACTTAAGTACCATTCAAAGCTTTGTAGGTAGTTAACAGAATTTTAAAATTAACAGGTAGCCAATGTAATGACGATAGAATGGGGCTAATATGATCATATTTCTTGTTTCTTGTCAGCCCTCTGGCAGCTGCATTTTGAACCAATTGAAGTTTATTTATTGAACTTGCTGGACATCCTCCCAGTAATGCATTACAATAATCTAGTCATTCACAACAGTCTCTAGAATTTACTCAGAATGGTGCCAAAAACTAAAAACATCCAGTGAGCGGCAGTTCTGTGGATTGAAACGCCTTGTTGATGAGAGAGGTCAACAGAGAATGACCAAACTGGTTTGAACTGACTAAGTCTACGGTAACTCAGATAACCGCTCTGTACAATTGTGGTGAGAAGAATATCATCTCAGAATGCTATTCTGAGATGCGGGTTGGCGCTGTTTTTTGGCGGCACGATGGGGACTTACACAATATTAGGCAGCTGGTTTTAATGTTGTGGCTGATATATATATATATATATATATATATATATATATATATATATATATATATCAGTGGCGGCCCGTGCATTTTAAGTCTTGGCCTTCAGTGTGATTCATGCCATTAAGAAAACACTGTTTCACAATTAATAAGACACCCTATGCCTATGGACATCATACATTACATCGCAGCCAAATAATAATACCAATTGACATTTTTAAAACACGTCCACATACGAAAGCCAAAACCAAGAAGGTCTAATACCAGGAAAAAGCTATCTAATAATATTTGCGATCTAAATGTTGCTTGCAAATATTTTTGTTTCGTAAGGGTACGTGGTTACTTTTCAAAACTTAAACTGACACTAAATGGTCCAGCCAGCCTAATTTACACTTAGAAAACTCCTGATGTTGCTATAACAATGCAAAAAGTACTTACCAATTTACTTGAAGTGAAAATCAGCCCTCCTTTCCTGTTTACATCTCAGGTTTTTAAATCCATAAGGATCTCTTTCTCAATGTCGATAGCGGCAGTGATAACAGCCGACTCGTCAGCTAGATCTCGCGCTCTTCGCTTTCAAATTACGTATATCACTTAAAGCGTGATTGCGTCACTCAAGGCCAGCTAAAAAAGACCACACCAACCAAGAACAAATAAATAAATCTGATTGGCTGATGAATCTGACAATCTGACTTTAGATGCCTATTCATTGCACTGTTGAGGGATTCTGTAGAAATTTTGAAGGCTTAACGGGGTGGAGCTCAGACTCACGCACTGCTTCTGCTAAAGCGCTAGGCCAGGGGTTGGCAACCTATGGCATGCGTGCCAGCATTGGCACGCTGAGGGGTAATCACTGGCATGCCAGCAACAGCTAGAGAGGAGTAGACTATTTTATTTAGATGAAATTCCGCACCTGCATTCCCATCTACATCTTGATGTAATCCTTCCTCATGATCACACAAACATTTATCATGAGCTGAATGGGAGACTAAACAAAAAGTTAAGATGTGACGAGAATGCAGTATACCCAACAGACTCGTGCAGCGCGTGCAAGCCATTCACACATCACAAGCCGGCAGCACTTCAGGTTCGCTTAATCACGCGAGTAAACGCACCCGCTTCCCTTCGATCAGGCTGCGCAGATGACAGCCTACATTCCATGTTTCATTTGTTTCTTAATGCTTTCAGAACAACAAGTGATGTAATAAGGAAAACACCACTATTAATCCTTGAGATTTCCAACCCAGCAACAGGTACACCCTCCTTTAACCAGTCACACTCAAAATTACATTAAAATTTAGTCTAATCAAAATATAAATTAAACCTGGCAATAAAGTTTTAGGATTTTGCAGGTGTGATTCACCGAAAATAGTTGATTGGCTTGTGATGCACGAATGGCTTACACACACAGAGTGAGTCTCGTCACACTTTAATACTGTTTAGTCTCCGATTCAGCTGATGAAATCACGCTGCATGATCATGAGGAAGGATTACATCAAGATGTAGATTGGAATGCAGGTGTGAAAAACTAAAAAGTAAAATAGCCTGCTCCACTCTTGCTGTTAGATTGCGTGCTAGTAATTACCCCTCTGTGTGATTTTGAAAAAAGTAGTATAACATAATATAAGAAATATTTAAGATTCCACACAATTTCGTGATCAGTAATCAAATAAGCAGATTTGTGACATTAACTGTAACTCATTTAGTAGCCTACAAAAGGACAGGTTTTTCTTTCATTAAAGCAGTGAAGATGCTCTGTGAAAATTCACATGCAGAATCATGATTATATCATAATCATCGGGTTTTCACTCAAACTGTCATGCTGATAATATCATTTGTAATAAAAAAAATAAACGATTAAATTAGAAAAATGCAAAATAGAAAAATTTTCACAAGTGGACTCAAACTTTGGAAAATCACATACATGCACATACACTATATTGCCAAAAGTATTCGCTCACCCATCCAAATAATTGAATTCAGGTGTTCCAATCACTTCCATGGCCACAAGTGTATAAAATGAAGCACCTAGGCATGCAGACTGCTTCTACAAACATTTGTGAAAGAATGGGCCGCTCTCAGGAGCTCAGTGAATTCCAGCGTGGTACTGTGATAGGATGCCACCTGTGCAACAAGTCCAGTCGTGAAATTTCCTCGCTACTAAATATTCCACAGTCAACTGTCAGTGGTATTATAACAAAGTGGAAGCGATTGGGAATGACAGCAACTCAGCCACGAAGTGGTAGGCCACGTAAAATGACAGAGCGGGGTCAGCGGATACTGAGGCGCATATTGCGCAGAGGTCGCCAACTTTCTGCAGAGTCAATCGCTACAGACCTCCAAAGTTCATGTGGCCTTCAGATTAGCTCAAGAACAGTGCGTAGAGAGCTTCATGGAATGGGTTTCCATGGCCGAGCAGCTGCATCCAAGCCATACATCACCAAGTGCAATGCAAAGCGTCAGATGCAGTGGTGTAAAGCACGCCGCCACTGGACTCTAGAGCAGTGGAGACACGTTCTCTGGAGTGACGAATCACGCTTCTCCATCTGGCAATCTGATGGACGAGTCTGGGTTTGGCGGTTGCCAGGAGAACGGTACTTGTCTGACTGCATTGTGCCAACTGTGAAGTTTGGTGGAGGGGGGATTATGGTGTGGGGTTGTTTTTCAGGAGCTGGGCTTGGCCCCTTAGTTCCAGTGAAAGGAACTCTGAATGCTTCAGCATACCAAGAGATTTTGGACAATTCCATGCTCCCAACTTTGTGGGAACAGTTTGGGGATGGCCCCTTCCTGTTCCAACATGACTGCACACCAGTGCACAAAGCAAGGTCCATAAAGACATGGATGAGCGAGTTTGGTGTGGAAGAACTTGACTGGCCTGCACAGAGTCCTGACCTCAACCCGATAGAGCACCTTTGAGATGAATTAGAGCGAAGACTGCGAGCCAGGCCTTCTCGTCCAACATCAGTGTCTGACCTCACAAATGCGCTTCTGGAAGAATGGTCAAAAATTCCCATAAACACACTCCTAAACCTTGTGGAAAGCCTTCCCAGAAGAGTTGAAGCTGTTATAGCTGCAAAGGGTGGGCTGACGTCATATTAAACCCTATGGATTAAGAATGGGATGTCACTTAAGTTCATATGCGTCTAAAGGCAGATGAGCGAATACTTTTGGCAATATAGTGTATATATACAGCTCTGGAAAAAATTAAGAGACCACTCCAAATGCTTCTTAAATCAGAATCTCTACACAGGGGCGGACTGTCCATAGGGAGAACCGGAACTTTTCCCGGTGGGACGGCAGAGAAACGGGGCGAACGGGCCACGATAAGCTGAACGGGTCATGAAAGGCTGAAGAGGGCGCAAAACAGTGCGCAATATTCCATTCCAGTGTCTGATGAATTCCTGCTTGAATCTTTGTGCCAGGAGTGGCATAAAGTCAGCAATGTGGAATTTTGGAGAAATTTGTCAGTAGTTTATATAATAAAACAAAAATTTTCATTTTAATCAAACACATACTTATAAACAGTAAATCCAGAGAAACTGAACATTTGGAGTGGTCCCTTAATTTTTTCCAGCGCTGTATATATGGGGCGTTTTCCAAACGGCATTTTTGCGCCCTAAAAGGGCACTTCGGGAAGGGGACGTCACTCGAAGAGTCGTTACAAACAAAAGTAAGAAAGTTTATTTTTTCACACAAGGCCCTTTTACAAAAGTTTTTTGTGATGGCTACAATCAAATTGTAATGCCATGCTTTCTTTAGAGAGCCCACATCAAGAGCTTTGTCCTTTGTAGTGAGTAGGGCATAGTGACGATCACTTTAGATTTGAATTCGCCCATATTTTTGAGGGGGTTGGGTTGGGGTGGACGTTGTCACAGCCATTAACTAGGAAAATAAAAAATGGCACTCCATGTCAAAAAGGTTGATGACCCCTGCGTTAGGATTTGGGCATGAGATTTGTGAACCAGTCGTCACACTTCGTTTGTAAGCATCAAGAAATAAATTCTGACTGGATAAACAATTCGTTGTTTGCTATTCGTTTTTAGATGAATTAGGATTGGAAAACGATTGAAAATAAAAGGTGAATGAAATGATGAAAAAATATCTATGTTAGGCCAGCAGAGAAGGCTTTGCTGGCCCTGAGAATTCGCCTGATATATATATATATATATATATATATATATATATATATATATATATATATATATATATATATATATAAATAGGCATCTAAATATAAATATAATTTATCCCCTTTTCTCCCAAATTTGACATGCCCAATTCCCAATGCACTCTAATTCTTTGTGGTTGCGCAGTGACTCGCCTCGATCCGAGTGGCGGAGGACGAATCTCAGTTGCCTCCTCTTCTGAGAAAGTCAGCCCGCGCATCTTGTCACGTGGCTTGCTGAGCGCATTACCGCGGAGACCTAGCTTATGTGGAGGCTTGCTATTCACTGCGGCATCCACGCACAACTTACCACGCGCCGCACCGTGAGCAAGAACCACCTTTTAGCGACCACGAGGAAGGTAACCCACGTGACTCTACCCACACTAGTAACCGGGACAATTGGTTGCTTGGAAGCCT
Organism: Myxocyprinus asiaticus; assembly: GCF_019703515.2. NCBI lineage: Eukaryota > Metazoa > Chordata > Actinopteri > Cypriniformes > Catostomidae > Myxocyprinus > Myxocyprinus asiaticus. The sequence goes on along the minus strand of NC_059378.1, from coordinate 23,341,981 downwards.
GGCTGGAGAATAAATATACAAATTGACAAAAAGATCTAATGCAGTATCTTGGGATAATATATGCAATATGAGAGATTTATGAGAAATCTTAGTGGGCCGGTCATTTTTGACCGGGAACACAAAAGGTGTTAGCACAAACAAACACAGCACAAGGCTTAAATGGTATTCCAAAGTACTTCAAAGAATAAAGTGGTATTACCATGGTACATATATCCAAAAATCCATGTGCATGAAAATAGATTTTTTAGAAATAAAACGCATTTAAGCATTACACCCATTTGGTCAGTAATTTGAGATACTTATTTATAAACCCCCTCATCAAATCCTCTTTTTTCCCATGAACCATGGACTGAAAAGAATATATTAAGTTCTACACTACATATTTCTGCAGGTGACATGTAATGCCTCTGATGATTTAGGTTTACTCCTTCCAAATGATCACTCTTTCTGAAATGATTGAGTAACGTAGTCTTTGACCATTTAATCTGTCAGTGTTGCTCTTTAACCTGACCTTTACCGGATGGAATGAGTTGACAGCTAACATGACGCTGTGACGTCTGTTTCGCCGTCCTCCCCTTCGAGGTTGCGAAGATTTGGCGGGAGAAGATTAGACGAGCCACTTTCAGTCTAGAGTGCGTGCTACTCTACTCTGAGAGCTGCACACACTAGCACACAGCAGTACCCGCGTGAGTCAATGGCGGCGGTCGCGCCTGCAGCTCCGTGGAATCTGTTCTGGACCGGAGAGGAGCTGAAGACGAGGCCAGAGTCACCGAGCTGGACGAGGACGCAGGGAATGCGCAGGCGCGCAGGCCAGCAGCGGCCGCGCAACAGCTCCGACTCGCCAAGTTACCACTGTCCCGCATTAAGGCCCTGATGAAAGCTGATCCGGATGTGAGTCTGACAAGTCAGGAGTTCGTGTTCACAATAGCCAAAGCCACGGTGAGGTGACATACACAAACGCTGAATTCAGTTTTAGCTGCACTGCGCATTGTTGTCTGATGAACATCTCTGTCTCTCTATTAAGTTTCAATTATCTGTCTTCCTGAACAACTATGGACAGTTTCATATCCATCTATAATTGTGTCGTTCTGTCTGCCTTTAAAATAGATGTACAGACAGAAAACAGTTTTATATCTATCAACTCCAGTCCTTTTTATACAATGTATTAACTTATTGCATGCATAATTCCGTTAAGGAATTATATAGATTTTTGAATTTCTGTATTTTCAATAAAAGTGTTTGAGTTATGCTTCTGGAGAACCTGATGTACAGGTAATGTTTGTTTGTCTGGAGATTCTGGGTTCAAACTAGGCAGTATATGTTGATATCTAAATATTGCACTGTTTGTGCCTATTCACTATATCTCAGTTCACAAGATGACATTCATTCTTTTTTTTTTTGCCCTCAGGAACTTTTTGTAGAAATGATCGCAAAGGACACTCTTGTTTATGCACAACAGGAAAAGAGGAAAACGCTACAACGAAAAGACTTGGGTGAGATGAAATATGAATTTTGAAAATAGTTCAAAAAGAGTTTTAACTAGAAACATCAGTGGTATTGATGACTTAATGATTTGTGCCTTTTCTCTTTGGCAGACCATGCTATTGAAGCAATAGATGAATTTGCATTTTTGGAAGGTAAGCGAGCCATAATTTCATGTTATTTCCAGCTGGAAATAGTGTAAAAGTGAGGGAGAGAGTTATGGATCTTTCTGATTGCCTTCATTGCTTTCCTTCATTTCTCATCTTCTAAGAATGGCAAAGATAAACCCAAACACTATCCTGTCATGGTGTCAGATTATATACGTATGAGCACCCAGACTTTATGTTCTTGTTACCTCATGAAATATATTTTATCTTGAATAGTACAACCAGAATCCAGGCCATTTACCTGAAAGGACTCTTTTCTCTGCAAGCGAACTGTACAGACAGTGCCAGTGTTATGGATCAAGTGGGGATCGTGTTAACTGGGGATGTGCGCATGCACGTGAATAATTTTTACTTGTATTTTCTGCAGATTCATTGAATGTAAATTGCCAAAGTGCCAAGAAAAGATGTTTTGCACATCATAATTTTTTATTTGGTATCATTATCAACCCGCTTTGTTTGGTCGATGTCTGTTCAAATTAATATGGCTGAGTTTAAGGTAGATTTTAACAAGGTTTCACATGGTAACATGGTTGCCCATGTTAACGTGGTACATTGGTTTGAATGGGAACTGGTAATTAAACTTGTCAGAGCAGTAAATGATGCAACATTAAAGCATCATAGGCTGATATGTGTCAACAATAAGCCTATACTCTTAAATTAATTAATGAATATAAATATATATATATATATATATATACACACACAATGGCTTGGTAAAGTTGGCAAAATAATTGACTCATTTAATTAGAAGGCTTATTGGTCTAGTGGTGTGATCGTTAACTGCAAAAAGACAAGGGTTCAATTCCCCTGTGAGCATCTGCATTTTGGTTTAAATTGTGATAATAGCATCTTTTACTTTTCAAAGGTATGTTTATGACTAGCCATGATACTGCCAGGAGATGATATTTCAGAACAGTGCATATTTTTGGTGGAGAGTAAGTACAAAGGCCAAATTGACCAATGGGTAAAAATAAAGGATACTCTGAGGAAGTTTGTTTGGCAAAATCTTAAAGTTTTCAATCTTAAATCTTAAAATTCTTTGACAATTTTAAAAAGCTTGTTAACTATGGACAATGTAATTCATATTTTTTATCAGTAATTCTCAGAACTGTCTATGAGATCCAGTATCAATATGGATTGATTGATTTAAAACAATATAATAAAGTGTGTATGTGTGTTTCACAAAATTATGTTACAACATTATAATCTGCGGCTAAGCTACAAATGTATTCTGTTTGATCTGTATTTGAACCCCGGGCGCTCTCTGCATGACCAGTGAACTTACCGCTGGACCAGTATCCAAAATCAGATTACTCATTTACTTTGTTAATCTTTAATGGTAGGAGAAAGTTACTCAAATTATTATGGTTAATCAAGCCATTATTTACTGTAAAGAAATAAAAGCAATTTAAAATATATTATTGACAAATGTCAGCCTATGATGTGTAAAAAAAGGAAAAGGGAATCTGGATAAATAATTTTCATATCCGTTCCGGAGCGGAACTTCAATAAATTGCCTTTGAAGGTCTCTGCGTTGTTCTGTCTTTTCTGAGCGCTGAAGTAAATCAATTATTGTTAATTCACACATTTAATTCCGTTATTCATTTTATCTGACTCCAATTTTATATTAATCTGACTCCAATTTTAAGTTGACCTCTAATTTATATTTAAGCTCAAATTAATTTCTGATCGTTCTTTTAATTTAACATTTTTAGGTTATTGATTACTCTAAATCCTCTTCTATTCATTGTCCTTTTGATCTTTGGAGACTTACACCGGCCGTTATTAAATTACGTAAACCTCCCGGAAATGGATAGCCAGTTCCGTTCTTAGTCAGCGGTTGTAGGGTTAACTAACATCGTATGGTTTGGCTTTTCTCATAACCAGACGATATTGTCGCTTAGTCACGTACATACAACTTGCTAAGACGGGCGGTGAGCAGTGACAGAGTCTTTAAATGGCTTTCTCCTACCCGGTTGTCCTGAGTGGTTTCTCCTATATTAAAGCTCCAGTTTGGTCTACCCTGGTCTATTGAAATTCAAATCCTACCCGGCTGTCCTAGGTGGTTGTCCTACCTGGTTGTCCTAGGTGGTTGTCCTACCTGGTTGTCCTGAGTGGTTTAAATTCAAACTGAGAGTCTTTAAATGGCTTCCTCCTATATTAAAGCTCCAGTAATGATTTCAGAGGAATTCAGAAAAAATCAAATAATAACAATTTATTTGTCAGGTAGCATATAAAACATTGTTGCAGAAATTCAAATCAAAGCCAATTTCACATGATCAGAATAAACAAGCATTACTAAAAATAAAAGACAAGTCAAAGAAACATACCTGACAAAACTACATGCAGCGGTACAGCATGGGAGATCTGCTTACAGATTCCAAGAGCTTCGTGCCAACTTTCCTTAAATATCTAGACAGAATAAACATTGTGTACCAAATGGTATTGTCCTTTGAACAATGAGGATATGGGGGTGAATGTGTTCTTGACTTCCTGGGGTTTAACCTTGTTAACATACAGGAGATAATTTCAATTGTAGGTCAAGGAGGGGGAGCCACCTCCAGAATTATGCAGTATTTGGCAAAGACCTTATAACTTTGTTACCATTAGTTTTATCAACATGGGAAAGAGACCACTATACCAGTCGCACAGAGACCTCTTAAATGATACTAAACACATACAGTTGCATTCTTTGTTTTCATGTTATTTGTTATATTTTTTACATATAAATCTTATGTCTTTGTGTTGGTCCAGAGCTGTTGAAGGGGAGAAGGGGTGAGAAAAGGGGGGGCAGCAAGGTGATTTGCAATTTATCACACTGTGGTGATATTCAGGTGTAGATTTCAGCAAAAGGCGATTTGCACTTTATCACACGTGGTGATATTCAGGTGTAGATTTCAGCTTTTGTGAGAGAATTCTATGACGTTGATTCTCGCAGAGTTCTTTGACTTTTAGATGGAAATGGCGCCTTTTGGTTGTAGACATTCTGGTGCCAGCCTTACAGATGTTTTAGTGTTGCAAATAAAATAATTCAACTTATGTACTGCTCTAACAAGTGTAATTGCCAGTTTCCATTCAAACCAATGTCCCACATTAACATGGGCAACAATGTTGCCCTATGAAACTGTTAAACGCTCTTAAACTGTCAAATTCATTAGAACAGACATCGATGAAACAGCTCGGTTTAATAATGATACCAAAATTTTTTTAAATGTACAAAACATCTTTTCTTGGCTCCTTGGCAATTCACATTGAACGAATCTGCTGAAAATGCAAGTAAAATTATTCACATGCACGCACACATCCCCAGTTAACATGATCCCCATACGATCCATAACACTGGTCCTACCCCATTTGGCACCCTAGGTGAGACCCTCCAGTCACAATGGTATACTGTCCATGCTACTCTCACTGTTTTTGCCAAATGAACATCTAACAAACAGTAAGAGTAGTTTGGTAGTAAGGCACTCAGTACACAGTCTATATGTTCCGTGGAGGGCGACACAGATTGGACACATGCTTAAATTGGCTCGGGTTGATTGGCACCCCTGAAGCGATGGTGCTAGGTGGTCACCTATGTTGCCTAATGGATTGACCGGCCCTGTGTACTGAGACTAACAGTTGGTATAAACAAGGGCTGTCTGACCCATTAAATATATTATCCTTTAAAGAATAGTTAACATCCATTTTAGAAGTACCTGACAGGAGGAACAAAGGGGGAAAATGTTAAAAGTAAATTTTTCTATGTTAAAATACTTTTTACTATCTCAACTTAAAGGGATAGTTCACCCAAATTCTGTCATCATGCTGTCACACTTATGCTGTTCCAAACCCGTATGACTTTGTTTCTTCCATAAAACAAAACAAGATGTTAGAAATTGTTAGCCTCAGTCACTATTCACTTTCAATTGTCTTTTCACATCTTTTTTCCATACAATGAAGGTCAAAAGTGACTGAGGCTGTCATTCTGCCTAAAATTTGTCGTGTCCCATAGATGAATAAACATTTTAAAGGAATAGTTCACCCTAAAATGAAAATTGTCTCATCATTTACTCACCCTCATGCTATCCCAGATGTGAATAACTTTTTTTTTGCAGAACACAAACTGCAAATGCAATTCCTTACAATACAAGTGAATGGGTACCAACATTTTGAAGCTCCAAAAATGCATATAGGCACCATAACAGTGATCCAAATGACTCCAGTGATTAAATCTCTAAAATGTCTTTAGAAATGATATGTGTGGTTGAGAAATGAATATTTAAGTCCCTTTTTTACTAAAACTTTACATTTTCATTATGCACATTCTCATGAGTTCATCTGTTTTTTGGCATTAGCATTCTTCCTGCATATCACCACCTACAGCCCCATTGGTGGCAATATGCACGAATGTCAATCACCAAAAAAGAAGACCTCTTGTGAACGCGCATAGGAAGGCTGATAAAACTAGAAATTTACAGGAAAAAATTAATAAATATTAAATATTGATCTGTTTCTCACTCACACTTATCATATTGCTTCTGAAGACATGAATTGAACCACTGGAGTTGTATGAATTACTTTTATGCTGCCTTTATTTGCTTTGAGGTTTACAGTTTTGGACCCTGTTCACTTGCATTGTATGGACCTACAGAGCTGAGATATTCTTCTAAAAATCTTTGTGTTCAGCAGAAGGAAAAAGGTCATACATATCTTGGATGGCATGAGGGTGAGTAAATAATGAGAGGATTTTCATTTTTGAATGAACTATTCCTTTATTATGCTGAGACGGCTATTACTAGTAAGCCATTTCTTTTTTTTTTGTTGTTAAAAAAGGCCATTTTTTTTTTTTTTTGCAATTTTATTTGGTACTTATTGGCTGCTTTTCTTTATTATTTGTTCCAAGTCATCAATTTCAAAAACTTTTTTTTTTTAATTAAATTTTAGTTTTATAATGAAATAAATTAATATGGTGGCACAAGTATATTTTTGTCTACAAAACTAATTTCAAAATTTAAGCATACGCCTCAAGATCATGAGAAACATTTCAGTCAAGTTCAAAACTTTTGACCGGTAGTGTAGATACTCTGGATTGACAGGACCAGCTCAGATAAAGACTGTTAACAAGTTCTGAAGGTCATCCTTTTTTTTTTTTTTTTTTTTGTAACTTATCAGACTGTTTGTGGAAAACAACAAATATACAAACATGTTTGTTTCATTTTGATATTGGTTTGTTCAGAAGTTGTGTGTTTATTAAAATTGTAAAGTGCTGATTGTATTTTTCAGTATGATAAGATTCATATAACTGTGTAATGTTTAAATAAAAGTGAGGTTCTTATATAATTTCTTCAGTGTTATGTTTTCATTTGACTTGCTCAGACAAAATTTTTACCATCTGCACTTTTGTAGCTTATTTTGGCCAAGAACCACCAATCTAGACAGGAAGAGACCATCTGACCAACAAGTAAAGTGACTAATAACAGTTCAGTTTGTTTTTTACATGTAATCAGGTAAATCTAATATCTATCATATTATATTTATAGACTGGCGGGGAATTCAAATAACTGCGCCCTAGTCTCCCGTGAATGGTTATACAGAAAACACCAAAGAACTGATTATTCCAAATACAGAAAACAAAGTGAAATATACAATTCTGCTACAGTTGCAATCAAAATTATTCAACCCCCATGACCAGCAATACATTCTGGTGATGTGAATTAAAACACATCAACTAAAACTTAAGTAAACAGTCAAAGTAAGTTTTTAATACACATTTGAGTGATTTTGAGAACAAAGAGTTCAGTTTACCCAAATTTTAAAATAAAAAATAACTAATTCTCTCCACAAATGTCATGTCAAAAATATTCAACCTCCAAAGTCTATCATTTGTTGAGCATCCTTTATCCTTAATAACAACAAATAAATGTTTCAGGTAAGGGTTCTCAGGCTTCGGACACCTCTCTATTAGAATTTTTACACATTTCTCATGAGCAAAAGCTTCCAGCTCATTGACATTCTTTGGTTTCTGTGCTGCCACTGCTTCCTTGAAATCCCAGCTAAAGTTTGCAATGGGATTTTAATGATGGACTGAAAGGGCCATTTAAGGACATTCTACGATCTATCCCTGAACCAGATTTTAGACAACTTGGATGTATCCTTGGTGTTACTGTCTTGCTGGAAAGTCCAGTAATCACTGAGCTTCAATTTACACACTGAAGTCATCAATTTTTCATGCCAAAATGGCCTGATACCTGAAAGAATCCATGATGTCAGTCACATAGTCAGGATAGCCGTTTCCTGCAGCCGCAAAACATCCCCATAACAGGTCTGACCCACCTCCATGCTTGACTGTGCGGATGGTGTCGTTCTTGTCATCACCTTGTCATCTTACTCCAGACGTACTGCTGACCCATGGGTCTAAAACTCATTTTCAGTTTAGTGTCATACATCTATAAAACGGACTCCACAGGTCTTTCCTAATTACTTCTTGAATATTCAGTCAACTGGAGTCAACCTTTCCCTTGGTAAAGTTTTGCTTTCTTCCACACCCCAAGAAGGTTGCTGTTGTACCATATTTAAAAAATGTATGAATGGTGCTGCCAACTTTGTCTATTGGAAATTGAAGTGCCTTGGAAATGTACTTTTAGCCATGACCTTTCTTGTGTAATGAAATAATCTCCTCTATTAGCTTTTGAGACAGCTTATTTTTAATTGCATTTTTTGCATAGAAATACATTTTTGCTTACAACGCTAAACTTAAATTTTAAAACTTAAAAAAGTGCCATTGCAGATTGATGACTTAATTTTGTTTTAAAACAATTACTTGTGTAGCCTTACATATTTAAGAAACAGCTACATGCAATAGGGGCTGAATAATTATGACATGGCTGTATTTTTACAAAATCCTGCTAATTAGAAAATATTAGGTTATATATTCACACTATGACTTTGAATGTGTCACTCAACTGATATAGATGTAAAGTTTAAAAATTCTGGGTCATCAGAAAAGCTTACCTTTGTAAATCCTTACTATTTTGGGGGGGTTGAATAATTTCGATTGCAACTGTATATCTAGTTTATTGTCTCAAACAAAATTGAATACATACACACATATATATATATATATATATATATATATATATATATATATAATATTTTTATTTATTTTATTTTTATTCATTCCACTAACCTGGCAAACTTGGGATTATTTTTTCCTTAAAAATGCTTATAGTATCAACCTGGTTCCTTTTAACACTATTTTGGGTTCCTGTTGAACTGATAAAAACCTGTGCAGCCTGACTGCTGGAGGTTGTATAGCAGTGGCATCCAATTGGAGATTCCATAAACAGACTACCGGTCTTCCTCCATGTCCATAGAAATAAGCATTTCCTCACTGTTTACCAATAAATATCGAAGACTTTATCTTCAGACTGGGTGCTTAAAAACAAAATGTAACATAGCATCATGTCCATGGAGTTCTATGAATGCACCAGAGAATTCAGAAATTCCATGATCATAACAGTATAGCTTGTGTCTTTCCTGAGATTTAACTAAAGCGCGTCCACAGGGAAAACAGTCTTCTCCAAATGGACAGTCTCTGGTGGTCTATCAGTGTGAGAGATGCTGTCGATCCAGCAGAAATAAAAATGTTGCCAAAAAACTGAAAACCAATATTTTGTGTTCGTATGTTGGTTTTATGTCCTGATCCTGGACATAAAATTAATTAATTCTAGATTAAGACAAACAAGTATGCCAGTCATTGCATAGGCAATTTAAGATCATGATAAAGAACTGTAGGATGTCATGCTGAAAATTCTTTGCATAGCTGCCTTTGCATGGATGGGCTTTTGTAACATGCTTATACTTAGGATTAGGGATTCGAACAAACCCCCTAACCCCAAGTATTCAGCTTCGGCGCACAACTCATCCTGCACCATTTGGCCAGACATGAATGATACTTCAAATAATGCAGCTTGTTGAGGAGCGATCAGACTCATGATTCTCATCTGGTCTGACAATAAAGCAGGCAAAAAATCCCATAGACTTAATTGAAAGATGGACCCTAGCCATATCTAGGGACCAGAATATCACAGAGACTTGGATTGAGTTCTTTTGACTTGGGTTAGTAGGTAATCGCCCAGCAACTGCCTAGCAGTGCCCTGGCAACCACCCAGGAAATTTTCTACAGAAAATACATAAATCCAGATTTATTATGTTTAGTGATTCCTAAATCTGGATCTTCTGTTTAACACCACACAACAAGGGCCAGTGGTATTTATTTCCACCACTTTCATTTTCCATAGAATGACACTAAGTTACACGGACAATTCTCTTGAAGCGAGCTAGGGTTAAAGGGATAGTTCACCCAAAAATGAAAATTCTCTCATCATTTACTCACCCTCATGCTATACCAGATGTGTATGACTTTCTTTCTTCTGCAGAATACAAATGAAGATTTTTTGAAATATATCTCAGCTCTGTAGGTCCTTACAATGCAACTGAATGAGTACCAACATTTTGAAGCTCCAAAAAGCATATACAGGCTTCGTAAAAGTAATCTATAAGACTCCAGTGTTTTAATCCATTTCTTAAGATGTATAATAAGTGTGGGTGAGAAACATATAAATATTTAAGTCCTTTTTTATTATAAATTCTCCTCCCTGCATAGTAGGTGGCGATATGCAAGAAGAATGTGAATCGCCAAAAGCAAAAGAATAAAAATGTGGAAGTTGAAGTGGGGATTGTTAGTAAAAAAGGACTTAAATATTGATCTGTTTCTCACTCAGACTTATCCAATAATTTCTAAAGATATAGATTAAATCACTGGAGTCTTATTGATTACTTTTACGGTGCCTTTGTAGCTTAAAATTTTGGTACCCATTCACTTGCATTGTATGGACCTACAGAACTGAAATATTCTAAAAATCTTAGTTTGTGTTCAGCAGAAGAAAGAAAGCCATACACATCTGGGATGGCATGAGGGTGAGTAACTGACGAGTTTTCATTTTTGGGTGAATTATCCCTTTAAGTGCCTTGCTAAAGGGTACAGTGGTGAAAGTTTATGGATTGCCCCTTGCATGAATCAAATTATTTAGTGATGAGCCCAGATCTTTAACCTCTAGGCCACACCACTTCAATTCTAGTAAGTATCTGCATAGATGTCTTGGTGGAAGGCTAGTAATCTAGGAGCTCTCAAGCCATTGAAACAAACCCACATTAAAGCTTGAGTGTTTGTACTTTGTTATAAATAATTGTTTAATAATTGTAAAATCTCTTTATGTCCATCATAGTCCATGAAGCTGTTCTTCATCCACAAATGAATGAGGTTTCTTTGAGCAGCGGCTGGCATTTTTCGTTGGACATGCTCTGCAGTGGTCCCTTAATTGCCTAAGAGATATGCGGGAAATACGATTGGCTTGTGCACATAGTAAAGTCATGGGGAGGGTATGTTTTCGGAGATGAACTCTCACATGCCTTTCACATACATGCCCTGGGACACGCAGATGGCATATTTTCAATCTAATGATCTCAGGTATGCCAAAACCATAAAGTCCCAACAGTCCCTCCACATGACTCAAGAACTTGACATTTGGATGTGATCTAAATGTCTGCACATGAGTACACACATTGATTCCTGATGTTGTGCTGGTTCAAATGTTTTCTCACACTCCTCCCTTTGCAAAACAAACCTCAGGACTGGTTTAATCTAACTTCAACATTTTTGCACTGAAATAAATCAAACGTTTCCAAAAAAGTTTGTAAATTTAATGTAAGGTGTTGCCTTTCATTCAACATTTAACTCCAGGCCCATATTTCATTTCAGACTGCTGTTGTTAATCTTCATTTTTCAAATGTTTACGGGATTTTTCCATATTGTTTTTTATTTTCTGTTGTTAATAATTTGCAGTTGTAAATTGTCATGCAGATGGTTGAAGGGCGATGGTCTCAAAACTGTAGTAATTGTGGCATGCATCGCACCATCAGTTGCATATCTTGACGTGCTAATTGGACAGAGTTGTGCATTTCTCAACAGAGAGGGGTGATGCTACGACTGTGAAAATAGCACACGAGGGGGGGAGCGAGAGAGAATGTGGGTGTGTTAGTGCTTGAGAGAAAAAGAGAGAGAAAGCGTGTAGGGTAAGGGAGGGAGAGAGGAGAGAAATAAAAACAGCACAAGAGGACAGCAGGCAGCACGGAGGATAAAATCCCTCTGAGGTTTCACCATGTTCCTGCAGACGGTCTCCATCCTCTTCCTCTCTGCCATACTCTTCGGCTGCCTGGAAGGTAAGGTGAAACTCTCTCCTGTGTCTGATTGTGATGTCGGAATGGGGCGGCAGGAACCAGATCGCAGTGATGGAGACAGAATCCTACGATAGCCAGACTGGTTAAGAAGCTTGCATGCTGGAGTTTTCATGCATGTTTGAGGATATAGGTGTATTACAGCTAGATGGAAGACTGTACAATGTAACTACTGCATTGAGATCCCTAAATAGGATGAAAAGAATCCAAATTTGATTATGGTACCAAATCATTTTATGGTTCAACTGTTGAACGTGCCAGCCAAATGTAGTATTTCATCAGTTACGATGCTTGACTTTGGGATTTGGGGGCCAGATGAGAATCTGTGTTGAATTCTGGTGCTGGTTTGTGATCTTTTCCTGCCAGGAAAAGGTGTGCAAATGCAGCGAGACATCCAGTGCTGCATGCAGTACTCTCACGGCAAAGTCCGGACCAAAGATGTCCTGAGGTATGAGGTGCAGACGGAGGGGCCAGATTGCAGCATAAGTGCCATCATGCAAGTATTCCAGGCATCCTGAAGCAATCACAGACATGGAAAATATGCCCTATTAAAGCTCACAGACGTTGCCATCTAAGCAGGTCAGATTTTTATTACTGAGAGTGGTAATTGTCAGGCAAGAAGAGCAAAGAATGCACTCAGGCTGGGTGGACAATGCCCAAACTGTTTTTTCACCAAGACCAATTTGGTCTGCGCTGACTTGAAGCACAGCAGATTAAGAGATTTGCTGTATGTTAAAAGAGCTCTAAGTTTTTGTATGGAGTTTGGAGAGGTTGGCGCTGATGTTCTTGCCTGTTTAAATCATGGCAGATTGTACACCAAAAAGGTGGTGAAGTGTGCCGATCCAAGGGACAGGAAGGTGAAGAGGTTACTTCGGAAACTGGTCCAAAGGCAGGGAGCCAAAGCCCACAGGACCATGTGGCTACATCCGCATATGAATCTGCCTGTGATGTCGGAGGTAGGATGTCCACATAATTGTGGAGGTTGTTTTGGTGTCCTAATAAACCTTCTGCTTTGTGATCCAGAAATTGGATGTCTTGAAGTATGATTTTCTCTTTGACAGGTTGCTGTTGTTAATTCCCAAAAGATGAACAAGGTAAATAAGTACTAATTGATGCCTTTTTTTAATAGAGTGCAACAGTAAGGTGACAAAAGTAAAATTCACATTCATTTTCTTATTGAGAAATAGATTTTATAGCGATAATGTATGAAACTTTTAAGACAGACCTACCATGAGACTAGAGATTGTTAAATGATGGTATATGCTAGAAGCCACAAGATCACACAAGTGCACCTCGACTTCATTTTTTTAAAGTGTTTTTGCTAAATTTCCCAGTAACAAAACTGCACTACCCTTAAACCTGAAGAGATATTCAAAAATCAGAGAAGTTAACATGAAAATGGGAACCATGGAAAAAAGGCCCTATACCATGAAGCATTATGAATGACGTAATCAAGTCAGTTGGTCCACACTATTATTCCACTCATTATTGTGTTTATTTCCATTTTTAGCTATAAACTTCAAATATATGGTATTTTATACTTATAATCAATGACTGATAGTCAAAAGTTTTGTATTGCACTGTCAATTCTGATTACATAGTTTGCAATGCTTCATGGTATGAGAAATTAATTCCCTCACAAAAAAGTACACAGTCATTGTTTTTGTTTTTTATGATTTTAAAATATTGTTTCAAATCAAATGTTGTAATTAATCTTAGGACTGAATGGCTTAGATGTGTTTATTGAAGAATTATTTTAAATTCCTATGGAGGAAATTAATGGGAAAAACGTCCATATCCCAGGACGCCAAAAAAAGTAGCCGGGCCATTGCACTCTATTTTGGTATTAAACAGTTGTTGTTGGTTTTTTTGTTTTATTTTGGTTTTTTGTATCAGTCATCACTCTGAAGATCTTAAAGGGATAGTTCACCCAAAAATTACAATTCTCATAATTTACTCAACCTCATGCCATCATAGATGTGCATGACTTTTTTCTGCTGAGCACGAACAAAGATTTTTAGAAGAACATTTCAGCTCTGTAGGTCCATACAATGCAAGTGAATGGGTACCAAAATTTTGAAGTCCCAAAAAGCACATAAAGGCAGCATAAAAGTAATCCATACGACTCCAGTGGTTAAATGTATATCATCAGAAGCGATATGATAAGTGTGGGTGAGAAACAGATCAATATTTAAGACTATTTTTACTTTAAATTCTCCTCCCTTGCCAGTAGGTGGTGATATGCATGAAGAATGTGAATTGCCAAAAACATAAAAAGAAGAATGTGAAAGTGGAGATTGATGGTAAAAAAAAAAGGAATTAAATATTGATCTGTTTCTCACCCACACCTATCATATAGCTTCTGAAGATATAGATTTAACCATTAGAGTCTTATGGATTACTTTTGTGCTGCCTTTATATGCTTTTGGAACTTCATAATTTTGGTCACCATTCACTTGCATTGTAAAGACCTACAGAGCTGAGATTTTTTTTCTAAAAATCTGGGATTGGATGAGGATGAGTAAATGCAGAGAGAATTGTAATTTTTGGGTGAATTATCCCTTTAAGTTTTTGTTATTCCTGAAAACATTGAAGTGATACCAGATGTTTTTTATTATTATTTAATTTTTTTATTTTTTCACTTTTTTGTTTTTTTGTTTGTATTTTTCCTTTTAGACCAAGTGAAAGGTGAGGGAGGAAAGTTGATCGATGAGTCTCCAGCCTTCTTGTGTGTGTCACTGTTTTCTTATGTATAAGAAAATATACGTCGTAGACTCATAACATTCACTACCAAACAGTATGTTATCCAGATATATTGTGATATTTAGACGTCCTCTCAAATGACTGTTAATCTATATGCCAAAGTATTCTTCTCTGAGACTTGTTAAAGGTTGTTCATAATCTCTGCAGCTATGTATAGTCTCTATAACTTATTATACAGTACAAGCTCTTCTATAGAGTCCAGTAAGCTGGTAAGACTGTTCTCAACCAATTTATAGTGCAATTACAGATTCTCTTATGTATGTTAAAACACAACTGATTTTTATATATAAAAATAACTGAAAGTAGTCCAATTTGTCTTGTTTTTATTGCGACAGTTAGGGACGCTCTCCCGATCTCAGTGGACGATGACTTAAGCAGAATGTACAAAATTACTTTTAAAAGTTGTTTTTTTCTCCAACTTGTAGATTAGATAAAATTGAATTACCCTTATTGCCAAATTAAGTGTAATTCAATCTATTTTATTTATTTTTAATCATTTCTTTTAAAGGTTACTGATGAACTTTCAAGAAATCAAATTTCCCATCTCAGGCCCAAAGTACCAGGGCTGTTACCACATGTCCCTCCCAATATTCAGATTAGTGGTCGGCATTTAAATGAGTTAATACTGATAGTATTACTTAGTTTTGGTCTGCAAGTGGAAAAAGAATAATTATCAATGGCATTTCTCTTTCAAACGCTGTTACATTCTAAATGTTTTGGGATTGAATGTCAGTGCAAAAATGGCCTTAACTAGCAAATATTATTGCACCACATCACATTATATACAGTCAGTATTCTTGTGCTTTGTGCCAAGAACAATATTTTTTTAAATATCTGTTTAAAAAATCGCTTTTGGCTCACTCAATTGATTTTTTTTTTCCACAACAGAATTGCACTATTAAACTTAACAAGCCCATTATAAGTGTAAACATAATGAAATACTGAAGACTGTAAGAGAAACTTACATCTGTTAATTGTTTTAAAAAAAGCATGTCATTCCTTTAAAAATGATATCAGAAAAATATATCATTCTCGAAGTGATATATTCATTAATTTCCTTTAGCATCATATATATGTCCATGCTCTACTGCCTGGCCAAAAAAAAAAAAAAAATTGCATTCTCTAATAGTGCATTCTCTAATTGGACTGCCTTTAGCTTTGATTACGGCACTCATTCGTCATGGTATTGTTTCGACAACCTTATGCAATGACACAACATTTATTTCCATCCAGAGTTGCATTAAGTTTTGGCAGAGATCTTGTATTGATGACGGGAGAGTCGAATCACTCTATAAAGTCTTCTCCAGCACATCCCAAAGACTTTCAATAGGGTTAAGGTCAGGACTCTGTGGTGGCCAATATATGTTTGAAAATGATTCCTCGTGCTCCTTGAACCACTGTTTCACCATTTGAGCCCGATGAATCTTGACATTGTTGTCCTGGAATATGCCGTGCCATCATGGAAGAAAAAATCCATTGATGGGATAACCTGGTCATTCAGTATATTCAGGTAGTCAGCTGACTTCATTTTATTTCTGTATAACATTGCTGAGCCTAGACCTGACCAATTGAAGCAACCCCAGATCATAACACCGCCTCCAGAGGCTTGTACAGTGGGCACTATGCATAATGGGTGCATCACTTCATGCACTTCCCTTCTTACCCTGATGTGCCCATCACTTTGGTATAGTGTAAATCTGGAATCATCAGACAACATGACCTTTTTCCATTGCTCCACAGTGCAATCTTTATGCTCCCTATAGCAAACTGAAGTCTTTTTTCTGATAAGCCTCACTAACAAGTGACTTTCTTGTGGCCACACAGCTGTTTCATCCCAGTCCTGTAAGTTCTCGTCGCATTGTGCATGTGGAAATGCTCTTTCACTATTAAAAATAGACGTGAGTTCTTCTGTTGATTTTTTATGATGTGACTTCACCAAGTGTTTTAGTGATCTATGATCACGATCATTCAAGATTCTTTTCCGAACACATTTATTCTGCGAAGCTGACGGTTCACCACTATCCTTCCAGGTTTTAATAATGCGTTGGACAGTTCTTAACCCAATTCCAGTGATTTCAGCAATCTCCTTAGTTGTTTTCTTTGCTTGATGCAGGCCAATAATTTGCCCCCTATGAAATACAGTAACATATTTTCCACGACAACAAGATACGTCTCCCGACATTTTTGTTTATGAGAAGCTACACACTGCATCATTTAGGGTTAAAAGATCTGTTGTCAGCTAAAATATATTAATCACTGCAATAATGATCCAATCATAGGCTCTTAAGTATCTGCTTATTTAAATTCACTTTCTTTTTTTTCCCTTTTTTTTTTTGGCCAAGCAGTGTGTGCCAGTGAGTGAAAAGTTTTCAATGCATGCATTCAAAAATGCTTTAAGGCCACTTAAATTTAAATCCTACACTTACTCACCACTAGATGAGGCTGTTTTTTGTGTATGTTATAAAGTGATATGTTGGCGCTCACTGACAGCATGTTGTGGTTTGATTGGACAAGAGGAATGCTGGAAATTATGTTTTTAAAATGTCTCAGAACATTTATTCATCTTGACACCTTCCAGACTTCAAAATACCCAAATATGCAAAAAAAGAAAAAAAAGAAAAAAAATTTTTTTACAATAAAACTAAATTCTATTCTATTCCATAAATGCATTATAAAGGATTATAAATAACAAATAGTATACAGTATAATGCCATTTACACATAGTTCACATTTAAAAGTAATAATCTCCATGTGTTATACACTGTCTAGTTCATCCATTCATACCAGCACTGACAGGAGACTTGGTATGGGACAGTCGGAGACTGGGGTCAAGTGCTTTACACAGGCTCACTGTTTAGATGGGCAGCACAAACATTTATAGAGCTGGCAGATAGAGCAGTCTCAAGAACAATGACACAATTAATGTAATAGCATAACACACCTTGGCTGGCGAAGCAGAACCAAATAACCACGGTAAAACAAAAATCAGATTCTTTCTAAAAATGAATCACTTCACAAACTTCTACACTGTCTTTACTGACACCAATCAGCTAAACTGTTACATCCTGCTGATATGTACTACTAAAACCCATCCAAAGCAAATAATATCACTAAAATCTATTTTTAGGGGAGGAATTATACTTTTACATACTTCACAGTCTGTTATGTAACAAGGGTTAAAGTAAAAGCGCAGTAAAGTTAAATTCAAATATCGAAGAATATCATGCAACATCATATAAACATCTACAAAAATGAATGACTTTAAGTCTTAAAGGAATATTCCGGGTTCAATACAAGTTAAGCTCAACTGACAGCATTTGTCATGTTGATTATCACAAAAAATAACTTCGACTCTTCCTCCTTTTCTTTAAAAAAGCAAAAATCTGGATTCCACTGAGGCACTTACAATGGAAGTGAATGGGGCCAATCTGTAAATGTTAAAATACTCACTGTTTCAAAAGTATAGCCACAAGACGTAAACAATGTGTGCTAACATAATTTTAGTGTTAAAAAAAAATAAAAAAAAATGACTTGCTAACCTTTTCTGTGTAAAGTTATATACAATTTTATAACTTTGTTGCCATGACAATGTAATGCCATAAATCCTGTAATCCTGCAAAAAAATGTGATTTAAACAACTTCACAGCTAAAAATAATACACAAGTAATAATCCAACAGAAGAATTCATGTAAGTGCTTTTATGAAATATTTCTGCCTTTAAACCCTCTAAAAATAGGCCCCATTCACTTACATTGCAAGTGCCTCACTGGAACCTCGATTTTTGCTTTTTTTAAAGAAAAGGAGGGACGAGTCGAAATAATTTTTTGTGGCAATCAACATTATGCCATAAATGCTGTCGATTGAGCTTAACTGGTATTGAAACCGGAATATTCCTTAAAGATAAATAATTAAAACATAAACCAAAAGCAGAACATAAACATCAAAATAACTGAAAAAGGTTCCCTTTGTCTCTACATGTGATTTCATCAATGAGTTTGGCATTGTGAGTTTGAGGTAAGAGGTTAAACATCTGAACGATATTGTGTAATAATGCTGGTTTAATAACATTAACAAACTATTCATTTCAAAACACTCTTATATACGTTTATTTATATCTTAAACGATTATAAAGACCTTAATGTTTTTAACAGTCTTAAAAAGGCATTATAAAACTAGCATCGTGATATTATAATAGGGTGCTACTTTGCCTTAGATGTCATTCACTTTATATAAAAAAAAAAAAAATTAAAAAAAAAAATGTAATACTGACAGATAAAACCACAAACAATACATTAGGATTGGGGTTTTGTTTAGTAACATTCTGATATCTTTTTTTTTTTGTTTGTTTTTTTTTTTTTTACAGCATTCTATTGAGCACATTTCGATTTTCTGACATTTTTTCTAATTAACAGTGATTAAGGTATACTATATAACTACGATTTTTGAATGCAATGGCTGTTACATAGTGGTTTCACTGTTGCGGTGTTTGAGAGAATCATTATCCTGACAGATGAGCTGGTATGGCTTTTCATTCTCCTCAATAACAGAGTTGACGATTTCCACGTCTTGTTTCTGAAGTTCCTGTCGTGAAAGGTGCTCAACAATCCCAGCGCCAAACGAATCTCCCAAAACGTTAGTGGTGGTCCTGAGTCGATCCCTGGAGAATAACACAAATAAAATAAAAAACAAAATCACACAGATTACAAATATCCAGTTAAAAAAAACAAAAACAAAATTCGTTAAATGCAATATTCTTCAGCTAAAACTTCTACAAGTCTGGCAGAATCATTCTACAAGTGATAATGTGTGGTTGCTAGGGTGTTCTGACTGGTTTCTAGATGGTTGCTTACTGACTCAAGTCAAAAGAGCCTACCTCCAAGTCTATGATATTCTGGTCCCTAAATATGGTTCAGGTCCCTCCTTTCAATGTAAGTAGGATTTTTTTTTCTTCTTCTTCTTGTCTGTTTTATTGTCTAGCAGGTGAAAATAAGTCTGATCACTTAAAAATTATGTGGGACAAGTTGCACTGAAGTTTAATACTTACAGTTTGGGGTTCATTCAATTCCTTAACCTCGTGCAACTCCGTGTTCACATGCGTGGACGTTATATATTGGCTTCGCTATACGCAATGCATAATTTAAATTCATTCAAACTGACTGATCTCAGTTCAGGAGAATCTGGGCTGTCAGTAAAGGGCTGAACTTTTGACGCACAGAGTCATGTGACCAAACAATATGGAGCTGATCACAATAGAGTTTGTCTTTGGGAGAAACGCCAACAAAACT
Source organism: Myxocyprinus asiaticus (assembly GCF_019703515.2). Classification (NCBI taxonomy): domain Eukaryota; kingdom Metazoa; phylum Chordata; class Actinopteri; order Cypriniformes; family Catostomidae; genus Myxocyprinus; species Myxocyprinus asiaticus. The sequence goes on along the minus strand of NC_059378.1, from coordinate 23,322,006 downwards.
ACATCTGGTAAGAGACCTAATTAAGTTTTTATATTGAAACCTGTTTGAGTCACAAGATTAGAGTCTCTAGTTTCATCTGATATGCCATTTCTAAAATTTGAGCGATTTATCGCAAAACTTCACACTGATAAATACAGTGTACACAAATGTAAACTCTAGTGCACTTTTTCCTTAGAAATCCTATATTAACTGTGCATTATCATATTGAGAATCAATGGGTTCATCCAAAAACTGAAAAATGTTGCTTTCAGAGGCTTTAAATGGAGTTAGGATGAAAATAAGGTGCATTTCAAATTGTTCAGAGACCAGTGCAGACAGACAGCACACTAGAGGTTAATCATTCACTAAACAGGGAGTAAGGGAGCATCCTATAGCTCCTAAAATCTGACCAAATCAGTTTCAGGCTTGGACCACTCAACATTTTTGGCAGATATGGGACAATGGTAATCAGTACATAGATTCAGAATTTATAATGTATCATTTTATTTTTAACATGGTTGGCAGTGATTGGATTATGCTGGCCATTAATTTGAATCAGAATTAATTATGCTAATTTCTGATGTAATGTCTGTAATGTCTCAAAAACACAAATAACCAACACTCCTGGAAACATAAACCACTTGATAAAAAAAAGAAAAGAAAAAAAAAGAAAGAGAAATATGACTTTCTATAGCTTGGTATTATATAAAATTTCACAATTTATTCCCGCTGTCCACATTTGTATACATCAATTTTTAGAAAAAAAATTCTCTCGAACATTTTTTTTTTTTTTGCTTTGTTTATTAGGTGTTACTAGTTACAAATCAAAAAGGGAAATGGAAAATGCACATAGCAGTCAAGCTTGGGTCTCAGGAGGTTAAGTATGAGCATTCTAATAGTAATGCTTTCTTAGCCAGCACCACTAATTACAAATATCCAAGTACAAATGAAGCCCTAAAGAGTAATATTATTTTGCAGAACATGAACGTATAAAAGTGTAGCAACATTATTTTTTCCATAATCTGTTCGAGCAAAATTTTTAGCATGCAACCTTGAGTAAGCCACTGAAAAGGAATATTCATTGTTTTCAATTCAAATGTTGCTATTATGGAAGCACAATTAGAAAGCAGAATATGTTAACAGTGCCAAGAGACCTCCAGATTAGCAGTCTGCATTATGTATCAATAACCTTTGGGAGAGTGCTCTCTACTAGAGCCGCATGCTTCAACGTGACATTTGAAAGAGACTCACAGGAACCAGTCCACTGCGATGATCAGTGTAATGTCCTCTGTGGGCAGTCCCACCGATGTCAATACTATCACCATGGTAACCAGCCCAGCCTGAGGGATACCTGCTGCTCCAATGCTGGCGGCAGTCGCCGTGATGCTGGAGAAAAGACGAGGCTTTTTAATATGACAAAACACCCGAGTTTAATGCAAAATAGCCCACTGGCAGTGTTGGGTAGTAATGGACTACATGTAATCCTGATAACATAATAGACTTAAATTAATACACTTAAAATTTAATTTAAAAACATGCAATAAGTAATCCAAAAGTATTCATATTAGATTACTTAAAAACTGTAATCTAAAAGATTATGTTACATATTATAATGTATTTTTACCATTTTACTATAATTTATAATCGGTACCAGATTACATTTCAGAGGTCAGTGTTGTGTGTAATTGGATTGCAAAGTAATTACTGTAATTAATTACTTAAGGGCACAAAGTAGTGTAATGCATTACATTTTAAATTCTTGTAATTTACAGATACTGACTTTCAATGAAAGTAATGAAACTAATTACAAGTACATTACTTGGGTTACAAATATTTATAAAAAATATTTATGTTTAATACAATTAAAATGTGCATTAATATGTTCATATGAACGTCTGTTTGCATTTCAATGAACAGAGAAAACAGACATTTAGAATTTGAGTGGAAAAAAATATTTCTGACAAGCGATTTAGAAACTAAATTAAAAGTAAAGTAATTAGTAATGTGATTACCTATGAAGTAATCAGTGAAGTAATCTGATTATAATTTTTAGAGAAGTAATTAGTAATTTGTAGTTGATTACTTGTTTTTAGTAACCCAACATTGTCAGAAGTTTTCTACCCAACATTGCCCATAGCGATATGATTTACAATAAGGAGATAAGTGTGAAATAATGTTCTAAATATGTTTTAAAGAACATTTCCTTAGAGACAGATGCTTGAGTAGTACTTGCGTTTATCATAACCAACCTTATGGTGAGGATTTGCCCAAAATTTAGGTCCATCTCATTGACTTGGGCAATAAAAATGGCTGCCACTGCCTCGTACAGAGCTGTGCCATCCATGTTGATTGTAGCTCCTACTGGCAGCACAAATCGTGTCACTCGTTTGTCTACGTGGTTGTTTTCCTCAAGACAACGGAAGGTGATGGGCAGGGTAGCAGAACTGAAGAGCAGAAATACAGGTGTTAACAATAGAAATACAGTTCTGTAGAAACACAGCTAGCACAACTTTAGTATGAATTGGTTTTCCAAAACATAAAATTAAAGTAAGCTTTAAGTTGTAGGTGCCCTATAGGGGGCTCTGTACTGCACCCACTGTGGTTACCTGGATGAGGTACCCAAAGCAGTGATCAGAGCCTGCAGCAGCCCAGCGATGAAGGTGTATGGGTTCTTTTTGGTCACCACAAAGAAGAGCAGAGGCAGAACAAACAGGCCGTGGATGAGCAGCCCGACAATGACAGACACCGTGTACATCCCTAACTGTCCGCCCACCTGTGCAAGGTCCTTCATCTCCACAATCTTCCCTGCAATCAGGAAGAGGATGCCCACCGGAGCATACCTGCCCAACAAGGTAGAAGTGTGATCAGAGGAAGCTATTTTACAGCAAAGATGCCGCAATAATAACATTTGAGGTAGTTGGACAATATTAATTTAATATATTTATTTTACAGTGAACACAAGCTTAGCATAATTTAAAGTCACACTGAATAAAAGTCATTTTTGCAATTCTGTCTGGTTACAACAATGGCACAGAAATTAAATACTTTACCTTTAAAAGAATAGTTCACCCAAAAATGAAAATTCTCTCATCATTTACTCACCCTCATGCCTTCCCATATGTGTATGACTTTCTTTCTTCTGCTGAACACAAACTAAGGTTTTTAGAAAAATATCTCAGCTCTGTAGGCCCATACAATGCAAATGAATGGTGACCAAAAGTTTGAAGCTCCAAAAGCACATAAAAGCAAAATAAAAGTAATCCATACAACTTCAGTAGTTAAATCCATATCTTCAGAAGTGATAATGATAGGTGTGTGTGAGAAAAAGATAAATACTGAAGTCCATTCTCACTATAAATCTCCACTTTTTTTTTGCCAATTTGCATTCTTTGTGCATATCGCCACTTATTGGGCAGGGAGGAGAATTTATAGTAAAAAAAGGACTTAAGTACTGATCTGTTTCTCACACACACCCATCATATCGCTTCTGAAGATACAGATTTAACTACTGGAGTCATATGGATTACTTTTATGCTGCTTTTTATGTGATAATTGAAGCTTCAAAATTTTGGTACCTATTGACTTGCATTGTATTGACCTTCAGTGCTGAAATATTCTTCTAAAAATATTTGTTCGTGTTCAGCAGAAGAAAGTCATACACATATGAGATGGCATGAGGGTGAGTAAATGATGAGTGAATTTTCATTTTTGGGTGAAGTATCCCTTTAAGTATGAATTTGTGTATCTAAGATAAACAGTATGGATAAATGCATAAATGGCTGCCTCACTGTTGTCAAGACAGTGACTAAACAACATCTCAGCAGGAGAGTTATCAGAACAACATAATCAGACACTAACCAGATGATGATGGCTACCAAGCGCATTATGGCCTCATTCAGAGAGTCAAAAAAGTCCCGCAGAGCCTGGCCCTGCTGTTTCATGTTCCCAATCACTAAACCAAAGCACATGGAGAAGACCACCAGTCCCAGGGCATTCACCCCATTAGATGAACCTGAAATGGGGACAACCTCTTCCATGGTCTCCTGGATGGTCTGCAAGATTGTGCTGAAGTTGGACACCTGGCCAATTTCTTTAGAGCTGATGCTGTCTGACGCATTGACCATGATGCTGACATTTTTAGTCAACACAGTCTTCTTATATAGTGTTTTATACTGAAACAAAAGATGGATGATTGGTTATTTCTGTTACTTGATGAGAGATTGTGGTGCATTGTTTGGAAAGATCTAGCAGTAGAACAGGATTTACAAACCTGTTTAAAGCAGGCCTCAACTAAATTAGGTGGAAACATATTTCTGTAAAAACAATGAGAAAAGTCAGACCCTGTAACATCTAAAAAATAAACACTGATTGCACCAGCCAATCTAAACTTTCCCTTACCTTATCAGGTCCAAAAAGGCATCAGCAGCCTGCACTGGCTCAATGCTGCCACTTGAGGCCATGGGTCTGTCCCTGCTCCCTTTACCTGGCCTGATTATAATCACAATAACAATACCGATGAAAACAGCTATAAACGTGGTCACCATATAGTAGATGATGGCCCGGATTCCCATCTTTCCAGATGCCTTGCTGTCTAAGGATGAGATTCCTGCAAAGACAAGTGGCAAAGTCTTGCACCTACAGACCAAATGTCTACGATTAGTTAAAGCAATAGTTCACCCAGAAATTAAAATTCTGTCATAATTTACATAAAGAGACATTTTGAAGAATGCCTGAGTCGCTCTTTTCCATACAATGAAAGCAAGTCCCAGTGACCAAAAAGGACAAAAAAGAAACAAACAAAAAAAAGAAGAAAAAAAAACACACAATAAAATGAGTCCATACAACTAATTTGCTAAATTCCAATACTTTTCTACACCTTTACAGTGCATTTTTGCCTTGACAGCCCCTAGTCACCACATGCTTTCACTGTACTGAAAAAAGCAATGTGAACATTCTTCAAAACATCTTTTTTGTTCCATGGAAGAAAGACAATCATACGTGCATGGAACAACATGAGTAAATCATGTAATTATATAAATGGTGTCTGAATTTTAATTTGTGGGTGAATTATTCCTTCTGAAGGAGCTATATAGAATAATGTTTGCTGGTGTACCTGTGACAAGACTGGAGATGATGAGAGGTAGAACGAGCATCTGAAGCATCCTCATGAGCAGCTCTCCAGGGAAGGAAAAATACTTTACCTCTCTAATGGACAGGTTATAAGGCCTGAGAGTGAAACCCAGCAGCACCCCTGAAGAATGCAGTCAAACACAGTTACAGAGACTATTGTGATAAAATTACCTAACCTTGTCTGTGCTAGTTATATCCAAAAAGTTATATTCAAGATTTAGTCAACTTTAAAGCTCAAATAACACATTTTTGCTTATAATATATAGATTATAAATCAAATAAGTTAAATGTGAAAGTTTAGTTTGCCAATTTGTTGGTTTGTCAGATCTATAAACTTCCCTCACTCTGCCATAATCATAAAAACAACTTTCCAATTAGAACTGTGTGTATTGCTCCCGGCTGATGATCTGCTTTACCTACAACCACTGCAGCCACAGTGAAGATCACAAACATGTTCCTTCGCAGGAAGGTCTTGATGCTGTCTCGCGTGATGCCACCCATCTTTTGCCTGCCTCCAGATATCCGCTTCTGTATAGCTCTGCAGAGATGCTGGAGCCCCTCCTCGGCACGCTGTGGCTTCTCAGAGTCTTCACTCAAAAAAAGACTGGTGCTGTTAGGAGTCTTCTCATTCATAATCAGCTCTAATACATGATCCAGCAGGGTTTCATGGGAAACTGTGGCAGAAAATTGAAAATATTATCAGAACCACTGGCCATTGTGGGGTTTGAACCCACAACATTTCAGTTACCAGCAATTCTTATTAACTGCTACATCCCACCACACCCCAGTTGTAAACTATAAGTGTGGGTGATTGCATTCAACCATACCCATGCTATTTCTGCAGTATATTGTGCATAATAAAGTTATGTACATTTTCTGTATGCATGGAATACCCAGATGGCTTACTACATTTGCCAAAATGTGCATTATACCAGTTATTTCCAGCCATGGGTATGTGTACCTTAGGGAATACTTAGGGAGGTACATAGAGATTTTTTTATTTGGATTTTTAAGTCAATTCTTCCAAGAGATTAAAATAACAACATTAATGTGTGTAAATGGTGTCAATTTGTGTGGATAACATTTATTTAGCTGAACATACAGTAAAAGATGGGCTGGTTTGAGTATTTCTGTAACTGCTGATTTCTTGGGATTTTCACACACAACAGTCTTTAGAATTTACTCCGAATGGTGCCAAAGACAAAAAACATCCAGTGAGTGGCGGTTCTGCAAATGGAAACACCTTGTTAATGAGGGAGGTCAATCAAGGTGGTTTTAATGTTGTGGCTGATCGGTGTATATAGGAACACATTTCTGGTTTGATGTTGCTGAACAGGTACTTAAAGGGATAATTCAACCAAAAATGAAAATTCTCTCATCAGTACTCACCCTCATGCCATCCCAGATGTGTATGACTTGCTTTCTTCAGATAAACACAAATGATTAGATGAATATCTTAGCTCTGTAGGTCCATACAGTGCAAGTGAATGGTGACCAGAACTTTGAAGCTCAAAAAGCACATAAAGGCAACATACTGTAAAAGTAATCCATAAGACTCCAGTGGTTACACCATGTCTTCAGAAGCAATATGATAGGTATAAGTGAGAAACAGATCAACACATAATTCCTTTTTTACTATAAATTCTCCTCCCTGCCCAGTAGATGGTGATATGCACAAAGACTGTGAATCGCCAAAAACAAAAGAATAATGTGAAAGTGAACATTACTAGTAAAAATAAAAAATAAAAAAAGGACTTAAATGTTGATCGGTTACTCACCCACACCTATCATATTGCTTCAGAAGATATGGACTTAACTACTGGAATCATATTGATTACTATTATGCTGTCTTTATATGCTTTTTGGAGCTTCAACATTTTTGGTCACCATTCACTTGCATCGTATGGACCTACAGAGCTGAGATATTCTTCTAAAAATCTTCATTTGTGTTCAGCAGAAGAAAGAATGTCATACATATCTGGGATGGCATGAGGTTGGGTAAATGATGAGAGAATTTTTATTTTTGGGTGAACTATCCCTTTAAGAGAATACAGTACTGCTCCTGTAGGGGACATATATTGCATGTTAGTACACTTCTGTTTGGACATCATTATTGGGCCACAACACCTTTAATTACATTCTGACTCCACAAGTAGAAAAAGCTGCAGTTATGACATCCTCTTATTTATTAAAACTGTAAATGCAAAGTAAATATCATAATGAGGTGCTAATCCTCAAGACAAAAAACACAGATGTTTCAGATGCACAACTGCATGGCATTACAAGTGTGTAAGCTCATGGCTGTTCTGGAGAAAGTTGTGAGTGTGGTGAACCTGCTGAGAGAACAGGTTTACAGCAGACTGGAGCACATAAGGAGAGGTCTAATGTTATTTTATTTTTTTTCTAAACTATCATTTAGAAACATCAATTTTGCCTAGCTTCCAACCACACAGAACACCCTAGCAACCGTATAGCAACACCCTGTCAACTAACCACAACACCCTAGCAAGCACCACTCACTTCTTTAGAAAATATAAACATTTCGTTTTGGATAATAGGCTATTGCATTTTTTAATTCATACATTGCCTAAATGCTTTAATGCATAAAATGCATTACCAAGATTCCATGAACAATATCCAGAAAATCATGAACTGGGCAGTAAAAGTTACTAATTAGTCAGAACACTGAAAATTCTTTTAACATTCCACATTTTAGGATAAATAAACTCCCTGTTATCACAGAGCTATTCCACATCTCTATGCACTTTACTTTAGACTGTTTAAATAAAGCCTTTACATGGGTCACTCACCACTCATGCTTACACAGCGCTGAGGTAGGTCTCTTATAGGAGGAATGTGGGACTGTTCTCTTTACTCCAGCACTGAAAGATTATCTGGTCGCAGGTGAAGCTCTACTCGTGTGCCAAACACACATGAAAAGGTTTGTCATCTGGCCTGACCTTCAAACCTTCTCTCGCCTTACCAGTGACCACATACTGGGCAACACCACAGCCCTTGCAGTCTGATCTAGGGCCAGTCTCCCCTTCATTGATCCCTACTTGATGAACCCATCACTGATCCCAAAGCAGTGTAAATACTCTAACATCTACAAACACCCCAGGTGAAAACTACAAAGCTAACTCAGACCATAATCTTGTCCACTCTCCCAATAGTCAACAAATCCCTAAAAGAGCAGCACCTGATCTCACCTGAACTAGAACATCACACAGGTTGAGCAGGTTGTTTTCTATCTGTAGCTTTATAGATACTGGTTGGATCAGTGCTGCCTGTTAGAGAAAGAATAAACCCATATTCCTGCCTATATAATATTGTATAGACAATATGCATGTTTTAAAACATCAATATAAGATTGACTCACTCGTAACAGTTCTTCTTGTAGTAAATTCCTCCTGTGTTCTGGTAACTGTGCGCGCAGCTGAGGGGCGACTGAAGCGTTATAACTGGAGATTCCGCGATATTACGCACTGACAAACGAAAGAAAGAAAGAAATTAAAATCACCGAGAAACGACTTGAAAATGATTTTTTCGTGTGATGTAAATGTTAAGGGGAGCTTCCTGTGTGAAGAAAAAGCGACCTGACATACTAGTGCAAAGAATCATCAAATAAAGTATAATTGGGGGAGGCGTTTAAAACTGAGTGGACGCAGCGACAACACCCGTTCACACTGATGACTTGATTTCTGACTGTTCAATAAGGAAATCTAAAGGTTATTATATGTTATATATGTGGATATGATATATATGTGTAAATATGTAACAGTGTGCGTATTTTTGGTCTTTATTAGATGATAAATAAAATTGCATTTATGGTTAAAATGCTTTATTGTTTCAAGATATAGGAAAGAGTCAAACATCCTGCGTATCTCATTACCATGACAACGTGCCTGCTTGAACTTGTTGGGGTCCAGCTTTCTGCGGGTTGTTAATGACCTACGCCGATCTACCCACTCACCCACCTACACAGCCAGTTGTGCTGTATAAACTCCTCTTAATCTTTCACTGCAACTTTCCCCAAGGAACCTCAAAAGGTTAAAGGTTTAACTTTGGGCATGTATTTTGTTCATGTATTTTCATGATGATGTGAAAAAAAATAAAAAATGAGGAATATCAAAAATCATCAGAATCCGAATCAGCTTTATTGCCAAGTATGCTAACACATACAAGGAATTTGCCTTGCTGACAGGAGCTTCCAGTGCACAACAATACAATACAGCAACAAGACAGAGATAATAAGAAAAAATAATTAATAAATAAATAAATATTGAATACAAATAAAAATTGAATAGAAAATAAAGTATATATAGAATACACAATAAGACTATATATATATATATATATATATATATATATATATATATATATATAAAATATAGGGTTTCCCCTTTTCTCCCTAATTTGGAATGCCCAATTCCCAATGTGCTTTTAAGTCCTTGTGGTCGCGTAGTGATTCGCCTTAATCCGGGTGGCGGAGGATGAATCACAGTTGCCTGGCTTGTTGAGCGTGTTACCACAGAGACATAGTGTGTGTGGAGGCTTCACACCATCCACTGCGGCATCCACACTCAACTCACCACATGCCCCACTGAGAACGAACCACATTATAGCGACTACGAGGAGGTTACCCAATGTGACTCTACCCTCCCTAGCAACTGGGCCAATTTGATTGCTTAGGAAGCCTGGCTGGAGTCATTCAGCATGCCCTGGGATTTGAACTAGCGAACTAGCAAACTCCAGGGGTGGTAGCCAGTGTCTTTTACCACTGAGCTACCAAGGCCCCCTCAATGGGGCATTTTTAACTGTTCATGAGATGGATAGACTGATGGAAAAAACTGCTCCTGTGCCTGACGGTTCATGTGCTCAGAGCTCTGTAGCGTAGGCCAGAAGGCAACAATTCAAAAATGTAGTGGGCATGGTGAGTGGGGTCCAGAGTGTTTTTTCCAGCCTTTTTCCTCACTCTGGAAGTGTACAGTTCTTGAAGGGAGGGCAGGGGGCAACCAATAATCCTCTCAGCAGACTGAACTGTCCTTTGTAGTCTTCTGATATCCGATTTCATAGCTGCACCAAACCAGACAGATACTGAAGTGCAGAGGACAGACTCAATGACTGCTGAGTAGAACTGTTCCTCAACTGGCGAAGGAAGTACAACCTCTGCTGGGCCTTTTTCACAGTGGAGTCAATGTAGGTCTCCCACTTCAGGTCCTGTGAGATGGTAGTGCCCAGGAACCTGAATGACTCCACTGCTGCCACAGTGCTGTTTAGAATGGTGAGGGGAGTCAATGTTGGGGTGTTCCTCCTATCATCATCACCGTTTTGAGCGTGTTCAGCTCCAGGTTGTTTTGACTGCACCAGACGGCCAGCTGTTCAACTTCTTCACTTATGCAGACTCATCATCATCTCGGATGAGGCCAATGACTGTAGTGTCGTCTGCAAACTTCAGGAGCTTGACAGAGGGGTCCTTGGCAGTGCAGTCGTTTGTATACAGGGAGAAGAGTAGTGAGGAGAGCACACATCCCTGGGGGGCACCTGTGCTGGTTGCACATGTGCTGGAAGTGAATTTCTCATCTCACTAGCTGCTGCCTGTCCGTCAGAAAGCTGGTAATCCACTGACAGATAGACGTGGGAACAGAGAGTAGTGTAGTTTAGTCTGGAGAATAGCTGGGATGATGGTGTTGAAAGTCTGTAGTCATTAAGTCCTGTGATTTTGGGGTTCTTTGGGACAGGAATGATGATTGAGCATTTGAAGCAGCATGGGACTTCACACTGCTCCAGTGATCTATTGAAGATCAGTGTGAAGATGGGGGCCAGCGGGTTAGCACAGGATTTTAGACAAGCGGGTGAAACACTGTCTGGGCCCTGTGCTTTCCTTGTCTTTTGTTTTCTGAATATACGGCACACCTCTTCTTCACAGATCTTAAGTGCAGGTTGAGTAGCTGGAGGGGGAGGAGGGGGATTGCAGGAGGTGTTGGTCTTTGTGTGAAGTGAAGGTCAGAGTGGGTGTGGGGTGTGAAATTGGGACTTTCAAATCTACAGTAGAACACATTCAATTCGTCAGCCAGTTGTTGGTTCCCTACAGTGTTGGGGGCAGGAGTCCTGTAGTTAGTAAATTGTTTCAGGCCACTCCACACTGATGCAGGGTCGTTAGCTGAAAACTTGTTTTCATCAAACATCTTTGATTGTTTTGATGCATTTCTGGCAATGTGTGTGTAAACAAACTAGGAAACTGTGAGATGTGAAGACCAGCATCTCTGCTTTGGCCTGTTAAAGCCAGTTAAAGCACCCAACATCGCCGTGGATTGTATTACGTTTGTGTATTCAGAAGATTTCAGTGTAAATTGCTTGTGAAACAGTCACAATATGATTCTAGCTTTGCAAAGGAACTATTATTAAAATTTAAGTAACCAATTAAATTCATGAATATTTAATATGTTATGACTGTTCGATAGTTTATGCTGCGCTTGAATGAACAGTACGAAATGTGTTTGGTGTAAATTATGTGTTAACCCTGAAATGTAGTTTTAATGTTGTGTTGTGTTGAGTCAGTTCATTTTCTTCAGATTGCATTTCAAATATGCCTGTATTGGAAGGGCTGCATGATGTTAGCCAATCACAACAGTGGCCGTTTACGTTGTAGTCTTAAAGGGCCAGACATCTTAAAACTGAGCGTTTCAGACAGAGGGCCAGAGACAGGGTGGGAAATGATTATATATGACTAAATTATAACTGTTTGGTGCAAAACAACTTTACTAACATTTAAGTGGACCTCAGGGAAGATAATGCAATTATATAAAAAGAGTATGTCGTGACCCCATTAATCTCCACTATGTAGTGCTTCCAACCAGCATTTATTTAGCATGCTAACATTCACTTTCACTAGTAGATACACAAACGCATAAATGTTGGTTTTTTGGCTGTCTGGTTTGTTCCTGGGTCTTTTTGTTTGTGTGTTTTTTTTTGGTTTGTTTACCTCACATGGGTTGTTTTGATTTTGCCTGGACATTTGTATTTTTAGTTTTTCTTAATAAAGCCCCTTTTGTGTTTATAAGGTCTGCATTTGAGTTCTTCTGTTCCAAAACCTGACACATGTTCATTGAAAAACTGTGTATTAAATCAACCATTTTGATGCCTCGATCCTGTTCCCCTAGTGGAAAATTAAATCTCAATTACTATTTTATCATACACCCAACAAATAAATAATTATAAAATCTGTCACGGTTCCCATCACTTTGTCAGTCTGGGTTTTGGTCTGATGGGACCATGGCATTATCCGCCCATGTCTGTCTTTTCTTTGTGCTGCGCCAGGGTCGCGAGCTGTCTTCATGTTGTGCTGATTGGGTGCGTGTGTGGCCGAACTATCACACAAGTGTCCTGTCTCGCGTTGTCACCTGTTGTGTGCATCGCGTGGCGTTTGCCTCGCGATGTACGCTCAGGTTTTGTTTTGTGTGAGAATGCGTGGCATCGCTTTGTTTAGTGTTGCTACGCATTCTCTCGTCTTGTTTGTCGATTGGCATGAGAGTATATCGCCTCACTGTCTTGGCGATATGCGCTCATGTCACTCGTGTGTTTGCTGTCTTGTGAGAACATGGGGCTTGTTATTGTGGAGTGGAGTGGCATAGTGGGCTAAAGGACATAACTTGTAATCAGAAGGTTGCTGGTTCAATCCCCACAGCCATCACCATTGTGTCATTGAGCAAGGCACTTAACTCCAGGTTGCTCCAGGGGGATTGTCCCTGTAATAAGTGCACTGTAAGTCGCTTTGGATAAAAGCGTCTGCCAAATGCATAAATGTAAATGTGTTGTTTCTGTATCTCCGCGTGTTTCTCTGTCTGACGCCATACCCCTCCCTCCTTGTTTGCTCATTATTGTTTCATTAGTCACACTTGTCCTGTCTGTTAACCCACTTGATTTCTCTCCTTATATTAGGCTCCTGGGTAGGGTTGCACCAGCTGTGCGCAAGTTCACACGTAAGTTAGGATGTAAAGTTCACACTAAGGGCTTAGTAACTACTAGTTAGTTTGTAATGATGTGTCTTGTTTGGAAGGCTACATGCTAGGACGCATCCTTTGAAGGCTGCAGTATACCGAGCGTCCTCCTTTAAACAAGTCTCGTTTAAATGAGTGAGGGCCTTCGTAGGACGAATGGAAACGGAATGTAACATGATTGCTATGACATCACGCCACAACAAGATGTCTGTCTTTGTGACTGTCTCTCGTGGCCGCTGAGCATGCTTTGCGCTGCTCGCCCGGGTCGTGAGCGGTCTTCATGTTGTGCTGAGGTTTTGGTCTCTTTGGTATCGGGTGTGTGTGTGGCCGAACTCTCACAAGTGTCCTGTCTTGTTTTGTCACCTGATGCGTGCATCGTGTGGCGTTTGCCTCGCGGTGTACTCCAGTTTTGTGTGAGAATGCGTGGCATCGCTTTTAGTGTTGCTACGCATTCTCTCGTTTTGTTTGTCGATCTGGCTTGAGAGTATATTGCCTCATTGTCTTGGCGATGTGCGCTCATGTCATTCGGGTGTTTGCTGTCTTGTGCGAACACGCGGCTTTGTTATCGTTTCTGTATCGCCGTGCGTTTCTCTGTCTGACGCCATACCCCGCCTCCTTGTTTGCTCATTTCATTAGTCACACCTGCCCTGTCTGTTAACCTGCTTGATTTCTCTCCCTATATTAGGCTCTTGTTTGCTGTCCAGTGTCAGTCCGACTTGTTATCAGTCGTGTTTCATGCATCCTGTCGGTCCTGTCAGCTTTGGTCCTGTTCTTCCCTGCCTGGTCCGGTCGGTCCTGTTCCCAGCCCAGAGTTCCCTTTGTCCCCCTCGTGGGAGTTTGTTGGCCTTGCCTTTTGTTTTTTAAATTTAATAAATTACTTTTGTTTTTGACTCTGCGTTTGGAGTCGTACCTCTGCCCCCACCCCGTGACAAAATCACATAAATAAAAAAACACACAAGTTGGATCCGATCACAATGGAGATTAATTTGTTTATAGAATACTTGAGATGTTATGAAATGCCAAATATGATTGAAATTAACATAAAATGGTTAACCCTTTTCTAAAGTGGTTATTTTGAATAAGTATTATCCTAATTTGTTACTCAAAGCATGTTGCTGTCTCAAAATTAAGTTGTCAAATTTTGCCATATAACTTTTGTCCCTATATTTATGCAATATCACTTTGATGCCCCTTCCCCACCTTTTCTAAAAAAAAATCATTTTAATCAAAACAACCTTCCGTTAATATTTATTTAACCATATTGGTTTTCAAGTGTTTATTAGAACATGGCTTTAACATAAAAGAGTGCATTTCTCGTTTTTGAAATGTGACAGGAACAGATTGCATCACTATGGAAACACAATGGGCCTGCCAGTGTGTGGGTGGTATGTTGCATACATGTTCTACATTCAGCTACTGTCAATGCACATTCAGCTGCTAAAAAACAGGCATGAAATGCAATTAACTACTAATACTAAGTGAATTAGATGCAACTAATGCAATCATTAAATGTTTACTTACTGTTTCATACAGTGAAAGTGTTCTCTTCATAAATTACCTGCTAAGCAGTGACAAATGTCATGTCATGTATGTATCATGCAGTGTATTTATTCTATTCAAATAGGTTCCCTTACCACTCAGTCCACTTGACATTGTGTATTTACGCATATGGGGAATGCTTTCATACACGACCTATTTGAAACCTCTCTACAATAACGCCAATATTCTAATATTGGCTATGGTGTTTGAGTCCCGTCTGTTTTGGCGCGAAACTGACCGCTATAAAAACAGGTACACAGACACCATTTCCACAGAATTTCTTCCTTCAAGACAGCGATTCATCTCTAGTCTAGAAGTCCTCTACCCTTCGCCGACGATACTCATGTGTCAGCGGACGGAATCTTCAGAGCAGCGAGAAGACTCTCCGCTCCCCTGCAGTGCTCCGGCAAACACCTCTTCGCCTCGCCACTTGACGCTTCGCTGGTGAACACGCCTCAGCATCCTGATTCTCCGCAGCGCGTTGGCAGGTGTAGAGTATCCTTTTAAAGCAATTATAAATTATGTGATATAAATATAAATTATATATATATATATATATATATATATATATATATATATATATATATATATATATATATATATATACACTTATATATATTTATATATATATCTAAAAGAGCCACTTACGTGTTTGCGTCTTTTTCAAGATGTCGTTCCGTAAGTGTATATTATATGAGAGACACATCCCACCGTCAGACAAGCACAAGAGCTGCATTTTCTGTCTGGGCAGCACCCACGCAGAATCAGCTCTCATGGAGACAGACTGTCCTCACTGTGATGACATGAGTCTCAAGACGCTTCGCTCACGAATCGCCCTCGTTCTGAGGAACAATTCAGCCTCTCGTGCCCTCCCACCCGCCTCTTCTGTGATACCCGAGGATTCACATGAGGAGGCACGGCGGGGCCGCGAGGTCGAGCAGGATGAATTTGAGGTGGATTTCCTGCCGGCACACGCCCCACAAGCCCCTCAATCTCCACGAAGCGCAGGTTTCCCAATACGCTATATGCAAGACGAGCTCCGGCCCTCTAAAGGAGCGTGCACCCTTGTCTTGTTTGGCAGTTCTGATGCTGGGGATGATAATGACGATGTCATGTCTCTCGCTTCATCAGGCGAGTGGTCAGTGGATGATGCTACCGCCCCTCCCCCCAGCGAGGGCGTGGACCGTGTACGCACAACTGACAGGGAGATGCTTCACGTCCTTGCGAGGGCGGTGGAAGAACTCAACCTCGAGTGGTCTCCCCCAGAAGAACTTGGGCAGTCTTGACTTGATGAGTGGTTCTTGCAGTCCGGACACTGTCAAACGGCCGCGTCCCGCAGATCTGCCCTGTTTTTCCCCGTAGTTCAAAGCGAACTATCTAAATCCTGGCACACGCCCCTCTCGGCACGCACAGTGACGCCGTTCTCATGAACATGGGCCACGGGGAAAAGAATGGCTATGCACAACTACCCCCTGTGGAGGAGGCGGTAGCGGCACATCTCTGCCCTACGAGTAACAGGGCGTGGAAATCACACCCCATACATCCTTCTAAGCTGTGTAGACAGACATCCACATTGGCGGGAAAAGCCTACTCGGTGGCAGGACAAGCTGGATCAGCACTCCATGCAATGGCAGTGCTCCAGGTATTCCAAGCAAAGCTCCTCAGACAAATGGACGAGCAAGGCTTTGATCCGGAGACCTTCAAAGAGCTACGGACCACTACAGACTTAGTGCTGCGCGCAACAAAAGTCACGGCGCAGGCCATCGGCATGTCAATGAGCAACCTGGTCGTTCTGGACCGGCATATATGGCTGACCCTCATGGAGATGAGTGACAGGGAGAAAACATCTCTGTTGGATGCTCCAGTGTCCCCAGCCGGCCTCTTTGGCGGCGCAGTAAGTTTGCTGAGTGTTACGTCGTGAATCAGCAGCAACCACAAGCTATAAGACACTTTATGCCCAAACGGAGCATAGCGCAGACGGCTCGCTCTGTCTCAAGCCAGCGCCCGGCTAAAAGACCCATGCCCGCTAACTCAGCGCCAGCACCTCCCCCCGTTGAGCCACTGGTGAAGATACGCAAGCCGTGGCCCAGACAGAAGCAGCCGTACCAGCGCCCACCTCGCGCCAACGGGAGGAACTCCCCCGCGCAGCAGAATCGCTCCTGACGGGCGCAACGCTTTGAAGTGGAAAACGGAGCCCGTGGTTCCCTCCGGTGCTCAGAAGAAGGCTCGATTGGAGACACAGAACACTGTTCCCCATCTCCCCACTGCTGTTCATCGGGAGAGGAATATTGTTGTTCACAATGTTTTGCAAAATGTTGTTTCTGTGTCCTATGCAATAAAAAATGCAAAAAAGAATACAGCACTTGTTGCAAATGCACAAGATGCTCATACATTCTCAATAAAGAGCCCTTTTCCTCTTCAAAGCACACACATTATGCGCAACTGCTTCCCTATGGTAAGCTACGCATTATATCATATGGTGAGCAAACCAAATTGCCCTCTGTCCCATTACGCGGACGTGTGGCGAGCCCTAACGGGCATTTCAGAATGGGTGCAAAAAACAATCGAACATGGTTATACAATCCAGTTTGCACGCTGGCCACCCCGTTTCAACGGCGTTCTGTCTTTCACGGTTTCGTCTGAAGACATGCCAGTGTTACGAGCCGAAATACACAGTCTCATTGTGAAAAACGCGATAGAGATTGTACCAAATTGTCAAGCACAAAAGGGGCTTTACAGCCGTTATTTTCTTGTTCCAAAGAAAGATGGCGGACTTCGGCCAATCCTGGATCTGAGACATTTAAATCGCGCACTTATAAAGCAACCGTTCAAAATGATTACTCAGAAACGGATCTTATCGCATGTACGCCAAGACAATTGGTTTGCGTTGATAGATCTGAAGGATGCGTACTTTCATATCCAAATTGTACGACATCACAGATTTTTTTGAGATTCGCGTTCGAGGGAACAGCGTACCAATTCAAAGTCCTGCCCTTTAGACTGTCTATGGCTCCTCGCACATTCACAAAATGCATCGATGCGGTTCTCACCCCTCTGAGACTGAGCGGCGTAAGCATCTTGAACTACCTCGACGATTGGCTGTTACTGGCGCAATCAGAGGTCCTGTTATGCCAGCACAGAGACTTACTGCTTCAGCATCTAAACAGCTTGGGCCTCAATGTAAACTGGGCGAAGAGTGCACTCTCCCCCAGCCAAAAAAATCTCCTTTTTGGAAGTCCGGCTCGACTCCACGAGCGGGCGCGCGCACCTCACGAGCGTGCGCATTCAGGCCATTCTACAGTGTCTGTCTCAGTTCAAACTGGGGAGAACACTTCCTCTGAAGCTGTTTCAGAAAGCATTAGGACTTATGGCGGCGGCATCAGCCGTCATCCCATTAGGTCTCTTACACATGAGGCCTCTTCAGTGCTGGCTGAAGCGCCGTGTACCACAACATGCTTGGCGCCAAGGGCACATTCGTATCACTATATCCCGCCACTGTATAGTTGCTTTAGTACCATGGACAGCTCCTGCGTTTTACCAGCGAGGTGTCACGCTGGAGCAAGTTGTCAGGCGGAAAGTGGTGACTACGGATGCTTCCAACACAGGTTGGGGGGCAGTGTGTGATGGACACCCCACTTTCGGCACCTGGACAGGTGCGAGAAGGGAGTGGCATATCAACCGCCTAGAGCTGTCGGCTGTAATTCTAGCCTTAAAGGCTTTTCAGTCAGAAAAGGCGGACTGTCATGTCCTGGTTCGCACAGACAACATGACAGTTGTGGCATATATAAACCGCCAAGGTGGAATTCATTCACCGCCACTATTGAGACTGACGCGTCGCCTCATCCTTTGGAGCGAGCATCATCTCCTCTCCCTGAGAGCAACATATATGCCAGGCCGCCTAAATTACAGCGCAGACCTACTGTCACGCCACGGGGTGATACCGGGCGAATGGATACTTCATCCTCAAACTGTGTTGAGGATTTGGGAAATATTCGGCAAAGCAGAAATCGATCTATTTGCCTCAGTGGAGAGTAACCACTGTCCCCTCTGGTATTCGAAGTCCCGAGCCCCGCTGGGAATGGATGCAATGGCACACAAATGGCCGGCGAAACGCAAATTTGTGTTTCCCCTGGTATGCCTTATTCACTCTGTCATATGCAAAGTCCGAGAGGACAAGGAATTGGTTCTATTAGTTGCGCCGAAATGGCCCAACCAGCCATGGTTTCCGGAAATAATGGAGATGCTGTACAGCTCACCATGGAAAATACCGCTGTGGAGGGATCTCCTCTCTCAGGCGCAAGGCACAATCTGGCATCCCCAGCCCCAACTATGGAACCTGCATGTGTGGCCCCTGAATGGGGCGCACTACACGTCCCAGAACTGACACGTTCAGTCATGAACACCATTTTACAGGCCAGAGCACCGTCCACGAGACGCCTCTATGCACTAAAATGGAAGGTGTTCACTGATTGGTGTCTCTCACATAGCAAGGATCCAGTAAACTGCCCCATACATGAAATTCTAATATTTCTTCAAGAGCGATTAGACGCAGGACTCACTCCATCAACGCTCAAAGTGTATGTGGCAACTATATCTGCGTATCACGCACATGAAGCCGGTGACTCTATAGGCAAGCATGATTTAATCATATAGTTCCTTAAAGGAGCAAGACGATTAAACCCACCTCGGCCGGTACAGTCCCAACTTGGGACTTAACTTTTCGCAGGGCCCCCCTTCGAGCCTTTGGACTCTGTCGATTTGCGCATGCTCTCTGTTAAGACGCACTACTGCTGGCTCTGGCCTCAGTAAAGCGGGTCGGTGACCTGCAAACACTATCAGTCGACAATTCATGTCTGGAGTTTGGCCCCGGTCTTTCAAGAGCCACTGTCAAACCCAGGAAAGGCTATGTGCCCAAGGTCCTGACCACACCTTTCAAAGCGCAAGTGGTTCACCTTCAGGCCTTCTTCCCTCCTCCATTTAATTCGGATGAGGAACAATCATTGCACTTTTTATGCCCTGTGAGGGCGCTACAAGCATACGTTGAGCGTATCCGCCAGTTCAGACTGTCTGATCAGCACTTTATATGCTATGGAGGATGCACAAAAGGAATGTCCGTCTCCAAGCAAAGACTTTCTCACTGGATTGTCGATGCAGTTACCCTGGCTTATGAGTCGCAGGGTCAGACTTGCCCAGTTGGTGTTAAAGCACACTCAACAAGAGGCATGGCCTCCTCATGGGCATGGACGAATGGTGGTCCTCTCAAAACACATTCGCAAGGTTTTACAACCTAGACGTAACGTCTCTTTCTTCACAAGTCCTCTCTGTTTAGAGCACTTGCCATTCATTGGCCATATATATACACTATATTGCCAAAAGTATTCGCTCACCCATCCAAATAATTGAATTCAGGTGTTCCAATCACTTTCATGGCCACAGGTGTATAAAATGAAGCACCTAGGCATGCAGACTGCTTCTACAAATATTTGTGAAAGAATGGGCCGCTCTCAGGAGCTCAGTGAATTCCAGCGTGGTACTGTGATAGGTTGCCACCTGTGCAACAAGTCCAGTCGTGAAATTTCCTTGCTACTAAATATTCCACAGTCAACTGTCAGTGGTATTATAACAAAGTGGAAGTGATTGGGAATGACAGCAAATCAGCCATGAAGTGGTAGGCCACGTAAAATGACAGAGCAGGGTCAGCGGATGCTGAGGCGCATAGTGCGCAGAGGTCGCCAACTTTCTGCAGAGTCAATCGCTACAGACCTCCAAAGTTCATGTGGCCTTCAGATTAGCTCAAGAACAGTGCGTAGAGAGCTTCATGGAATGGGTTTCCATGGCCGATCAGCTGCATCCAAGCCATACATCACCAAGTGCAATGCAAAGCGTCAGATGCAGTGGTGTAAAGCACACTGCCACTGGACTCTAGAGCAGTGGAGACGCGTTCTCTGGAGTGACGAATCACGCTTCTCCATCTGGCAATCTGATGGACGAGTCTGGGTTTGGCGGTTGCCAGGAGAACGGTACTTGTCTGACTGCATTGTGCCAACTGTGAAGTTTGGTGGAGGGGGGATTATGGTGTGGGTTTGTTTTTCAGGAGCTGGGCTTGGCCCCTTAGTTCCAGTAAAAGGAACTCTGAATGCTTCAGCATACCAAGAGATTTTGGACAGTTCCATGCTCCCAACTTTGTGGGAACAGTTTGGGGATGGCCCCTTCCTGTTCCAACATGACTGTGCACCAGTGCACAAAGCAAGGTCCATAAAGACATGGATGAGCGAGTTTGGTGTGGAAGAACTTGACTGGCCTGCACAGAGTCCTGACCTCAACCCGATAGAGCACCTTTGGGATGAATTAGAGCGAAGACTGCGAGCCAGGCCTTCTCATCCAACATCAGTGTCTGACCTCACAAATGCGCTTCTGGAAGAATGGTCAAAAATTCCCATAAACACACTCCTAAACCTTGTGGAAAGCCTTCCCAGAAGAGTTGAAGCTGTTATAGCTGCAAAGGGTGGGCCGACGTCATATTAAACCCTATGGATTAAGAATGGGATGTCACTTAAGTTCATATGCGTCTAAAGGCAGATGAGCGAATACTTTTGGCAATATAGTGTATATGTATATATGTATATATATATATATATATATATATATATATATATATATATATATATATATATATATATATACTGTATGTATATATATTATATATATATATATATACTTATGCCCTTCCCTTTAAGTACGGGCTCCCATCATTTACACAACCGCCTGCATTCAGGCTGTTATAATTTACCATAGGTCACAAGCACTTTCATTATAAATAAACTCCCTTCCCGGCTGGGTTCATAAGGAGTTAATTCATACTATATGACTATAGTTTGTATATTTGTTATGAGTGCTCTCCTCCTGACCATCACGAGGATCACTCACTGCAGCATGCTCATGTCGGTTGCCGTCCCACAAGACTGCGGCGCCATGTTTGCTCTCTGGGAGGTTATGTCGTGTAGTGCGGCGTGATGGGATTCTGTTCCCCATATGCGTAACTACGCAATGTCAAGTGTACTGAGTCATAAGGAAACATCTTGGTTATGTTCGTAACCTCGGTTCCCTGAGATGAAGGGAACGAGACATTTCGAACGCTAGCCGCACTACAGGACTCAGAGTTCTTGAGGCACGAGTGATGCGCTCCTTGTTCTCAGTCAGAAATTCGGAGTAAATGGTGTCTGTGCACCTGTTTTTATAGCGGTCAGTTTCGCGCCAAAACAGGCAGGGCTCAAACACCATAGCCAATATTGCCGTTATTGTAGAGGTTTCAAATAGGTCATATATGAAGGCATTCCCCATATGCGTAACTACGCAATGTCAAGTGGACTGAGTCTCAGGGAACCGAGGTTACGTACGTTACCAAGACGATCTTGGGCCTTTTAGGATCTTTTTGGTCAATTCATCTATTAATGTACATTTTGGATATGTGATGGATATTTTATCTTCTGTTTGATGCTGATGCAAAACAACCTAGGAAATGAGGATCAAAGCTCAGACTTGCGGCAATTTCTCATCTCGTATTTTACAATGATAAGCACACACAGAGATAAATTATTATAAATTGTACAATGTTAAACTCAAAGAAAGTAACAAAGTTACAATATAAAAAGGTTATACTCCTTCAGATTGCTTGCATAGACATTTTGCCTTCCGCTGCATTTGAACCCTTAAATGCATGGGTGTTTCACCAAACATTATTACATACTTGGGTCTTTAGTGACCTGGCATGTATATCTATCCCAAATGAATCTACAAAATGCCTAGATATAGAGTCAAATTTTCAAAACAATTAGAAAATAATAGAATAGAATACATTTTGATGCTTTATTTTTCATATATCAAAGAGATGATGCAACAAACATAGAACAGGGTTCATTACTTCCACATTGAAATTTCATGAGATGCTATTGGCTGTCAAAAACATATTGAGCTACACATAGCACATAATCTACACATAAGCTATACATACAGTATATATTTTCTTAGGCACTTTTTGAGTCTAAAAAGACACACAACTTTAATAATTTCAGTAGTAGACCCAAATGACAATCATCATATCATGCTCTTCATGTGTTACACTTGCTATAGTTTACTTTGTTTTTCATCAAATAGCAATGTAAAATGAAAATCAAGATAATCACTGACACATCAGTGCCACATTGAGTAAAAAATAGCATGTATAATATGGATGTGCTCACACATATGGAATATTGATAATTCACCATTTTTGCACAGAAAATCAATGTGATACAGGAGTCATTTATATGAATACAGTACTCATTTGTCTTGTCATAAACAAATAAATATACACTGGTGGCCAAAAGTTTGGAATAATGTACAGATTTTGCTCTTAAATTGTAACTTTTATTCACCAAAGTGGCATTCAACTGATCACAATGTATAGTCAGGACATTAATAATGTGAAAAATTACTATTACAATTTGAAAAAAATGTTCAGAACTTCTTAAACTTCAAGGAGTTCTCATCAAAAAATCCTTCATGTGCAGCAATGACAGCTTTGCAGATCCTTGGATTCTAGCTGTCAGTTTGTCCAGATACTCAGGTGACATTTCACCCCACACTTCCTGTAGCACTTGCCATAGATGTGGATGTCTTGTCGGGCACTTCTCACGCACCTTACAGTCTAGCTGATCCCACAAAAGCTCAATGGGGTTAAGATCCATAACACTCTTTTCCAATTATCTGTTGTCCTTTGCCCACTCTAACCTTTTCTTTTTGTTTTTCTGTTTCAAAAGTGGCTTTTTCTTTGCAATTCTTCCCATAAGGCCTGCACCCCTGAGTCTTCTCTTTACTGTTGTACATGAAAGTGGTGTTGAGCGGGTAGAATTCAATGAAG
This sequence comes from Myxocyprinus asiaticus, assembly GCF_019703515.2. Taxonomy (NCBI): domain Eukaryota; kingdom Metazoa; phylum Chordata; class Actinopteri; order Cypriniformes; family Catostomidae; genus Myxocyprinus; species Myxocyprinus asiaticus. The sequence goes on along the minus strand of NC_059378.1, from coordinate 23,298,459 downwards.
CGGTCAGCTGAGTACATGTGAGGTGTCTATTTCTCAAACTAGAGACTGATATACTTATCCTCTTGTTTAGCTGTACATCTGGCCTTCTACATCTCTTTCTGTCCTTGTCAGAGCCAGTTGTCCTTAGTCTTCAAAGACAGTACTGTACACATTTGTAGGAAACCATTTTTGACCTAATATTGACCTTAAGACATGCCAGTCTATTGCATACTGTGGCAACTCAAAAACCAACACAAAGACAATGTTAAGCTTCATTTAATGAACCAAATATCTTTGAACTGTGTTTGATATAATGGCAAGTGATAAGTTGAATGCCACTTTGGTGAATTAAAGTACCAATTTCCTTCCGAAACAATGTACAGCTTTTACTATTCCAAACTTTTGGCCGCCAGTGTATATCCTGTGATAAACTTTAGATAATCATAAAAATATGATTTATAGAAGTGCAAAAAAAAAAAAAAATTTTTTTTTTACATTTCTAAGGTCTTCAATGACCACTGCACAATGTTTTTAATTAAGAAAAAAAAATAATTTTTTTTTTTGCAATTTTGCCACTTTTTGTTACACTATTCAGAAGTAAAAGGTTGAATACTAAAAAGGGTGTGGGCATAACTCCAAAAAATTATGAAGAAAAACAGACTGTGGACTAATGAAGGCCCAATTCATTACAAATCTTTTTCTAGCCCTTCCCATTTCAAAAACTCTTCTTCTGATGTCCTCTGATATGTTATTGCTCCAGCCCATTTTGAACTGGAGTAGACTTCTGTTGTAGTTCAAGTTTTCATATGGCAGTACAAAAACTCAAAACTGAACTGGGCAGCGTTTCCCAAAACCATCGCACGCTTAAGTTGATCGTAGAGACCAATGGCGCAAATGGTTTCTACGATCTACTTAGGCTTACAATGCTTTTGGGAAATGCAGCCCTGATTGGAACACCTGTTTCCTTTTACATTCTTTTTAACAGCTATTTTCCCTTACAGATTTACATTGCAACAATCTTTGTTCAAACCATGTTTGTATTGAATATGTTGGTGGTTCAGTAAAACTATTTATTTTGTTATTGTGACTTAAAGGTGCACTCAGTTTTTTTTTAAATGCATGTCGTTTTGAACTTACACCGACACCGGGGCGTAGATCCAGCATCAGTCAAATGTAATAGTTTTCAGCTACCGATGCCATTGTAAAAAATTAATTATTCACAGTTAGCCCTGATTAATTTAATTTATCAGTTAAAGTGTCCAGTCATGATCATACGGGATGTTGGCATGTTGTCGGAGACTTCCAATACCCTAGGATCGGCCACATTATGCCAACACACTGACAAGCACCATCTCCTATCAGACATTACTGCACCAGCTCCAGCCTGTTTACCTTACCTTGTTGCTTGACAAGAAGCATGTTGCATCAGCAGCATGGGGGTTTAAATTCTGCATTGAAACCAGGAAGTAATCGTGTTCGCATAATCAGTGACTAGCAATGCATTTTTCCCCGCTAACATTACATTTTTACTCCTCTGATGGTTAGGGTTAGGTTTGGGAGTTGGAGTGGGGGGTTCAGTTTATAGAATATACATTCCTCTTCACTGTATTGCAGCCTGAAAACAACTCGACATAATTCTCCCTCCATGGACATTATAACCACACCCAACAACACTTACCGCTTTGGCCACTGGGGGCAGGGTTTCGAATTTCGGTAAGCTCAGACCGATTTTAGCAAAAGTTAACCTACTGTTTCTGATTTCACTGCAAGTAAAATTCGGCTAATCATGTGATCACAACATGTGGTGGACCAAGGTACATGAGGGGACCCTCTCCATTTAGAATAAAACAGCTTTTAACAAATTACTGATAAGACTGGAGTCTTCATCTCATGTGACTGGTCATGATTTTATACATGTTTCACAAGTACTGTACATTTCTTTAGGAGTGAACCATTTTTTTAATGAGGAACAAAATACTGAGTGCACATTTAAATGAAGATCAAAGGGTATTTTAGAAGCCATTTTCACAACACTTTTATATGTTACACAGCATTATTACATTTCCAGAAATGTCCTAATCACAGAAATGTACTAGTGCAGTGGTTCCCGACTGTGTTCCTGGAGGTCCCACCCCCCAACATTGCATAATTTGTATATCTCCCTTTTCTGACACACCCAATACAGGCCTTGGAGTCTCCACTAACGAGCTGATGAGTTGAGTCTGGTATGTTTGATTTAGGAGATATCAAAAATGTGTAGTGTTGGGAACCATTGTACTAAAAAAAATGCTATTAGTTTGCTGTAAACATGCATATTAAAATGTCATAAATAATCCTGTTCAGTTATTTGGATGCTGAATCCCATCTGATATGTTCTCACTCTGTTAGAAATGCTCTTGCAAGTGACATGGAGTATACTTCCCTTACATAGTGTCTGAAGCTTTGGATGCGTAGAGCATTGTGAGGACCAAAGTAAGTATACAGAGTGATGCTCAGTAGAGGTCAGTAAGCTATGACCCAAAAATCCCAGGAAAATTTTCTACAGTTGAGAATTGTTACTGCACAGCTAGTGCTGCTCTACTAAGAGAAACAGTAGCAACACATTTAGAGCACTTTTCACAAAAGCTACCTGCTTATATGCTCACCTTTGACTGCTAGCTTTAGAGATGAAAGCATCTTGAAGTACAAAACTGCCTGACCAAACGGCAAAAGGTCAGGAAATAGATTTATTGCTTTGAAATGTCACATCACTATTTAAGATTAATTAGACATCAGATTTGAGACCATAAGCCGCTTTAACTCTGCTATTGCCATCTACTATTAAAATTACTACAACTGCTAGAAAATTCTTTATTCATTTAACTGAAAATATATAGTCATACAAACATGTCATTTTGTATCAAAAAAAAAAAAAAAGTATTTCTGAATACAAAATCGCAGTGTTATTATAGGGGCCCAATCCAGATGAGACAATTTATCTTTCAAATGCTGATGAATAATGATCATGCAATGTTTTGCTAGCATCATTAGGCTTTTTAAATATATATATATATATATAACACACACACACACACCACACAAAAGAAATTATAAAAAGTAGTTATATAAAAAATAAAAAAAATCCCACAAAACAATAACAAAATTAGTGGTCACAGAAGTACAGCTGTGTATTCTTACAGTCATAAGGTTTCCTGCATTGTTTAATATTGCTCATCATTAACATGCTTACAAAAGGCATACATGTATGTTTAGGTGTTAATAAACCAACACAGAATTAAACATAAGGTGAACACAGATCTCACTGTAGCCCTTTACATATAGAAATGAAATGGAATTTAGAGTCCACAATACATTCAGGAGTAGGTTATATAAAGTACAGATCAAATGTATTCTTATTTGGCATATTGTGTCACTAAATTCAACCGCAGAAATATAAAGCAATGCTTAAACACCATAGATCAGTGGTCGGGAACCTATGGCTCGCCAGCCACAAGTGGCTCTTAGTTAATCAAGTGGCACGTGCGGTGTCTCGCCATTCACCAACACATGATCGTTTAAAACTTTCTACAGATAATTTTACATCAGAAAGTGTGGGTGCGATTGCAAAGCTTGAAGTCAAATGACACTGTTTTGATTTCTTTTTTTTTTTCTCTCCATACAGGTCGTACAGCCTAATCCTGGTGAACAAGGTTTGAAATTAACACCCGCCAAATGCAGATTTTTCATGCGGAGTATTTTGCTGATGTACTAGCCACTGTTGAAGGCGACCTGTAAGACATCTGAGTGATATATTACAAGAAATTAGACAAAAAGATGCGCGTTTGATGAAACGTGATTCTATTTTGAAGAACAGATGAAAGAAAAGCCGCCAATGGGCATCTGATTTTATATATGTGCGCAGTGAGCTCCGCTGTTCACGAGTGCAAAAAAGCATTTCTCCTAGACACGCATATTCATAGAGTTCTGGGCCTCGTTTCCCAATAACTATTGATCTTAGCTGTTAATACCATTTTCTACGAGCGATTTTATGAATGTTCGTTATTTTTATGTGCACCCAGGGTGTGAAATAACACCCATCACCCGCAAAATGCGACGAGGCTCAATCCAGTTCGCGAGCTCCTCATCCAAATGTATTTCATGCGCGAGTAATCTTGCTCATCTACCCACGTCTCGGAATTACACATGACAAGAAATGCTGTTAGTCAAAAAAAAAAAAAAAAAAGTGTGTTTCTTCAAGCGTGTTATCATATTTTTAAGAACAGACAAAAGAAAAACAGTCAGTGCTCGTGTCGGATTCGCTGTTTGTTCAGAGGCGTGCAACGGGACCCTGTCTCGTGGAACAAGCACATTTAAAGAGTTATCACTCCTTTTTCTTGGGTTTCATTCAACTGAAAACTGTTTGGAAGAATAATGTAATATATGAGAATGCTGCAAATGATCACCGATCATCTCGTGAGGTGCTGTGAGTTTCGCTTTATTTCCACGGAGCAGTTCGCTCGTACACATTATGAACGCAACTCTGCAGGTTCAGTAATATATACAGGTATCCGAGACGAAAGTGATTAAATCAAATTAATACAAGACGCGCTCACCTTGAACCTAAACTTTAATTCTATTTTATAAAAAAATTATTATAACTCTTTACATTTATAATTGACTTTAGTTCTTAATTTGCACCTGCTGCCGCATACTGATGGTAAATGTTTGGATTCGGGGAGGCGGTTATATAAGATTTATTAAAATCACATCGTTATTTTAATTGCTTGTTTCGTTAAAGTGCAATTTGAATTTAGAAATGTCTTAAGTTTGTGTTTCAATAAATTACATTTTTAAAGCAAAATCAACAAAGCAAAAATATTCACCGACCTTGGGGGTTGACCACATAATCGGATAGTGATATTTTATGCAATCATTAAATATTTTTTACATATTGCCCAGCCCAAAAGGGAAGTTACATTTTTCATGAACAATTGTAAAATGAAGTCATTTTATGGAGACCCGCACAAACACGTGTACTCAATTCCATATTGCAACATGTTACCTATTATTTTTTGCATATTTGTTTGTTTTTGAGTAGTCTATGGGCAATATAAACAATTTATTGAAAAACTTTGTTTTTGAAAATAGTTAATTATTCATTTGTGGTATGGCTCTTTCGAAAAAATGCATCAACCAAAAATTTAAAAATGGTCTCCTTAGTAAAAAAAAAAAAAGGTTCCCGACCCCTGCCATAGATGAAAATTAGCAATGCAAATTATGGAATGCAACACTTTACATTGTCTTATTAAAGAGCAGTAATTTCTTGTTTCTCATTCAATACATTACAATAATCTTTAGCAGAGATGATCTATGAAAAAGTCCTTGTTGATCCACAATGAGAGTCAAGTCATTACCCCTTGGTTGCCAGAGGCTGTTTGTTTTTAATCTTTTTAAAAACATGCTTTGAACATGTGATTAACCAATAATGACATTCAATGAGCTCCAGTTAGTGTGTTTTAGATCGCATTAGTGTTGCATCGTGGACTGTCTAACTGCTTCCTCCAGAGATTTTCTAGTGACGAGAAGTCTGACCACGTCTTCATTCTTCTTGGTGAGTCTTTTTCGTGCCTGATCATGTGTCACCATGGTCATGTCCCAGCCATTCACCTGTTATCAACATTGAGATCACCCGACAGGTATTATGAAGTTATCTACATAATATGTACGCAAGACATCTTGTGTCAGTGAGTAATGAAACAATGTAATCTTTGACAGAGTCGTGATATGTTAAAGGAATAATTCACCCAAAAATTTTAATTCTCTCATCATTTACTCAACCTTATGCAATCTCAAACTCTTATGATTCCATCAAAAATATCTTTGTGTCATGCAAGTTTAAAATGGCATAATGGTGAGTAAATGAGAATTATTTTTCTGATCAGGTGTCGTTGTTTAATGAAACCGAATCTGGTCTCTGAAGTACTAAAGTAACGTTCTGGGTTCGAAACAAGCTAACCCTTTAAGCTCTGAGGGTGTTTTTAAAGAATTCCTGTTTAAGTGGCATACCCAAAATTAGTAACTCGACATTATAACTCGAGGGTCAAGGAGGGTTTATAAGGAGGGTCAAGTTATTGGTATCACATTCAGTGATATAGATTATGATCAATTCTGAAACTCTCAGCCTAAGAAACTGCTGGGGGGGGGGACTTGTGCCAAAAATAACTTCTTAATTTTCTGATTTGACATTATATATCTCAGGGTGTAAATTTGGTAGCTCAGAAAAACATTTTTGTTCCCAATCATGTCACCTGTAACGGAGTAAAATTTTGTTGATACAACAAAGCAATCAGAAGTTATAGCATTACAAAAAAATTTATCCTTGTGTCCAAAAGCCTCTCCAAACAAATAACACAAAAGAACTACTTATACATGCAAATACATCAATGACTCTCTCTCCAAAGCATGCAGGCATGAGTAACAAGATCTTATTCAGTTCAATTTTGAGCCATTGAGTCAGTCATGTAGTTGACACCATCTCCTGGTGGCCATATGTAATTAGAGTGAACGATCCTCTCTGCCCATATTTGGATGGCTTCCACGTCTGGTTGCAGCCATCAAAATCCTAATACGATTGGTTTAGTGTTCCATGGTGCTGGACAATGTACAACATTTCCAATGAACCCATCTGATCCAGGAAAGCTAATGCGTTTTTAGCCAGGATTATCTAATGATCTATGCATCTGATTACATTGTGTGTGGGCCCGTTTTAAAGATAATCGTCTCCTCTAAATAAAAGGTATGTGATTTTATGTTCCGTTTATTTTTTGTGACGTTATAAGCTAAAATAAGCATATAAGTAACACCTGTTTACATATAACATGCATGTCAAAAAATGTGCATTGCAAAATTATTATTAATTACCAAAACAGAATGCCTACATGCATTGTGAAGTACAGCTTCTAAGCTTTAAAATGATAACCATTGTGTTGGTCAAGACTGTGGTTATTAATATTTAGATAATCTTTTTTCTCTCGGCTGGCCCATCCAAGCATAAAGGGTTATGCTCATATATATAAGAAAAAAAAAAAAAAAAAAAATTCACATGCCACAGAAATGAATTTTTACTCAATCCAATTTGTAAAAACAAATAAAACTCTTCAAATAATGCACTTTTAATGGAAAACTGCGGGACAATGCATTCTAGAGGGTTCAAAAGCAGAAATGTGCAGCTCGCCTTGTATTTTTATGCTTCCGTATTATTTTATCATCCTACTTGTATTGATTCCTTTTAGCTGTGGGACAACTGTTCTTGGCAGATGAATAAGTCTGTGTTGCCAATTTAATTCCTGTGGGTGGAGTTTGGTCCATGTAAACGGTACTTGAGTTGCATCCCTTTCCGGTATCCTTGTAATGTAACATGCTAAAGTTACCAGGTTTAACAGCAGCTGTAGGACAAGAGTTGACAGACTGGATAGGACTCTAGGTTGGCAAGCGATTTGATCACACTTTTCTCATGTTAACATGTATAAATTCTTGTGACTACACTTTCAAAACTGGTGTATTTTAACATTCATTCTGGATCAATATCTTGCCTCACAGACTTCCATTGTAATTCTGTAACACATTTTTGTTTGTTTTTACAAACTGAAAGATGAGCGGACAAACACAGATGCTGTTCGTATAGAATTCAGAGCATCCTTGTAAGCAAGAACACTGAATGAATAAAACCAATAATGCAATACCACTCTCTAGTGGACGGTCATTTTTTAAAATATAAATCAAGTTGCTTTGTCTGACAACATCACTGTGAGAAATCACGTTTTATGGCATGCACCAATGCATGTATCTCTCTCACCTGCATGATTTTGTCTCCCATTCTGAGACCAGCCACCTCTGCAGGTCCACCTTTAGACACACGAGTGACGTAGATTCCCTGAGAAATAAAGTTAGAAGGGTCATCTCTCTGAACCACACTGACCTTGGCAGCAGGTTATCACAACAACAAGGGCATAATCTACAGCAAAATGTCTGGCTCTTAATTTAAATTAAGTTTACGAAACAAGATCTTTCATGCTTTTGCAGGAAGAGGTAAAATCTTTTGTGCTTCACCTTGTCTGACTTGTCTTCGGAGAATGGATTCTGGCTTGAATCTTGGTCAATTCCCCCTCCAATGCTGAATCCTAATATTAAGTTAGCACCATCCCGTAGTTTCTGAATTTCAATTCGTTGCTAAAATACAGGGAAATACAGAGCAAAAACCTCTTATGTCAGTCATGAAGTAGGCACACGATCTCAAAACTTCATAATCTCCCTACCTAAAGAGCATTTTGGGAATCATGCCCAAAAATGTTGTCTAGGTAGGCAGCTTACTAGCCAATGGCACGGCTATTTATGACCATATATGGCAGCACTACCTGCAGAACCAACATGAACCACACCTGCTTATATCAAACACTTATAGGTAGGTGTGTTATAAGCATGATATACTGAATTGAGGTACGAGTCCATAGTACACTGTATTTAAACTATGGACTCGTACCTCAATTCAATTCATCAAATGGCATTATTTAGCTCCCAAAATAACATTATTTGACAAACGAATAATCTCAGAGCTGATAAACTTTGATAGTCCCTACATCTGCTCCTCTAGTGTTTATAAAACGTATGTTTGCTCCATATCAATTACATACAATTGTAAAAACGAACTGAATTTATATTATATATATATATATATATATATATATATATATATATATATATATATATATATATATATATATATATATATAAAAAATTCATGATATATTTCACACTTGTTCGCCCCCAGGCTAACGTTAGCCTAGCGTGCTAAATCTTTCCATTACATCAATTGTTAGCTTCAACTCAAACTTAATTAAACAGTCCTGTCATCTTATGAATTAGTGTTGACAATCGTATTTAACTTAAAATACACTGACAATCTCTAAATCAAACGAGATAAATATGATCCAATGTCCGTGTAAAAAGTGATACGCTGAACACAAAGTTGCTAGTAGAGCTTCGCATGCTAATAAACTTTGTGACAGACACAAACTCACCACAACAGCTGTGACAGGCTGACCGGGAATGTAAGACATTTTCCGGACGAAAAAACTAGTGTTTTATTCCTTGTTCAGGTTCTTATGCGTTAATTTAAGAGATGAATGATGATATGATTTAATAGGTTCCTCCCCTTTGTAAGGGTGTCATGTTTGGGATGGGCTGCGCTACACACCCTGCCCTCAGTCTTTGTTAGACTGAATTATATGAATGAAATGTATTTGTTCATTTATTTAATCAATTATTTCAGCAAAGTATGTTTCAATTGTGAGATTACATATTTAGGGACATAAATGCGATTTCAATTGAGGATTACTGCGATTTCGCTGCCCAGAACCAGCATTTTCTCACCAGTAGAGGACGCTGTGTGACCATTATTCATGGAGGGGAGGGGGGAAGCAGTGGATGCACAAAACTCAACACTACTGGGTCAATGACGTGTATTAACTCTTAAATGCATGCGTGTTTTGCCAAACATTACTACATAATCGTGTCTGTAGAGACCCGGCATGAATATCTACCACAAATGGATCTACAAAATGCCCAGATATTGTCAAAATGTTCAAAACATTTTCAAGACAATTAGAAAACAATAGAAGAATACTTGCCTCATTAACACGTGGCTTTCTTGTGATCACACAGCTGTTTCGTCCCAATCCTTTAAGTTCTCGTCGCATTGTGCGTGTGGAAATGCTTTTACTTTCACTATTAAACATAGACGTGAGTTCTTCTGTTGATTTTTTACGATGTGACTTCACCAAGCGTTTTAGTGATCTCCGATCACGATCATTCAAGATTTTTTTCCAACCACATTTCTTCCGCGAAGCTGACGGTTCACCACTGTCCTTCCAGGTTTTAATAATGCGTTGGACAGTTCTTAACCCAATTCCAGTGATTTCAGCAATCTCCTTAGTTGTTTTCTTTCCTTGATGCAGGCCAATAATTTGCCCCCTATGAAATACAGTAACATCTTTTCCACGACCACGGGATATGTCTTCCGACATGGTTGTTTAAGAAATGAGAAGCTACACACTGCATCAGTTAGGGTTAAAAGAATTGTTGCCAGCTGAAACATATTAATCACTGCAATAATGATCCACTCATAGGCCCATAAATATACTTTTTTTTGGGGGGGGCAGGCAGTGTATATTCTGATATATATAGATGTTTTATTTTTCATATCTAGAACAGGAATGATTACTTCCACACTGAAATTTCTTAAGATGTAACTGTCTGTCAAACACATTTTGAGCTACACATACACACTCACCTGCCACTTTATTAGGAACACCTGTACATCTACTTATTCATGCGATTATCTAAACAGCCAATCGTGTGGCAGCAGTGTAATGTATAAAATCATGCAGATACGGATCAGGAGCTTCAGTTAATGTTCACATAAACCATCAGAATGGGGAAAAAATGTGATCTCAATGATTTAGACCGTGGCATGATTGTTGGTGCCAGACGGGCTGGTTTGAGTATTTCTGTAACTGCTGATCTCCAGGGATTTTCACACACAACAGTCTCTAGAGTTTACTCAGAATTGTGCAAAAAACAAAAAACAACTGGTGAGCGGCATTTCTGCAGACAGAAACGCCTTCCCTGATAGCACACGTACATCACCCAGATATCTATTTGATATATGCGTTTACATCTGGAAGACGTCTCTTTTAGGTTGTTCGCTCATCTGCAATATGTCTATAAGACGTTTCTTCTCAGTTGTCAATCGGACATTCAGCAGATGTCTTTGAGATGTTTTTGGTTTAGAATGTTTATAAATCTGATCTTTGTAAGATGTTTAGTCTATGTTTATTAAAATGAGATGCTTTCCAGATGAAAAGATCTAAAACAAACATCTCGGAGATGAATGTGTGCTATCTGGGTTGTTGATGAGAGAGGTCAACGGAGAATGGCCAGTCTGGTTTGAACTGACAAAGTCTACAGTAACTTGGATAACCACTCTGTACAATTGTAGTGAGCAGAATAGCATCTCAGAATGCACAATATGTCGAAAACTTGAGGCGGATGGGTTACAACAGCAGAAGACCACATTGGGTTCCACTTCTGTCAGCCAAGAACAGAAAACTGAGGATGCAGTGCAGTACCATTTGTGTACCTCAACAGAAATCCAGATTTGTCAGACCAGGCAATGTTTATCCAATCATCTACTGTCCAGTTTTGGTGAGCCTGTGCCCACTGCAGCCTCTGTTTCCTGTTCTAAGCTGATAGTAGTGGTACATGGAGGGGTCTTCTGCTGCTGGAGCCCATCTGCCTCAATGTTCAACATGTTGTGTGTTCAGAAATGTTTTTCTACGTAGCACTGTAGTAGTGCGTGTTTATTTGGGTTACTGTCACCTTCCTGTCAGCTTGGACTAGTCTGGCCATTCTCCTCTGACCTCTGTCATTAACAAGCCGTTTTTGCACACAGGACTGATGCTTGCTGGATGTTTTTTGTTTTTCCACACCATTCTTTTTACACTCTAGAGACTGTTGTGCATGAAAATCACAGGAGATCAGCAGTTACAGAAACACTCAAACCAGCCCGTCTGGCACCAACATTCATGCCACGGTCAAAATCACTGAGATCACAATTTTTTCCCCCATACCGATGGATGATGTGAACATTAACTGAAGCTCCAGACCCATATCTGCATGATTTTATACATTACACTGATGCCACGCGATTGGCTGATTTGATAATCGCACGAATAAGTAGATGTACAGGTGTACCTAATAAAGTGGCCGGTGAGTGTATATTTTCTCAGGCACTTATTGAGTCTAAATAGTTGCAAAACTTTCATAGTTTCAGTAGTACACCCAAAGGACAATAGCCAAATCATACTGTTCATGTGTTACACTTGTAGTTTACTTCCACATTGCTTCTTCATCAAATAGCATTGTCAGATGTAAATCAAGTCAATCACTGACACATCAGTGCCACTTTGAGTAAGAAATAACATGTATAATATGTATGTGTAAATGCATATGGAATACTGATAGTCTCTAGAGACTGCTGTCAAGATGTACAGTGAAAAAGGAGTTTTGTTTTGGTCTGTACTCACCCAAAACTAACTGGATCGCTCCAGAATACATTGATTAAACCACTGGAGTCTCGTGGATTATGTTTATGCTGTCTTTATCTGCTTTCTGGAGCTTCAAAGCCTTGATCACCATTCACTTGCATTATATAGATCTACAAAGCTGAGATATTCTTCTAAAAATCTTAATTTGTGTTCTGCAGAAGAAAGAAAGTCATACACATGTGGGATGGCATGAGGGTGAGTAAATGATGAGCGAATATTCCGTTTTGGGTGAACTAACCCTTTGATGGTTAAAAAATATGAGAATTTGTATGATTTTTTGTGTGTTTTACTTGCTGCAGGCATTTGGCTGTTTCTGAGTGAAATAAAAAAGGCACTTAAAAATGTTCTTACTCAGGCAATTTTGGCATTACAAATGCCATCCATATGTGGTAACAGATCTGACCAGTTATTTGTGAATCAAAATCAAACCCCCCCTCCCCCCCACCACCAAAAGTCTCAAAAGTTGTGACTAAAGCAAAAGCGCTTTCAAATACATTTTTGAAGCCGAGTACAAAAGCAGTTTGTGAAACTAAAACTAACTTTACTGCACTAATACAATCAGTTCAACATTTATGTGTGAATTACAGCTTTATATTTAGTATAATTATAGCGACCTGGCTGATGGCTTGCATCAGGTTTGTGTATGAAATTCCACAACCCTCCCCCTTACGAAAACATTGAAAGATTTACCGAACTTAAATCAGCTGTTTAAAAAAGAATAATTATAGAGATCAATAAATTATGAACAATTTATTTTTGTTCATAATATCTTGATTTTTGTAATCTAATTACGTAATCCACTCATTTTTTTCAATAGACTAACAAAAAAGTTTTTCTACACAGTCTTACACAAAAGCCTTTTTTATTTATCATTCATTTTTATTTTTAATATGCAAAAATATTTGATACTTTGAAAATGTTCTACTATTTGTTTGCCCCATTAAAAAAGTGAATAGAACTGTTTAAACAAGACAATCCAAAACAAGGGCTTCTTTTACTATGTTCAAAATAGTAAGCTACCATATCACGTACTATATCTGCAATATATATAATGTATACTGTGCATAGTTTTGCCAATTTTACCTGGATTACCTTCTATGTTTATATCTACACAATCCAATGCACTTGACTTGACCTTCCATATCCAGTGTATTTAACCAGAATAGCATCCACAATATAACTGTATAATAAATGTATTTATTTCTAAGTTTATAACTGGACTCCACTTGCAAAATTAAACATGTATTTATGTCATGTTACAATACTAAGTCATATTCACATACTATGAAAAACAATAGGCAGTATGCAGTATATTCTGTGTAGTACACAATAAGCAATATGCTAGTATTCCATTCCAAGCATAGTCATATACAGCCCACCACTGATCTTTTAAGTATACAGTATATATCTCAACTTCTTGGACTCAAAATTACATTCCTTAATAAAGATTCTTAATGTACATCTACACTACTTTTAAAATAGTTCACTTTGCTCTCTCAATAAGAAGGTACCATTAACTCTTCTTAAAAGCTTTGGATGAGTGTCTTGTATTTGCACACTGAGATATCGATAACTTCCTGCTGACACCTTAATCAGTCTTAAGTATATCATTCCTCTTGTCAAACGTGTGACGTATGCCATAGAACCTCTGCATGAGTCCTTCAGTAATTATTAAAACTTGAGGTATCCTGTATCTAGGTGTCTCAATTAAACTGCATAGGAACATGCATCATCTTTTTAATTATGCGGTATATACAGAAGTACCGAAACACAAGACCATCATCTTTCCACACAGGTACTGTGGAATCATAGGAAAAGGCCTGAGATGGGACATGGGATCAGCTCCTCTGATTGTTCATCTACTGTCCGGGCACGTATGGCCAGCTGATGGAGCTTCCCGAGAGCTGCATGTCCCGGATAAGCGTCTCGATGGGCGTCTTACCAACTAGCCGCATGAAGAAGAGCTGAGAGATGAGGTTAGCGGGCACAGCCCTCAGGGCGGGTAGTCGGAGCAGGAGTCGGCCGAAGCGCTGGGGCTGACCCGGATACTGCATGCGCTCGTACTCGGTGAGGGCCACCTGAGCTTTCTCCTGCAGGCTTTCAATGTGTGCCGGGTCTGACAGCCCACACGCATCTGTAGGGAACAAAATTGAGTTTTCAACACAGCTGGAAGAGAGAATCATTACAGCAAATACAAAAGACATTTGATATAGGTGTTTCCTCTTTTAAAAAAGACAAGCTTTAAAAAGAACAACCCTATGTTCAAAATGGAATAATAGTTTACTACTTACTGAATACTGCACAGTATATACTGCATACCACCTACTTCTTTTTAAAAATGTAGACATTATTCCCCAATAAACGTTTCACACGAATACGCTGATAACTACCAAAAGTTAACATCAGCTTATTTACTAATCCGACAACGCAACAAAACCCAGTTTACGTGAGACTTTTGACATCAAAACATAACCAGACATGCGCACATTGGATAAACTGTTCAAAGAGTCGGTTAACGTGTTTACATGTAACCAGGGTTGGGGAGTAATGGAATACATGTAACGGGATTACGTATTTAAAATACAAAATATAAGCAACTGTATTCCACTACAGTTACAATTTAAATAACTGGTAATTAGAATACAGTTACATTTAAAAGTATTTTGATTACTGAAGAGATTACATTGCATTTTATTGTCATTTGTTTCATTTAATATTTAGTCCTTTCAGATGGAAAAGATTTATACATATAAATGATGCGATCCAAAATGCATTTGAACAGCGGTGAAACACTTTCTTATGATGTGTTACATTCATACGAGCAGACAGAGAAGTAAATTTGAAGTAAGTTTGGAGCAGAAGAAATAGAAATACTATTTCTAGCCATTTTACATTTTACATGCACATGTTACCTGGCATGATCATATTTTTTATCAAGAAAATTCACGTTGGATCATAATTTCTTTTTGTCTAGTAAGACCTTTGATATTAGGGAGTGGCGAGGACTCCACGACAGCACATCCCTCCTCCTTCCCGGGTTTCGGGACCAATGTAACAGGGTTCAAATGGGAAATGAGGCGGGAACCGGCTGAATATTCAAAGTAATATTTAATGTAAAATTAAAACATAAATACAAAACATAAACACACACATGTCAGCTGCGTGTGGCTCTCTCTCTCCTGAACTGTCGTATCCGGCTGCCTTTATCCCTCTCCTCAGCTGATTGGGGGCGGGCATGCATATTCACGGCCCGGCCCTGCCCTCCTCTTAGTCACAGTCCTGTATTTCCCCTCTCCTAAAATTTCTCTATAGCCTATGCGGCTTTCTCAGTCACGTGAGTATTCTAATCAAAGGTAGCCAAGGATACGGCTTGTAAAACCAATAAAATCACACTATGTTATTTGAAGTACATGATTGGATTAAACTATCCAGTCACAATCACCTATCAATAGACGTCCAGTTAGTGAACTGATTTATGAGTCAGTTTCAAAGAGCACACAGATGAAATTGCAGCTGGAAAAATATCAAGGAAGCGTACACGTACATTTAATGAGGATCTTCAAAAAGAATTAAAATTTCTAAAAATGGAGTCACAAACAGAGCCTAGTAAAGTGAGGTGTGAGATTTGTGGAGCTCGCTTTTCCATCATCAATGGAGGCCGCTCCGACATCACGCAGCATGTTCATACAAAAAAGCATGTGGATGCTGCTAAAAGTAAGTGTGACACACCAAGTGTTAGCAATTTTTTTGTGAAGCAAAGTTCCGAATCTGACAAGGTGCACACAAGTGAAGGACTTTTCGCTTATCATTCTGTTATGAATGGCCATAGCTTTGCACAATCATGACCAGAGTCTTGCAGGCCAGGCTGGAGGAATCATTCATACCCTCTGACATTAAAAAGCAGTTGGATGCCCTGGTTGAAGCTGGTGACATGGGAGCGAATGATTTCTTTTGTGCAGTGAGAAACTTTTATTCAGCATCAGTGGATTACCACCAAAATTGGAGCCGCTCATTGGATAACACAGAAAAACTTGAGTGGGCCCTACTGAGAGACATCCCAGAGTGGAAAAACATTCAGAGCAGCCTCAAACACTTCTATTCCAGAATCCCCGTTCTCAGTTTGATTGACGAAACCACGCTCTTTGATGAGTGGGCTTGCGCAAAAAACATTGTCACTCATCGCATCACTGAGTGGAACATGAACAAGACGGCCATGTCTGAGAGATGGACAGACGTTTTTTTGTGAGCTGGAGAGCAAGACCATTAACTTCGGAGTCTTAGCCAAGGTCGTGGAGTTTGTTTTGTAACTGCCTGGGACATCTGCATCTGTGGAGCATGTGTTCTCATTAATGAATGCAGCATGGACACCGGATAAATCTCGACTCAGTGTAACAGTCATGAAGGCAGTGCTTTTAGTACGTCTTAATTTTGGACTGGACTGCTCTGGATTGTACGATAATCTCTTGAAAGACAAGTGCACACTGAAAAAAATTGCTGCCAGCGAAAAGTACAAGGTTATAACAGTTACAGGTGCGGATGCATCCTCTACTTCGCATTGATCTGCGCCTAGGTAAGGATATGTCAATTTTATTTTTGCTGGGAGGCAGCTGTCCTGTTTTCCACAAGCAGGAACCTGGTCACCCTATATAACGTGCGACAACCGGTGGAGTTGCTGGTGCCCCTCTCGGGTAAGATGGTGCCCCCCTAGGTAGTTGGTGCCCAACGCAGCCTGTTTAATATGCATATAGGAAGCGGCGGTACTGGTAGCTACCTTCAGCCTCCTCCATCACACTGTTTGATTGAGGACCCTGAAACATTGAAAATGGACATTGAAATGCATCAATTATTTCACTACAAACTCTTCAGACATGTTTGCAAGTTCTGTTCTCTGGTTTGTGTGCAGCTATGTTGTGTTTTCTGTTGTTCATATCGCTGGTGGTCAAAACGAGTTTTCGCTTGAATCTCGCACATGCTGCGTAACGCCGGGTTCACACATTCCATATTAACAGATGACACCATTTACACTGCAAGCGTGAGTCACGAGGTGACGCATCCCAGAAGCGTCCCAGATGCGGCAGTGAGTGGATAATTTCGGCGTTGAGCCTATTTTTGCCGCGCGGATCACACTAAGCTTAGTGGCTCTGGGTGCAGTACAACACTAAAATAATCAAGAGATTATAGAAAAGACACAAAAGCAAACCAAAATGATTCAAACCGAACCTATAGTACACTACAATTTATATGATAGGATAGGACAGTTTCAGCATTGAGCCTATTATCGCCATGTGGCTCACGCTGAGCTCAGCGGCTCTGGGTGCAGTACAACACTAAAATAATCAGGAAATTATAGAATTAAAAATAAAATTTATTCAAATCAAACCTATAGTACACTACAATTTGTATATTTGTATGCAAGTAAATGCAAAAAAATAACGCAATAAAGGAATAAAGGAATGAATTAATAAACTGCCGGACCTTTTGCCATTCTGTGTATATAGGTGTACAATCTTAAAGGCTGACTGTGTTTATAGCCTGCTTAGCATTGCTTATTCTTATTCTCTTTTTATCCTTTGTCATTTTACCACGTGTTTCGGGTTTTTCCACTTTTCTACTGTTTCATCTGTGTGTATTTTACCTGTTGCAGGTGTGTTTGTATCCTGCTAGCTTTTTTAGCATTGCTTATCTATCTGTTTTCAGCCTTTAATCCTTAACATCTTAACGCATCGGGCTTTCCACCGCATTATTCTCTTATCGCGATTCAACTGCGTGCATTTTCCACGTGCATTCACTTTCTATTTTTATCGCTATTAAACTGTGCTCATTTTACAGCGCGCACCCATTTTTCTCCTCTGTGTTACACGGATTATTGCATAGATCTCAAAGCACCGCTTATCAAGAACAACCAAAACAACAAATAATTGCATGAGGGATTCACATCGATCTCAAACCCTCACCACTCAGGAGCAACCAACCAACAACAACAACAACAAACATCTGCGATAAGTCATGGCATCCACTCATGTTATTTCTTCCTGCATTGCATGTCACATGTTTACTATAGCCTCTTCTGTCAGCAGTGAGGGATTCACATGTGATAAATGTAAGGAATTAGTCAGGCTGACGGAGAAGGTTTATGAGTTAGAGGCACGCATCCAAACGCTAGTGGAGGTCAGTGAGAAAGAAAAGCCGGTAGATACTGTTTCAGGTGCGGGCAGTACAGAGAGCAACACACACACTTTGGTTCTGGCTGTAGAGCCCCCACAGCAGGGCGTTTGGGTGATGTCTCGGCGGCATACTCGCTCAGCAAAGCGACACCACTCTCCCATTTCTGTTAGGGTTTCCAGTCGATTCTCCCAACTCAGTGATGCACCCACTGAGAATCATGTTGAAAGAGCCCTTGTTATTTGTGATTCTATTTTAAGGAACGTGGAAATAGAGACTCCAGCCACTATTGTTAAATGCATTTTGGGTGCCAGAGCATCTGACATCAAATCAAATTTACAAGTGCTGGCTAATGCTAAACGTAGATTTTCTCAAATTGTTATTCATGTCGGCACTAATGATGTCCGGCTTTGCCAGTCGGAAATCACTAGAGATAATGTTAAAGAGGTGTGTCAATTTGCAAAAATGATGTCAGACACTGTAATATGCTCTGGCCCCCTCCCTGCTCGTTGTGGTGATGAGGTTTATAGTAGATTAGTGTCACTGAATGGCTGGATGTCTGAGTGGTGTCCGCAGAATAGCATAGGATTTATAGATAATTGGAAGAGTTTTTGGGGTAGACATGACCTGCTAAAAAGAGACGGACTCCATCCCTCCAGGGAAGGTGCCGCTCTCCTCTCTAGTAATTTGGCTCATAGTCTTAATAATGATAGTATTTGACTCACTGGGGCCCAGGTCAGGAAGCAGACAAACTGGTTAATACGAACATCTGCTAGCTGCCTTGAGATGTCACACAGGTCATATAAACTACAACACATAGAGACTGTATCACCTAGATATCACATAGAGACTGTGTCTGTTCCCCAAACTACCAACTAACAGAAAACCCTCACTAAATCATTTAGAAAAAATTTGATTAAGGTCAAACTTGAACAAAACAAACAAAAGATAAACACCATATAAAGATAGGGCTACTAAACATTAGATCTCTTTCTACCAAAGCACTAATTGTAAATTAAATTATTACAGATCATTGTTTGGATGTGCTCTGTTTGATTGAAACCTGGCTAAAACCAAATGAATATCTTAGTTTAAATGAATCTTCTCCCCCAGGTTATTGTTATAAACATGAGCCTCATCTGAAGGGTCGAGGAGGAGGTGTTGCTACAATTTACAGTGAAGTTTTTGGCGTTACTCAGAGGACAGGATATAAATTTAAGTCTTTTGAACTAATAATGCTTAATGTGACACCGTCAGATATAGATATAAATAATAAAAAAAACTCTGTCATCTTTTACCCTTGCTACAGTATATAGATCACCTGGGCCTTATTCTGATTTCCTTGGTGAATTTGCAAATTTTTTATCAGATCTTGTAATTACTGTAGAAAGAGCTTTAATTGTTGGTGACTTCAGCATTCACATAGATAATGAAAATGCACATTTATCATTATCATTTTAGCATTAAAAATTAATTATATATTTTAGATTAGCATTTATCGATATTCTCAACTCTCTTGGAGTCAGACAAAATGTGACCGGACCAACTCATTGCCATAATCATACGCTAGATTTAATTCTGTCATATGGAACTGATGTAGAACGATGACATCTCGGATCATTACCTCATCTCTTGTATGCTGCGATCAGCTAATGTTACTCAATCTACACCACGCTATCGTTCAGGTAGAACTATTCTTTCGACCACTAAAGATATCTTCACTAATAATCTTCCAGATCTATCTCATACACTCCATAAACCTCAAAGCCTAGAAGAACTTGATGAAATAACAGAAAATATAAATACAGTCATCTCTAGCACTCTTGATAGTGTCGCCCCCCCCTCGATTATAAAAAATTAAAGAAAAAAGCCCTGCACCATGGTACAATAATCACACTCATGAAAGAAAGTCATATGGGGTGAGTAAACAATGACTGAATTTTTATTTTTGGGTAAACTATCCCTTTAAAGTGTTTTCATTCATTTAAGCATTGTCGGCTTATTAAAGGAATATTTCAGGTTCAATACAAATTATGCTCAATCGACAGCATTTGTGGCATGATGTTGATTACCACAAAAAAATAATTGAGGTTACAGTGAGGCACTTACAACAGAAGTGAATGGGGCCGATTTTTGGAGGGTTTAAATGCACAAATGTGAAGCTTGTAATTTAATAAAAAACACTTACTTTAATTCATCTGTTAAAACGTATGTATTTTTTGAGCTGTAAAATTTGTACAGTTGTTTTAGGGTTAACGGCATTACATCGTCATGGCAATGAACTTGTACAATTGGCTATAACTTTACACAGAAAAGGTTAGTAAGAGATTTTATCACAGTATAATCATGTTAACATGCATATTGTTTATGTCTTCTGACTATACTTTTGAAACAGTCAGTATTTTAATGTTTACAGTTTGGCCCCATTTTCTTTCATTGTAAGTGCCTCACTGTAACCCTGATTTTTGCTTAGGGTTAGGGTTGGAAATTTGGAGGGACAAAAAGTTGAAATAAAGTTTTGTGGTTATCAACATTATGCCAAAAATGCTGTCATTTGAGCGTAACTTGTACTGAGCATGGAATATTTCTTTAAGTAAAATCGATGAAAGATTGTTAATTGTTGTCACATGACCATGTTGCATTTTGCATGTTCAATTCAGTAAGTGGCATCTAGTTATCATCTTTGGAATAAAAATGGTTACTTTGCATTTTAATGTAAAAAATGTCTAAGGATTTGGCAGTCCAGTCGCTTTTTACAAATCTGGTAACAACTTGCCAGAGAACTGTTATTTCTATGTATAGTGTTGAAATTATGCTGCAGTTTTGCATTGTCTGAAGAAAATGTGAGTAGTGCATCACCAAAGTGTTATTGGTGGTTGCTAGAGTGTTGGTATGCAGTTTCCATGGTGTTTTGAGTGTTTTTTAGTCTATTGCTACATAGTTGCAAGGGTTAGGGTAAGGTTTAATATCTGTATCACAAATGGTGTGGTATGATTTTAATACTTAAGGCATCAATACACTTCAAGTGAAATCAAAGAAAGAATGGGTGTGACGTCATTTCGGACAAAATCTGGTCAAAACGGTGTTTTTGAGTTTATTGTGGTGGTTTGAAACTTTCAGGTAAACTTTGTACTGGCCGTTAAACACCTTCTTACTGCCACTGTTCAGTGCAGTCAGTGGGTGTGTCTTGGTGCTTCACCAATTTTGGCACCGATATTATTTCCCAGTTAATTTTTTTTCAATTAGTCAAGATCAGTCAATGTGAACACACTGGAGTGCAGAGTTTCAGGAGGTGGTGCAAACATACCTACATCTGTATGATCGTTTAGCATAGTCATTTTCCAAGACCATGCCATGTGATTTTTTTTTTTAGATTAGTCTACAAAAGGAACCACATCTGCTCAAATACTTTTAAGTGCCAATTCGCCCTGTCGCTTGATATGCTGCTTTATTCATGTCTTTGTCTGCAGCCAGTAAGCCATTTACACTTCTGCCGAATTTCTGACACCGTAGTATCGATGCCTTTCTTTAAAAATCATGTCTAAAAACCTTTTATATGATCTTACGTGGATTCATCAAAGTCATCATAAAATACAATAACAGATGGTAATCAGTGCATATTATGACCACACATAGCATACTAGCATTAGCATTAGCACCATGAATGCAGAATGCTGAACATGACAAATTACATATTATCTACCGCATATTACTTTCAATCATCATCAAGTGGTTCAAACAGCTCTATTTACTGATCTCATGTGGATTTTATTTATAGAACGGGGCATGTAGTAATTGATAAAACATTTTAATGTCACATTGGTTAATGTTTTGCATGTAGCCTGTTGACTGGACCGTGTGATTCTTATATTTAAATGCTCCTCCTCTAAACTCCTCCTTTTTAGCTCTGAGCATAAATCGAAGAAGAACTTAACTGTGAGTGTATCGGAGCCTTTACAGCTAGGGGTTTGTGTAAATCCTTAACCTTAAGTATGAGAAATAATAATAGTGATGCTTGCCTTAGCAAACGCCAATAATAATATTGACAAAATAATGATTTGGAGAAAATTCAACAGGATGGGACTTTGGGATATAATTTCAATGTACAAGGGGTTCATCACTCACCTGGTGAGAATAGGGCAAGGGCTTTAAGACAGCTGTATTCGGCAGAATCAACCTGTAGTCGCGTCAGTTTGTCCACCTGGTCCTGGAACACCCGCACCTGGTCCATGAAGGACACGACGCGGTCAGCAGCCATGGGGGAGGAGTGAAAGCCAGCAGCTGCTAACAGAGGGGCAGTGTGGAGGGGCAGAGCAGACTGAGCTGCATTTAGAATGAACAGTTCGCTCCAGCTGAGCCTCAAAAGGGCCACCTGCTCCGACACAGGCAGGTCAGGGAAAAACGGAATGTTCCGGGCCCACTCTATGGTACTAAATAGCAGCCGGGCTGCCAACTCACAGATGTTGTCTATGCCCATAATGGAACTGTTGGCCCCGGAGAGCTGCTGGCCACACTGGGCCCCGTAGCGGCTGTTGGGGTAGGGCTCTGCTCTCAGGAGCTGAGAGATCAGTTCAGAAACAGGCTGACCGTTGAAGTAATCAGCACCCATGCCTGGAGCTCCTCCACCCTCCCCACCCACTCCAACCATGGAGGCAGGACTGATGCCTGCATGGGAAGGAGGGATACGTCCACGTTGGACTGCTGGAGCCAACAGAGAAAGAGGAAACATCAATATACAGACACAAATGTTATATAACATATATATATATATATATTAGTGTCCGACCGATATATCGGTGAGCCGATATTAGCCTTTCACCGATATATCGGTATCGGCGTATATTTTACTGATATGCGCCGATATGAAAACTTTTTTTCAGAAAATATAATGCAGAAAACAATGCTTTAGAATTGGTGTCATAGCATAGTTTGTCCATCAGAGCGTGATCCGACTCCATGGTTTAGAGAGCTGACTCTGAGCTAATGGTGGCTCTGCAGACAGGGCGGAGTTAAACGGTGCGGATTTGCGTGGTCTCTTCTCGTTAAATTGCTAACTAGTTTGTGAAATATATACTGGAATGTTAATAAAAAATGACCCCATCATTTTATATAACTAATATAATATTAACCCTGACCCTGACAACCATGTCACTCATGTTTATCATATCTGTTTGCTGTTAGCCAGCTATAGTTTGTCAGTGAGGTAAGTAATTTAGCAGATTGAAAGGTAAACATCAGAGCATCTTTTTGCTGCTCAACAGACAACGGTGCGGTGGTGGATTGCGTCTGTTCAGTGTTGAATTCACACATCGCTGTTACCTAGTTGGTGAGACAATGCTGGAAAGTAAATAAAGTCCATCTTTTACTCTCCATAGCAATGAGCTTACAGCTAACTAGCTAACCACGTAGCTACTTTCATTGCTTGTCAGTGTGTAAACATGTATTCACTAAACTGTTTTGTTCAGTATTCACAGTTTGGTACCCCCTTAAACTGAACAATTCCAGTCATTGCATTTATAAAATGTAATATCTAAAAGTCTGGTTTTTCAGACATTAAAATAGGATATGTAATAAAAGAAGATTTAATAAATAGTATATTTGCCCTGTGTAAATAATAATATATATGAACTGTATCTAATAAAAAAATACACATTTATTCATTTTAATATCCTATATATATATATTTTTTGAATGTGTTGAAACTTGACACCATGCGACACACCCTAAAAACGGCACTGTTAGATCGGTTTCATGCTGAAGAGCCGTTTAAAAGTAATTTTTCTTTCTCACTCTCATAAATGTAAATGAGTGTAAATGCCAACGCCATCATGTATGTCGAAACATACAGTACTGATTTTTTTAATTTATTTTATTTATTCTTTATTTAAATGGTCAGCAATTGACTTATACTAACAGTGCTGATGTTTATTAAGCTATTTATTGTATTTTTATTTATTCTTTATTTTCTCAGTGTTCATTTCTAGAATTTGTTGACAATGTATAATAATAATGTCAAATGTTCTTTGATAAAAAATATTTGTTTAAGAAAGCATCGGTGAACAATCCAAATTGAAAAAGTCTGTTTTCATTCCAGCTCAAAAATGAACTATATCGGTCACCATATCGGTAATCTGTGAATTTTCCCCCTCAAAAATCGGTATCGGTATCGGTCTAAATAAATCCCATATCGGTCGGGCTCTAATATATATATATATACACACACATTACGATGTAAAATCCATGTTTTTTAAGATTCTGCTCTATTTCTAGATCACTAATCAGATAAGGAAGTTTATGTCATTGGCCATGTTAATATCTTTACATCGAACCAAAGGTCAGATTTTACTTTGCTTCTATTGAACAACATACCCAAATCATACTGGGATAACATCACATGACAATGCTGTGTAGTGCATGACAGCTAGAGTACATGCCGTCATTAAAACAAAAGGGGAACATACCAAATTGTTATGTTGATAATATAATTTGTAATAGAAAAAAAAAACTGTATGAAATTAGAAAAATGCAAAATATCATCTTTTTTACAAGTGGATTTTTCATTGTATATGTATTGTATAATATATATAATATGTATAATATACTTGTTATAGGTCTATATAATTTTATTGTTCTATTAAATCTATTGATCTGTTGACAGTGGCATTTTTAAAATGAGTCCTGTTGTTGCACTGACCTTCTTTCCTCATACCGACCCGGAAGCACTTCTTCAGACGACAGTACTGACACTGGTTACGATGGTGCTGATCGATCTGGCACTCACGGTTTGATCTGTGAAGAGAGTTTATTTATCTGTGACTGAAGAACATAAAGATGACAAGCAATATTTAAGATATCTCATGTAGTATAAAGATTGATAATATGCATTCAAACCAACAGCTTGGCATTGAAACAAGTTGTGAATGTTACTCTGTCTTGCTTTTTTAAGGTGTTATGATACATGCTGCATTAATGCAAACTATAAGAATTACACATTAATCAGCACTGAATTTTATTTAAATTAAAGCATAAGACAACTGTTTAAGGGTGGCATGGAAATGAAGGCAGTTCAATGATAGAGGATATACAGTATGTGATACTGATGCAGCTGATCTAGCTTTTGACCAATAGGGAAGAGTAGGGTAAAATGAGCCTGGTTATAGGCTCAACATGAGATTATAAATAATAAATAAATAGATTATAGATAAGAAATTATAGATAAAAATTAATTTGTGGAATGTTATTCATTGTATCACTGCAAAAATTAAATTGGTCAACTTACCCCCTGATGGCTTATCTTACCCACTGACCAGGAGCATCTTACCCTTAACCTGGGGCAAGTTGACCCAATGGAACAGATTGTTTTTTTTTTTAAAAGGCCAGCTGTTTGTGGCTTTCTGTCACAGACTCATTTTTATAATATCAAGTTACAGCAGACACTTTGAAAAGGTAGCTCTATTCAATGTACCTCTGTCTAAAAACAAGTCTAAAAATCTTTTTTTATAATCTTACATGGATACATAAAATTCATCATAAAATACAATTACAGATGGTAATCGGTGCATATTATGGCCCCGTATAGCATTTTAAAATTAGCATTAGCACCATAAATGCAGAATGTTAAACATGAAAAATTACTTAGGCTATTTTACATATTATCATATTACATTTCAATCATCATTAATTGGTTCAAACATTTTTTTTAAAGGCCAGTTTTTTGTGGGGGCCTGGGTAGCTCAACGAGTATTGACGCTGACTACCACCCCTGGAGTCGCAAGTTCAAATCCAGGGTGTGCTGAGTGGCTCCAGCCAGGTCTCCTAAGCAACCAAATTGGCCCGGTTGTTAGGGAGGGTAGAGGAGGTAACCTCCTCGTTGTCACTATTAGTGGTTCTCGCTCTCAATGCGGTGTGTGGTAAGTTGTGCGTGGATCGCGGAGAGTAGCACGAGCCTCCACATGCAGAGTTTCCGCGGTGTCATGCAAAAAGAGCCTCCTGATAAGATGCATGGATTGACTGTCTCAGAAGCGGAGGCAACTGAGACTTGTCATCTGCCACCCGGATTGAGGTGAGTAACCACGCCACCATGAGGACCTACTAAGTAGTGGGAACTGGGCATTCCAAATTGGGAGAAAAGGGGATAAAAAAATAAATAAATAAATAAAAAGGCCAGTTGTTTGTGGCTTTCTGTCACAGACTCATTTTTATTATATCAAGTTATAGTAAACACCTTGAAATACATTTGACCTCTGTCTAATTTTTCCTTGTATAGGAGACAACATATGTAAAAATTGGCTCATCTTACCCCATTCATCCCTACAGTTTCTCACTTTGTGCTTTAAACAGAAAGTCCATGCAAATAAGAAAGAAACTGCACAGAATGCTTGTATTTACAAATGAACTTCCCAGTATGTCTAAAGCCAGAATAGATTTGCCTCAATACATTGGTTGTTGAGAGAATGATTAAAATTAATTGTATTTTCTGACTAAAATTAGACTCAACTGTGTAAACAAAAAGTTATAAGTGGTTAAGTTGACATTCAGTAACTGTGGAGAAGCAGTGAGCAGTTTCTCCAACAAAAACTGAACAAACACACTAACAGAAACATCCCTGTTGTTTAAACATAAACCTGAACAAATAATCCATAATGAATAAATTTGTATGTGGGGACTGTCCTTCATGAGCTGCCACGCATGAAGAGCTCTCCAACGTTTCTCAGGCACATGATCAGTCACATAACCTTGGCACAAACACAAAGGACACAATTCTGTTCATTCATTCCTAAAGTTCCCATGGCAGCAGGGCTAATGTTAGATCTGCTGTAAAAGGCCAATTACTGACAGCCTTGTACATTTGTACATTCAGCTGTAATAGCTGGGATATTTTTGTGGAAGAGGAAATTATAATGGTGCACATTGCTATCACTGTGGATATTGTTTATATTTCTATCAGAGCACAGCATATTTGTTAAGTTATTAAAATAATCATCAAGCTGTTGTGGCCTGACTTGATCATATATGACTGTGATCAACAACCAACTGTGTTCAACTGTCATGCAACAGTTTAAAGGGAATCTTGCTAAGCAAGTTGGTTAAAATGATGACATGTTTATAGCAAGCTACCTGAATAATAACAGTGGCATCTCTCGATTACTGAGGTTTGTTACCTCCACAGTAACGCAAAAATGCACATTAAGTATTTACAATAGGATCATGTGCTTGCCAAGTATTCGTATCTATACTTGTGTGCTTATGTAGTGAATGTGTCTGTGTGGGTGCCTCGTGCCGCACCCGCCCCGCAAGATGCCGCTCTGGGCAACTGCCCATGTCACCCATGCCTAAATCTGTCACTGGTGGAGTGGGATTTTGTACTAATAATATTTGACTGTGGGTGGGGCTACCCAGCAAAACACCACAGAAATAGATACCAAGCGACTGACAAAATGTCCTGTCACTTGTTGTAACTGGTCAAGAAGACAAACACACAGACTTACACAGAGGAGATCCTCAGTGGTGACATGCTGCATTCCATTCAACTCGGAAAGTCTGATTTTCCAACTTCCTACTAGGAAAAGTGCAATGGAACGCCACTTGAAGTCGGAATTCCAACTTGGAAAGTTGTGCAGAAATTTTAAACTCCGATTTCGCCAAGATGCAGGTGCGTGATGTCACACAAATATGTCGGCTCCCAGGAAGATATAAAAAATTATTGATAAACATTCACTTTTATTAAATAGTATCGATAAATGAGTCAACATTGTTCATACCTTACATTATATTAAAGCTAACAAACGTTAGCAGAGACAGGTGTTCACATGGTAAATTATACTATCTTTTAGTAATCGTACACCTGTATCACAAATGCTATCGTTGCAGAATTGTTTATCAATTGGGTTGCTAGGAGACATCTCTGGTGACAGTCAAACACCTGCTAAGCTAACGGGAGTGTTACAGTTTTGTTTCCTTAAACGTCATCTTCCGAGCATCTGGCAATGGAATGCATTTATGGTCGGAGATCAGAGATATCAAGTAGGAATATCCCACATCCGACTTGAATGGAATTCAGCATTATTGCAGGTCACTTTGTTGTGCCACGCCTTGTTAGGAAAGAGTGCTATAAAGCTTTAAAGGTTCACTCAGAAATAATAATAATAATAATTATTATTATTATTATTATTATTATTTATTTATTTATATATATTTTTTTGAATGTCGTCTTGGACTTACACTGACACCTAGGGGCATGGATGCAGCATCATTCAAATGCAATAGTTTTCAGTTACTGATGCCATTTTAGAAATTCACTGTTCACAGTCAGTCATGATTAATTTTATCCACGAGTGACAGTGTCCATGTCTTCTCAATCGATATTATAGGTGTGGGTGAGAGATCAATATTTAAGTCCGTTTTGACTATTAATTCCCCTCCTTGCCCAGTAGGTGTGATGTCCATGAAGAATGTCGCCAAAAACAAACAAATAAAGGACTTAAAAATCGACCGGTTTCTCACCCACACCTATCACATTGCTTCAGAAGACATGGATTAAACCACTGGGGTCATATGGATTACTTTTATGCTGCCTTTATGTGCTTTTTGGACCTTCAAAGTTCTCACCACCATTCACTTGCATTGCATTGACCTACAGAGCTGAAATATTCTTCTAAAAACCTTAATTTGTGTTCAGCAGAAGAAAGAAATTCATACACATCTGGGATGGCATGAGGGTGAGTAAATTATGAGAGAATATTCATTTTTGGGTTAACTATCCCTTTAAGAGGAATTTCATGTATTTGTAAAATGTACTGCATGGTTCATTAAATCTAATTACACTGCCTGGCCAAAAAAAAAAAAAAAAAAAAAGTCACCGTTTGGATTTAAATAAGCAGATACTTAAGAGCCTATGATTGGATTTTTATTGCAGTGATTAATTTGTTTCAGCTGGCAACAATTCTTTTAACCCTAACTGATGCAGTGTGTAGCTTCTCATTTCTTAAACAACCATGTCGGAAGACATATCCCCGAAGTCACATCATAAAAAATCTACAGTAGACCCATGGCTATGCTTTATAGTGAAAGTATGAACACAATGCGACGAGAACTTATAGGATTGGAACTAAACAGCTGTGTGGCCACAAGAAAGCCACTTGTTAGTGAGGCTAATTGGAAAAAACGACTTCAATTTGCTAGGGAGCATAAAGATTAGACTGTGGAGCAATGGAAAAAGGTCATGTGGTCTGATGAGTCCAGATTTACACTATACCAAAGCGATGGGCACGTCAGGGTAAGAGGGGAAGTGCATGAAGTGATGCACCCGTCATACATAGTGCCCACTGTACAAGCCACTGGAGGCGGTGTTATGATCTGGGGTTGCTTCAGTTGGACAGGTCTAGGCTCAGCAATGTCATGTGGCAATAAAATGAAGTCAGCTGACTACCTGAATGTACTAAATGACCATCAATGGATTTTTTAATTCTCTGACGCAACGGGCATATTCCAGGACGACAATGCCAAGATTCATTGGGCTCAAATTGCGAAAGAGTGGTTCAGGGAGCATGAGGAATCATTTTCACGCATAAATTGGCCACCATAGAGTCCTGACCGTAATCCTATTGAAAGTCTTTTGGATGTGCTGGAGAAGAATTTAAGGAGTGATTCGACTCTCCCATCATCAATACAAGATCTCTGCCAAAACTTAATGCAACTTTGGACGAAAATAAATGTTGTGACGTTGCATAAGCGCGAAACAATGCCACGACGAATGCGCACCATAATCTAAGCTAAAGGCGGTCCAACAAATGTAAGAGTATGCAACTTTTTTTTGGCCAGGCAGTGTATTAAATGTGTGTAATTGTTTATGTTTAAAAAATCCCAGTTTAATGTGCATACTAGACAACTGTAAGTCAGCTATTTAAAGGCTTGGTAAAATGTACCCTTGCAAAGCGAAATTCCGTGAGTGAAATACAGTCAACTCAATGGGAACCCGCGCAATCAGG
The DNA here is from genome assembly GCF_019703515.2 of Myxocyprinus asiaticus. NCBI lineage: Eukaryota > Metazoa > Chordata > Actinopteri > Cypriniformes > Catostomidae > Myxocyprinus > Myxocyprinus asiaticus. The sequence continues at coordinate 23,268,188 of NC_059378.1, read as the reverse complement.
AATTTCACCTGAATTTCCACACAAGGAATTTTGGTGGTTAAGAAGTTTCCCTACGCAAATTTTGCATGGGGTTCAAATTTGGTGACACGTGAATTTGCAATGTTGACTAATAGGAAGTTGATTGGTTGGCAGTGACCTCTTTGGGGGAGATGCTTCGTACATAGATACACTGAATATTTACAAGGGACAAGGAAAACTTTTGAGTGGTACATCTGCCAATGCCTTCTTTACCTAGAGAATTTTGTTGTGTAAAGCTAAATGCGTTAACTTCCTAAAGAGTGTAAACACTGTTGCACCACAAGGTTGCGCCACTTTTGCGTGTGGTATTTCAGCGCAAAAACCTGCATCTTTTTCACTAACCATCAGCAATCTATAATTGCATAAATGCATAATTGTGCTGCATCTTGAGTATTAAGTGGTCTGCTGCATCCTTTGCTAAATAGCACTCAGAATTGCACAGATTTTGTAGGTGTGTTTGCACCATTGCCTGATCTACATGATTCCTTTAGTGAATCGGGCGCTAAACCAGCGCAAATAACCGGAGCTTTTATTGGCAGCAATTCATTCTTAGAGAATTCTCCCTGTGGCAATCAAAACTTGCTTTGTTTGTTTGAGTGGTCTGACATATCACCTTCTTGCTCAACCAATGACGTGATTTTGGGGCAGGACTACCTGTTTTCTGAACAATTGCTGACGGTGTGATGATATATTTGTAAAATGTGTATTTTCTCACCTGCAGGTGTAGTTGAGATTACGCCTGATGCTCCTTTTAAAGAAACTCTTACACCCCTCGCAGGTGAAAACACCATAGTGTTTCCCGCTAGATTTGTCCCCACACACCACACAGTCCACCACACAGGCCTTGTCCTCCTCGCCACCTTCCACGTCGCTGTTCCCTGCCCGGGGCGAGCTGCCGTCCTCCTCCCCCCGCAGGTAACCCTTCTCACTGAGTCCATTAGTGTTGCCGTTGGGGTTGGCCCATCCCCCGCTCACCATGGCCATCTCTGTGTACACCGGCAGGAGCTGTGTGAGAAACCTTCCCACAAAGACAATTCAGAGTCGCCCCAGAGTGAATCTGTTTAAGCTGCAGAGAGTAAGCAGAACAAGGACAAACAAGTTTAACAACACTCTGAAGGTCTGGAAGGCTTACAACGTTGACATGGTTTTGCCGCCAAATTTCAGTTCAAAAACCCTTCAGGAAGTGCTCATCCCTGTTATTTTTCTTCCCCTGTTGATTGTCCTCCTTCCAAAAATCTCAAGGTCTCTTTGATTCAATGAGAAGTTCAGAGTTCAGCCAAGAGGAGCCCATCTTGCACATTTAACAGGAAACAATAAATTACACATAAACGCACCCAGACTTCGGAAAAAGAAGACATGCACCTCCATGTGCTACACAGCTTGGAGAAACAGATAAAGACTCCCTCTCAACTAGCAGGCACTGGAAACTGTGACAGCAGGAAAGCCTACATTACATGCCCCCTAGTAGCCAACAAGTCAAACCAGTTCTTTCTGTGTGGAGAAACACAATGTTTTGTTACAGTGCAAACTGGATCTGTTTAGAAAAGTTGGGGTTATTACAGGTCAATCAAACAGATATGACTCAACCTGCCACTGTATTTCTTGTTATCTTGTTTTCATTTAGTTTAATCCTAAATTGGATCACTTTAATATCTCAGTTGTTTCTAGACAGTGATGAGCTTTAATAGAGTGCAATTGGAGACTTTTACTGCAGTCCTTGAATTTTCTCCAGGAAAAAAGATCCCTTGTGGTAATTTCTCATTTGTTGCCTCTTGAGTTTCAGACAATATCCCTACAATGTATGAGAGCTATGCCACCTACATTGATTTTATAGCTGTATGTTAACAATTGTCTTTCTAGGGCACAAATATAGACGTTTGTTTGCATCTCCTGCTTCTCATGAATTTTCTCCTTAATAAAAGAACCCATTATTTTGTGTCTCCTTTAGGCTTTTGAAAAGAGATCTCAACAATGTAAAATATTGTGCCAGGTTTACCAAGATACCAAGATATACACAATAATGCCTGGATTTGCCAATATCAAAGTCAACAATCCAAAGTCAAATATCTCAAACATGTTTATTTACAGCTCTGTACTCTTGCTCATACTCTTACTTTCGTATGTCAATAATTGTCTCATTTGTTTATATCTTTATTTCCCCTAAGGGATTTTAAGAGAAACATCTGAGACAAAGTTAATATTTAAATGAAACAACTGAGCAACCTATGAGCAATAAAATGTTAATGTGGGACATCTCAACTTTGTATGATGAAGTAGGTTAATTGAAGTCCAAAGAAACTGCATTTAAACTGCTAGTAAAGCTTTGCTTTCCGATCAGAAGACATCGGCAAAGCCAAATACAAAGAAAGCAACCTGGGTAATGATAAACAGAGCTCAGCCCCTACACTGCTACTCAAGGATCAAAGTTCAAAGGAAGTTCTTTAGTTTCTCTTCCTCAATGTTGTTGTGAACCAGAACATTTTGAACACTCTTTCCACTTAGGTAAGTAAAGTAAAAGTAACGCAGTAAGCACCAATAGTGCATGTTTATGGACATTACAGTGAGTCCTTCTGTACCTTGATTCTTCAGTGCTGGTTCGTCCAGCCGTATGGTCTCCGGGGCTTCAGCATTCCCAGGAACGGACCTGAAGGTCTTTAGATGTCCACGACTTCACATCCCCTGCCTTTCTCCATTCATCAGTAAATAATGAGAACGACGGTCAGGAGATACATCTGACCTGAGAGTGTCTGTGACTGGCCAACAAGCCTTGCTCTGTTCTCTTGTCTCTCTCTCTCTCTCTCTCTCTCTCTCTCTGATTGGTGGAGGATGAGCAAGCGTGTGTTTGTGTGTTCAGGGATTTGACACTGCTATTCAAGCCCTCCGGTTGCCATGGTGCTACCTGCCATATAAGGGTAATAGAGTCAAAGAGCAGTGAGTGGGCTGTAGCCGCTCAACACAAACAACCATGAATGCGTTACCACACACACGGTTAACCCTTCAAGGGATGACCATAGGTACACTTATCATGTATCTAAGGAAGGTCTGGATTAGTTTACACAAAAATGAAAAACCTGTCTTTATTTACTAACCTTTATATATTTTCAAATTTGTATGACTTTCTTTCTTCCATGGAACACAAAAGGAGATATTTTGAAGAATGTACTGGTTGCACTTTTCCATGAAATTATAATGGAGAATGGGACTGAAGCTTTCAAGCTTCAAAAAGGATGTAAAAGCACCATAAAAGTACTATAGAAGTGGTCCAAATAACATATGCACTATATTTAAAATCTTCAAAAGCCATACAATAGCTTTCTGAGAGGGACAGACCAACATTTAAGTGATCCACCCTAGCTCTCCTTGGCACATTCATGAGAGTTCATGAGAGAAGTAGCAATGTCAGATTTGTGATCAAATCCCTCTTTTGACTTGGATCTTTTCAATGATTTGGTTGATCTGGTTCACAAAACCAGTATGTGTCCAAGTTCTTGGGTTGAATTGTTGGTCTTTAAACAGGAATGCAGCCCCTTCTGGAGTCAGTTAGTAACTTTGTAGCCTTTCATTGGTCTCCGCTCTTGGTTCAGATGTGGAAGAACATGGCAAGTGGGTTTAAACTTTAAACTTTAACCATTTCACAGGTTGTAAAACCATTTGCCTGAGCAACATGTACCAAACTCAGATCTGGTTCAGTCGTTCACGGATCAGACAAATCTGGTTCTCACTGACTCAATGCTTCGATCACAGCATTTGCCTTATTTCCTAGGTGAAGATCTCAATCTCAGAAGGCCTCAATGTTATCATTGGATGGGATAGGATGATATGATACTACTTTATTTATTCCCTGGGGGGAATTCAGGAAATTTCATGTCACTGAATATAGCCAAAGATTTTGTTTTCATGGTACCTCCCATGTTTAGCATGTGTCGTGAAACTTACAGCTTCACTGAAGTTCCTCACCAAACCTAAGACACAACCAGTCACAGTATCCAGTATTTTGCCAATATATCTCTAATATCACCCAATGCTATTAAAAGAGATCTTTATTGACTAAATCTGGGATATAGAGGTATTTGTTGTCGAGTTCTTTGTGTTAAGTTGGAGTACATTGTACAAAAAAATAGTTTCTCAAAATAAGTTGGTGCTGTTCTGATTTGCATCCTGCAAAATTCAGATGGCACCATTTTCAAACTACTTGTCCTCTGATCTCTTTGCTTAGTGTGTTTGTTTTCACTCTGTGTGTGTATGTGTCCAAGTTCTTAGGGTTGAACTGTTGGTCTTTGAACAGGAATGCAGCCCCTCCTGAAGTCAGTTAGTATATTTGTAGCCTATTATTTCTGCTGTTAACTAAGTGATTGTCGCTAAGACCTTACATTAATATACATGTTTCACCTAGTACATTTACACTTAAGAACTGTTTTAGTCCTTTTAGTATTTCATTTTTAATTTAGATTTCTACCTCCTAATTGTAATTTTTTTTCTTTATACTAATTGACTCCATATTTAAGAATTTCAAATATTAGAAATGTAATTTTTTCATGTTTTTTTCAGTAGTAATTTTTTTTTTCATGTATACTGTGGCTTTAGGAATATGGTCTCCGCTCTTGGTTCAGATGTGGAACGTGGCAAGTGGGTTTAAACTTTAACCATTTCAAAGGTGTAAAACCATTTGCCTGAGCAACATGCATCAAACTCGGCTTCCATTAGTGTTTTTGTGCTCTCTGACCCATACGAGAGGTCTGTCTCCTGAAGTTTCAGGACCTTTGACCTTCACAGAGAGATTGAGCATCAGACACTGACCAGCTCAACACAGCGGGCTGTACACGAACATCTGCTGGGGCCACAGTGGACCACGACAGGGACAGAAATAAACATCCTCCAGCCTGAGAAAAAAACAGCAAACTGCCCTCATTTGGTGGGAAAGTCACACTTGAGCAATTGTTATTCAAATTAGTTGACCTCTGTATTGATTACAAGTTTTTTTTTTTTTTGAAGATGTCGCACACCATCTAAATATTTAGTCAAGTGTACTTGTTAACAAAGGTGGAGTAATAAAAACAGTTCTTGAATATGTTCTTATAAATTGCAAATATCAGCTAAAAATATTCTTCCACAAGCTTCCACAAGAACTTAACTTATCCAAGCTACTTCCTCTTACCATTTAAAATAAAAAATAAAATAAAGTAAAATAAAAGTTCTCTACTTTTCCACAGCTTTTGAATTCTAGTATACTCTTGCAATTTGGTATTATGCGGCACTGCTAATATTGTTGGTTCATAAATTGTATTAGATAAAATTTCACTTTACATGAGAGCATCTGCTAAATAAATAAATGTAATGTAAATGTAAAGATATTTTATTTTACAGAAAATGACTCTTCTGACGAATAAACCTGAAAAATAACCCTTTTTTTTTTAAAAACAACATAAATATTTTTGTATAATATTTAAATGAATGTATAAGGGAAAGTGTGTATTTAGCGTAACCGGTCACCATGTCTTTGAAGTTTGTCATTATTTTAACAAACTTTTTGCGTCACTAGTTCATTTTAAATTCCTGTTTAGGTGTGACAAAGATTGAATGTACAAATATTCCATGCAGTCTTGAAATTAATAGGAGGTCATAAAAGCTGAATGCAAAATAACTATTAAAAAATTGCTAAATGCTGATTAAAATTGTTTTAGATGTCACAATGCAGAACATGCCTAAAAGCATTTCATGTCAACTATCAAAAAACCTCTGACTTAAAATACAACACATCTATTTTGCAAGAGAGGAAAAACAAGGGACAGAGAAAGAGAGAGAGAGAGAGGCAAACATGAGGTCATCTGAGGTTATGCCAATGGGCTCTAATAGCTCAATGAAGACATCTTATTGGGTAAAGGGATTACAAACCCGCTCCCTTCACACAAGCCCCATGCTGCCTGCTTTCACCTTTAAGATTCTTACTCCATTAATCCATCACTCATTGGAAAAGAGGAGAGTTGAAGTTTTATATAAGGTCATTGTCTGTGTGGCACGTTGTTTTTTGGGTCAGTTGAGGCCGTGCGCAGAGACTCCAGTGCATCTAATCTTTTCTATTGATGTGTTATTTAAAGTAATAGTGAATGAATAATAAAAAATTAAACATTCTGTCATCATTTACTCACTTTTATGTTGTTCCACACCTGTTCCAAACAAAAGTGTAAGGTGATTTTACTATCAAAATCCAATAATGCATTATCAAAACAGCTATAAAAAAGCAGCACAATAAAAGTACCATAGTCTTTATGACTCGCACAACATTCTGAGTCTTCTGAAGCCATACAATAGCTTTGTATAAGAAACAGAGCAAAATTTAAGATGTTCAGTGACCTTGAAACCCTATACCATTACGGCAATTTTATTGGCTACTGGCGCTTAGCGCTCAGTCCCAATGCATGCGCCATTGCTGGTAAGTACATTCCCTTTCAAGTCTGTAAATCTTCATTGCGTCAGTAGCTGATGCTGTGGTAGCTGTATACCATAACGCCATGCTACTGATAGGGCAGTGCCCACTAGCCAACAGGAAAGTAAAAGGACATTGCTATAACCACACCTTCATAGTAAAAAATAGGAAGAAAATTGGAGGAACAATAAACCATATGGCTCGATTCCACACTAGCCATACCGGGAAGAGATCCAATGTCCCAACACACCTTCCCACTTAGTGGGAAAGAGGGGAGTCACCTGGCCAAGGGTTTTGGTACAATGACACTAGCCAACAGGGTAGTGAAATTTTGTTCTCATCAGAAGGAAACGAAAGAACAGTTTTTGATCTAACACCCTATACAAAGGCACAAGACAACTGGTCAGTGATCACTGGATAATCAACTCTCTTCTTCTGTGAAAATCTGGGAAGAGAGGGAAGATACATGCAGTTTATAAAACCTGACAAATTTGTTAGGGGAAGCCCAACCTGCAGCCAGAAATACTGTATGTGTTCTAATGACATGCCCTTTGCCCATGCCCAGGAGGTGGCCATACTCCTGGTGGAATGAGCCTTAAACCCCATGGGACACTGCATGCCTTGCGAATCATAAGCGAGTGCAATGGCATCTACGACCTAGTGGGAAATTCCTTGTTTGGAGTGTAAGAGAAGCCGCTACAAGGTCTGTCAGTCATGCTGGGGCATGGCAGACTTCTAGCACACTGTCAACAGCAAAGACTGGAATAATGTTATTGTTCCCGGCATACAACTGCTGGTAAAGCGAGAGCGCTGTCCTGGAAATGCGAAAGAAACCGCTCCAGAGGGTTTATCCAGCATGCATGCCTTGTGCATAAGCAACAAGGTCTTAAGTTCATGTTGTGACATGGCAGACTTCGGGCATGTCACCAAACACAGTAAAAACAGGCATCGAAATGACCTGTCACACCACCAACTCATTCCCGGCTCACAACAGGAGGCAAACCAAGAGGGCTGGAGTTACCTTAAAGGAACAGTTCACCCAAAAATTTTAATTTGTTGATAATTTACTCACCCTCAGGCCATCCAAGATGTATCCGAGTTTTAAGACTTTTAGGACTTTTAGACTTTTACTAAACAATGCAAGTGAATGTCCTCCATTTTTTGACAGTCCAAAATGCATATTTATGGTGCATCAAAATAATCCACATGAAATAAAGTTCTTCTGAATGCAAACGATTGATTATTTTTAGAAACAAAACAATACTTATATACTTTTTAACTACAAATGTTCGCTTCTGTACATCTCTGTGACGTGCGCTCATGAGAGGGACAGACCAACATTTAAGTGATCCGCCCTGGAGGATTGTGTCACGTGGAGGTGTCAGGAAGTGCGTCATTGTTTACAAGAGAAACTTGTGCCGTTCACAAACCAAAACAGTCCAAAACAATTTCAAAACAATATAAAATAAAATAAAAAAGAATTTCCAAATAATAATAAATTAAAAAAACAATGTAATCAATGACGCACTTCCTGACTCCTCCTCCACGTGACGCGTGACCTTACCAACGAGCTTACATCATCCCTCTCATGAACGCACGTCACAGAGATGTACGGAAGCGAACATTTGTAGTATTTTGTGTGACAGGACTGACCGTGGCGTGACAGGACTGACAGTGTTGTGACAGGACTGACTTGCAGGAAAAGATATGTTTGTGTTCTTTTATTAAGTATTGGTAAACATTCCTATTTAAATTCCTTATTATGATTTTAATGTTAATATAATATTAGACTAAACGTTCAGCCAATGACATGTAATAAGGACCTAATTCATTAGAATATGACTGACAACTGATAGAGACCAAACATCTTTTTAATTCAATAGATTTATTTAATAATATTTCAATATAAAAACATACTTTATTCAACAATTCATTAACAATTCTTTAAAAATGCATTTTACAACAACATGGGCAGATACAATAATAATAACAATAATGGCACTAACACAGACAGGAGTAATGCAGGTGTAATAACCAGAACAAACATACATTTCAAGATAATTATTTTCTAATCCTTATACTTCACAAGCTTTGCCCAAATGTCTTTTTGTATCTCATGGTGACGTGTGGTTACAGGCTGAGGAGGTGGAATGAAACAAATGACATCCTCAAATACATACCAGATCATGTCTTCTCTGGTGGGCCAGAAGAATCAGTTCTCTCCCACATGGTGCATGCATCTCACTTACACCTGAACCTCATCAATGCGGGTGATGATGCCTGGGTAGAGGTCTCCATCATGTTGTATGACACACCACTTTTGAATGACTTCTGGACCCCATTTAATCTCTTCTGATATTGGTGTGCTTGGTGAGTTGAAGCTGAATGCCTTTGTGTTATAGCATGTGCACTGTAGAATCTTGTGTACAGTGCACATGCAGCTCACATCCCAGTACAACATCTGCCCAGGAGAGGTAGTGACAACCTGGTGTATTCTCATTGTTGATGGGACTTGGGGGATGCTGTCTGGCATGCCCTTCATTGCCCTGTCAGTGGATGCTTCACTTATGTAGAACAGTTTAAGAGTGGTGCCTGTGTGCAACAAGGCCTCAAACAGATCCATTGCATTGTGAATGTCGTGGCCGTGGCTCACCAACCAATCCGCACTCCTCTTCAGAACACCTCCAACCCCATCTGGTGCCCTTTTCCCATGGCTGGCCTCAAAGAAATTCCACGTTCCAGCTTGGAATCTCTTTTTGTAGAGGAGGGAGGTGAAGAGGTAGAAGTATTCCACCCTTTCTCAAGCAAGCAGCGGTCCAACCCCTTATCAAAAAACCAAACCTTGACCCCACAATTTTAAATAACTTTTGCCCAATTTCCAAATGACAGTTTTTATCTAAAGTTTTAGAGAAGGTTGTTTTATCTAAAATGTATCCTTTTTTATTAGAGAACAACATACTGTACAAATTCCAGCGGGATTCAGAGCCCATCACAGCACAGAGTCTGCTCTGTTAGAAGTTGTAAATTATTTACTACTAGCTGTTAACTCTGGGCATTTTAATTATGCTAGACCTTAGCGCCGCATTCGACACAGTAGATCACACTATTCTTTTAGGCTGTTTGGAGTGTGATGTTGGCATTCGAGGGACCGCACTAAAATCGTTTGGCTCTTATTTAAAATATTGAACATTTTGCGTGGAAATTGGAAACTCCTCCACAGTCACCTTAAAATATGGTCTCCCCCAAGGCTCTATCTTGGGTCTGATCTTATTTCCACTGTATGAGCCCTTTAGGGTCCATTTGCTGCCATCACTCTATTCCGTACCACATGTTTGCAAATGGCACACAGTTGTGTCTCCTATTGACTGTCAGGTACAATCAGCCCCATACAGTCCCTCATGGCTTGTTTGAAAGATGTTAAGTGTTGGTTGTGCAATAACTTCCTTCAGTTTAATGAAGGGAAATCTGAGATTATCATACTTGGCCCACCTAAATATAAGGATGCAATAGCTAGTACTCTTGCTCCACTACCACAAATAATGCAAAAAACTTGAATTTGCATTCATTCTTGGTTTAAATCAAAACATAGTAGCCGCAAACAGTCACAAGATACGCAAGCACCAAAGATGTGAAATTGACAACACACAAGTTGTATGGACTACTTTTATGCTACTTTTATGGTGTTTTTTTTGTTTGTTTTTTTGGAGCTTGACAGAATAAATCTATGTCCACTTTATGGGAAACAAACAAACAAAACCAGATGAGGGTGAGTAAATCTTGACAGAATTTTTATTTTAGGTGAACTATGCCATTAAATATATTTTTGATGTGTGCGACAGAGACGGTCATGTTGGGTCGTTCGATTAGGGTCAAACCTCTTTTTATATCTGAATAGCAGCATGTTTTTCCACTAAGTACTATGTGTGAGAGGTTAAGAGTGAGGGAGGGGGTAAGAGGAAACAAAACAGGAAGACAGAAATGGCATATGAGAGAAGAAAAAAATAAAGAGAAAAAAAAGACCATCGGCCAGCCACTATCCGCTCATGCTTTACGGGGGGAAGCGTATTTAAATGTGACATGATGTTTGGGGTAAATGAGGTGACCTTCACCCCATGGGTGTGTGCTTTAGAAGGCCCCTAATAACCCATCCCCCATAATGTGATTGACAGCTCCTCTTTTTGTAAGTTTTTTCCCAGGCATCTGATCAACTTACACAACACACATGCAGCAGGATTTGTGTGAGATCCTCTTCTTTTATAATTTACTTTACTTTCCACTTCTTACATTATCAAATTTGAATTTCCTGCTTTGGCTTCCTTGTATGACATCTGTATATCTATGAATTAGTTAGCAATGCACAGATGTTAGTTACTTATAAATAAATGGTCATGGCTCAAATTCTTGTGAATAATTGCATAAAAATGTCAACATTTCAAGTCAAAAATAGTCTTTACATTAATGTTTTCTGACAGAATACTACAAATCAACTAGATTTTTAGTTTCTGAAGAAAATGTGAGTGGTTCTTGCCTTTAAAAAAACAATTGCCACCACAATGCTTGTGTGCTGTGGATGGTTCCCAGAGCTTTGTTATGCAGATGCTGCGGTGTTCTGAGTGTTTTGTGTGTGTGTGTGTGTGTGTTTTAGCCTATTTATGTGATTGTGATTTTGTTCTGGGAGTTTGCTATGGTGTTGCTAAAGTGTTCTGGGTGTTTGCTTTCTAGCCCAAGCCAAAAGAGCCCATCTCCACATCTATAGGCCCTTTCCCACCTACAGTCCTGTATATTTCCTTCAGTAACTTTCTAGATGAGAACTCATACAAGGAACAGAACACCCGAGGAGACTTTTCTTCTGTTGCATTCGCATTGCCAAAAGTGGTACCACCATAGTGATGTAATCTAGTATTGACCATTTTTCTTCTGACAAGTTTGGAATGAGATTCAGTTTAAGTTTTCAACAACAAAATCAACAACACTGAAATCAGCAACACCGACAGATGATGCCTGGGTCAGAGTTACACTTTTGTTAGGGCTGTGAAACAGGGTAAAATGAAAAGAACCAGACGAAGCATCAAAGTAATATTTAATTAAACAAAAACACACAAACATAAACATATACAGGGCAGCTGCCTGTAACTCTCTCTCTCTCTCTCTCTCTCTCGACCTGCTGCCTCCAGTTGCCTTTATCCCTCTCGTCGGCTTGATTAACCTGATTAGATTTAAGCCCTCCACCTTGCCACAGGCTATTTTACATGAGCTTTGGCTGCATCCGAAAATGTAGACAGCTGCCTAATCAGTTAATGATTTAAATGTCAGCATTTTTGGATGAATGGAACTCTAAAGGAAACTGGTCTCTGAACAGTCTAAAAAGCACCTTAATTCATCCTACTTCAGCCCCCGAAGACAGCATTTTCCCATTTTTAGATGCAGTCTTTGTCTTCATGTTACAGTTTAAACTGGGCACAAGAGCTTCATCGGGAAACACGCTTGAAGTTTTCATCGCATCTATTTGTACTGTGCAACTATTACTACATTGAATCTTTCTTGAGATGACGATATAATTAATCAGATGTTTATCGAGAGGGGGTAACTGAACTCTGTTGTACACTAAATCATCATGAAATCTTGTTTACATGAGAGAAGTATTGCGTGCCTGTTACTGTGTGATAACTTTCATCAAGATGTATTTTTTAAGTCAATGAGTGAGCATTTCAGTACAGTAATTTATGTTGAGTCATAAAAGCCTTTTTCTACAGTGCTTTCAACATGTTGTCCACTAAATTCAGCGCATACTGCGTGGTAGTCTGACAGCTCGTCTCATCTCTCACTCCGGCTGCAGCACGCACAGCTCTCGCGCCCAGATTAAACTGTAACATGAAGACACAGACTGCATCCGAAAATGGGAAAATGCTGTCTTTGGGGGCTGGTCTTGTCTCAAATGGATCCCTCTTTCGTCAACTTCTCGCACATCCGCAGTCTGTTATGTATAGTCTAAGCATGTGTAACTACGTTCATCAGTTAACTATGTTTATCAAAAGAACGACACATAAAGTTAAAGAACAGTTTAAGAGGGGGGCCTGGGTAGCTCAGCAAGTATTGTCGCGGACTACCAGCCCTGGAGTCGTGAGTTGGAATCCAGGGCATGCTGAGCGACTCCAGCCAGGTCTCCTAAGCAACCAAATTGGCCTGGTTGCTAGGGAGGGTAGAGTCACATGGGGTAACCTCCTCGTGGTCGCTATAATGTGTGGTTCTCGCTCTCGTTGGGGCCCGTGGTGAGTTGTGCTTGGATGCCGCGGAGAATAGCGTGGGCCTCCACACGAGCTACATCTCCGCGGTAACATGCTCAACAAGCCACGTGATAAGATGCACAGATTGATGGTCTCAGACACGGAGGCAACTGAAATTCGTCCTCCGCTACCTGGATTGTGGCGAGTCACTATGCCACCACGAGGACTTAGAGCGCATTGGGAATTGGGCATTCCAAATTGGGGAAAAAATTAGTTACCACTAGACCTCCCAGTCAGACTCTTCCTACCGGTGCTGATTGATGTACTCCTCCACTGATTTACAATATCTCATGACTGACAGTAGCACACATAGAGATGAAGTTATCAAATTTATTATGTGAAATATTTATTTTAGAGCTTGAATTGATCAGCAAGAATGACTATTTATCAAAACAGACAATTTAAAATAACCTTTTAATAGTGCTCATCTTTGCTGTGCGATTTCAAACCCGTATAATCTGTAAATTATAGAATCTCGCAAGATTGACGAAAGAGGGATCCCTTCTAGACACGACCTCGAGGGCTGAGGTGTGAAATAAGGTGCTTTTTAAACTGTTCAAAGACCAGTTTCCTTTAGAGTTCCATTCTTCCAAAAATGATGTCGTTTAAACCATTTATTGATTAGGCAGCTGCCTACGTTTTCGGATGCAGCCAAAGCTCATGTAAAACAACCCTAACAAAAGTGTAACTCCAATACCAGCGTCCTCCGTCGGTGTTGTTGATTTCAGTGTTGTTGATTTTGTTGTTGTTGTTTATACTGAATCGCGCATTCCAACCATGTCAGAAGAAAAATTGCCGATACTAGATTACGTCACTACGGTGGTAACTTTTGTCAATGCGAATGCAACAGGGGAAAAGTCTCCTCGGGTGCTCCATTCCTCATAAGAGTTCTCATCTAGAAAGTTACTAAAGAAAAAGTACAGGACTGTAGGTGGGAAAGGGCCTAAAGACATTCTGGTCCCTAAATATGGTTTGGTCCCTCTGTGGGATTTTTCGACCATTTTATTGTTTGCCAGGCAAAAGTTTTTAAGGCAGATCACTTAGAAAATTACTGTTATAGCACACCTTTAAGCAAGTAAGTATAGCTAATGATAATAGTGATGCTTAGCAATTATTTGTCATTTCTTTTTGCTTGGGGAGAGACAAGAATATTTCTCTCAGAGAAAAAGTCTCAAACTTTTCAGAAAGATTTGTCAAAATAAACAAGGACTAAATGCCAAGTTTATTCAGCACAGAGCTATAGATGATTCGAGACGTAATCATTATCTTTATCCACACTGATCACTAAAACTCGGATCTTCCCCAGTAGGCGTGTTCAGGACAGAGTCTGTGTTTAATGTGACCCTCTGAACCCTTTTATTCACCCGCTCCTGAAACAGAGAGCAAATCCTTTAACCTCGGGGGTGTGACACTTAACCTTTGCCACAGCTGTAGTCAGCTGGCCCGGGCAGCACTGAAAGACGTGGATCAGTGAAAAGAGAAGACAAACGTGCGAGTCAGGCTCCTCTGACCTCTTACTCTATTGTGTGTTCCTCCCTGCCCCCTGTTTCTACTGTGAGAGCGATGGAGGGGCCAGATCTTCACAGGAATAGTGATCTGCGCTGGGAAATACGCATCACCTCTGGCACACACTTTCCCATTTTCTGTGATCACAGTTTTTCTGCCACTCTCAAGGAAAATGCTTTTAAATTAAAATGATTATGCAGCTGCTTTGATCATAAAAGGAGAGTGGTTTTGGGTGGGTGGGGGGCATTCTGTTAGCTGGACAAGACTGACAAGGTGTTGTTAGCTTGTGCAGCCACCTACTGTTGGTGTTGTAGCCTACTTTTATACAACAAACTACCATTTCACAGTAGCTTCTAATTGACATCAATAAAACTTTGAACTTTGATTTTTTTATCTCTTTATTTAGAATAAAGCATATAACTTTAAAATTATATATAAAAAAAAGCATTTAATTAAAACAGCACCAAGTAATTGTTTCACTTAAACAAACTTTTACACCTAAAGAGAGGACTAGTGCCTAGAAAAATATCTTTAAAATCTAGCACATTCACATGAGATGAAAACTACTGTCATATTAGAGGCCTTGAAAAAACTGTTTAATTCTAGATAATGTGAGTCGCCCCCTTACATGTTGAGATCACATGACCAGCTTAATAATATACTGCCTACTATAAAGCTAAGGCATGAATGGACCTCGTAAGTAAACTGGTCTCAGAACAGTTTGAAAGGACCCTTATTTTCATCCTACCAGCTTTTCCAGCTTTCAGATGCAGCCGTTGTGTCTGAATTACCACAAAACTGCCAACAAAGCAAGTATTTTTTCAGAGTGACTATATGCACTCAGGTGTAAATAGCACCTGCCACACAGCATGGCTATTTGCACCCCAGTTGTCTATTAGAAATATAGAAATTTACTCCAAACTTATTTGTAAGTGTTGCTGCAATGGAGCATAACGCGAATGTGCCTTTTCGACCTGGATTCGATTATGCATATGACACACTATTTTCCCCATTCTGTTTCCTGTCTCTACTCTTAATATTTTCTTTAATACTACTTATAATAGAGTCCCGTGAGGCCATGTGAGGTTCAGATGTGTGAACGGCGAGCTCTGCGCTCTTTGCTAGTTTTAACACTATTAAAGTCATAAACTGGTGAGATTTGATACACTCTGTTCCATAACTGTTCTAGGAGGACAATATGTCAAAGAATTCAAAATCCTCTGACTTTGGAGACATTAAAAGACACTTACGTGCTCAAGCTGACACCCCCGAGCAGCAGGCCCCGAGCCCTGGAGTCGATTTGGTCAGAGAAATGAGGGAAATTCTGCGAGAAATGTTGAACATGTCAGCAATGCTGATGAAAGTCGTTGCTTAGAAGATCTTGCTGTAATACATCGATTGATCACTGCCATGGAGATGAAATTCATTGAGGTGGTTACAAGAGTAGGGGATGTCAAGAAACGGATCGATTATCTGGAGTCATCAGAGAGAGAATTATCTGCTAATCTGCTAGTGACCAAGGTGAATTTGGAGCATGTCTGGGAGAAGTTGGAAGACATGGAGAACCGTAGCCGGCGGAATAACGTCTGTATTGTTGGAATTTCTGAGGCCGAAGGGGGTCAGGATATGGTGAAATTCCTGGATGGGCTCTTTCCGAGTCTGCTCGACATAACAGGCCATAAGCAGGAAATTGAGCAAGCTCACAGGGTTCCGGCTCGGTGATCCGCTGAGGGAGACAGGCCCCGTTCAATTCTGGCCAAATGTCTGAGATCATCCGATAAAGATCTCGTGTTACGCAGGGCGAGGAGTAAAGGAAGGCTTTCTTGGAAGAACCACAGCATTTTCTTGTTCCCAGACTTTGCGAATTCGACAAGAGAGAAACGTGATCGATCCAAGGAATGCAAGAAACTCTTACATCAACGGAAGGTCGCTTTTGCACTGATGTTCCCAGCCAAATTGAGAATAGATGCAAAGGATGGCCGTAAAACATTCACATGTCCCCAGCAAGCAATATCCTTCATAAAGTCAATGGACTGAGTAAGTTATTTTGTGGTACTCATGTTGCAGCCGAGTGAACCGACTCACTAAACATCCACTTAACTGTCCGAGGAAATGAGCACCTTTTTCGTTTCTTTTTGTGCTGGTTCTGCCTAGCAGCTGTTTTGTGGAGTAACACTCCTTCAGGACAGTTGTGTAGATGAATCTGCACATTCTTTGTGCTTATGCCCCCTAATGGCTGGATTTTGTTTTGTGGAGTATTTCTGGCAAGTCCTTGGAGTGAGTTAGGTCATTTGTTGCACTCATGTAGCAGCCGAATAGCCTTCCAGTGGCCCAAACAGGGCATTAAGTATTTGGATATTTTATTCCCAGCAAATTTATGTGATTTAGTTAGAGCTAATTTTGACCCTTTAATAAAAAGGTTTTCGAGCGATGTGGGCAGGTGGGCTTTATTACAGTGTAAGGGGGTTCAGTGGAAAGGAGGAGGCGAGAACCGGCTTGACAACTTAAATAATAATTTAATAAACAACTTAAACAAACACACAACCAAAACCACACAGTACAGCTGCCTGCAATTCTCTCTCTCGTCTAAGTGCTGTGTGGCTCTATTTATGCCGCTTTCCCTGTGCTCACTGAAATTAGAGACAGGTGTTAGACATAATTTAGCTCAGGTGTAAGCGCCCTTACCGCTTTCTCTCTCTCCGGAGAGATGCTTGACCATGCCCCCACTGCCACATACATTTATCTATGATTGGAAAGGTTAATGTTATTAAAATGAACTGTATTCCAAAATTCAACTTCCTGCTACAGTCTCTCCCTATAGATGTCCCCCTCTCTTATTTCAAGCAGTTTGATAGCGAAGTCCTTCATTTGGAATGGTAAACGTCCCAGATTACATTTCAGTAAATTGCATAGGCTGATTGACAAAGGTGGGCTAGGCCTACCAAAGATTTTGTTTTATTATTATGCATTCGGTCTCAGACATTTGGCTCATTGGTCACTTCCACCTGAGAAAGCCCCTCCCTGGTTTTGTATTGAACAGGAAGTTCTTGCCCCTATTTTGCCATTGCAAAGTCTTTCTATCAAACTAATCGGAGAAGTTAAGTTACACCCCGTTATCTCACATTTGCACTCAGTATGGACAAAAGTGTTCAGAGTGTATAATTCTGACATTTATTTAAATGTTGCCTCGAGCATATGGCTGAACCCAAAATAATGTATTAATAAGTCCCCTTTCTGCTGGTCAGAGTGGATTGTGAGGGAGGTTAATACACTTGGTGACCTATATGAGAGTGGAGTGTTGAGATCCTTTGAAAATTTGGTTCAACATTTTGGGATTCCCAGATCTCAGTTCTTTATGTATTTACAGCTGCGCCACCTGCTCTGTACTATTTTTGGGAGTAGCATACACCCCCCTAAAGCAGCAGATAATCTGGGAGTGGTGATTACCGCTTTTGGAAAAGGTCATGAGGCATCAGTGTATTACTCCCTGCTAATTCAGAGTCTAGGGGACGGAGCTTTATCTTCCATCAAGAGATTAAGGGAGAAAGATTTAAACTTGGTATTGGAGGAGGGAGTGTGGGCTAGGATTCTAAAAAACATCAAGTCTGCATCTAGAGATGCAAGGGTGTGCCTTATGCAATTCAAGATTGTATATCGATTCTGTTGGACCCCCTCTAGATTGTATAGGCTTGGTCTTAAAGACACACCCTGGCAATGCCAATCAGAAGATGGAGACACAACCCATGTTTTTTGGTGGTGTGTTAAGATCCAAGAATTTTGGTTGAAGGTTCATAGTTTTTTGTGTGACGTATTGGGCGCTCAAATTAAATTTTGCCCCAGACTCAGTATTTTAGGCGATGGGGCAGTCATCAATATAGGGAATAAACATATATAAAATTGGGTCCTAACCAGTGTCATGATCTCCAGACAAATTGTTTTAAGGAGATGGAAGTCAGCTGGAGCGCCGCAATTTCAGGAGTGGTGCTCGAAGATGGGGAGGGTGGAGGCTTCTAGAAGACTGGGGAATTTGGACTCATTTGTGGGGAAATGGGGCAAATATTTGGCATTCTTGGAGGGCTCTCGGGGAGGGGCAGTGGAGAGAGAGGTATAGTTATTAATGTTTGTGATTATTATTATATATATATATATATATATATATATATATATATATTTTTTTTTTTTTTTTGTGTGTGTGTGTGTGTGTGTGTGTGTGTGTGTGTGTGTGTGTGTATTTTCATATGTGACCACAGGAATGTTTGTTGAGGGTCAGGGTGGGGTTGGGGGTTGGGGATTGAGAGGGAGAGGGGTAATAGTGGGGGTTTAATGTTGATTCTGTTTATATATGCTTTGCTTTTCTTTCTTTAATGTATGAATCAATAAAAAAAATTTAATCACAAAAACAAATACTAATAATAATATATAAGAATTAATATAAAGGTAGTTTTATATTTTTGTAATATTGTAGTAACCATGTTTTTTGGCATAAGCCATCGTTTTGGTGCAATGCATGGTATTGCTACAGTAATATAGTGTTAATATAGTAACCGTTTCTAATTTTGTCATTACAATTATTTTACTACAAAATACTATGGTGATACTATGGTTAATGTAGTAAAACCATGGTTAATTTTTGTAAGGGAAGGTTAGGATTAGGTTTAGGGGTAGGGGTTGGTGCAGTCTGTGGGACTCCAAATTAACACAATAAACATTGCAGACACTGCGGTGATGCCCCTATACTGTATAATAGTATTTATTTAAGGGTGCAAATATTATCTGCCAGTACTTTCACTGGGTTGGAAATAGCGTCTACCTTTATTTGCACCAAGAAGCAAATAGCATTTGCCATATTTTTTACCATTAATTTTTCATAAGGATTTCATAAAGTACTTCAAAAAAGAGTTCTAAGCCATGAACCAAATCAGCCTGCTCTGAGGTGAATCACAACATTACAGACTTTGATATGAAGCAAAAAAGTATTTGAAAATCAGACAGAAAGACAAAGGTACAAGACTGTATGGATGCAAACTCATGAGAGGTGAAAAAGGTGAGAAAGTCATAGCAGGTGTTCTAGATATATATTTTTAGTTGATTTGTTTGTTGTATTTATAGCTTTCTTGTTGCATTTAAAGCTTTTAAAGTGTTTGAGTGTCACGCCTCCATCGGTCTACAACATTCCAGCCATCAACTGCTCTGGTTCACCTGCATTCTAATCAGTATCACCTGTCTTCCATCAAGTAATCAAGGACTATATACAGGTGCATCTCAATAAATTAGAATGTCGTGGAAAAGTTAATTTATTTCAGTAATTCAACTCAAATTGTGAAACTCGTGTATTAAATAAATTCAATGCACACAGACTGAAGTAGTTTAAGTCTTTGGTTCTTTTAATTGTGATGATTTTGGCTCACATTTCACAAAAACCCACCAATTCACTATCTCAAAAAATTAGAATATGGTGACATGCCAATCAGCTAATCAACTCAAAACACCTGCAAAGGTTTCCTGAGCCTTCAAAATGGTCTCTCAGTTTGGTTCACTAGGCTACACAATCATAGGGAAGACTGCTGATCTGACAGTTGTCCAGAAGACAATCATTGACACCCTTCACAAGGAGGGTAAGCCACAAACATTCATTGCCAAAGAAGCTGGCTGTTCACAGAGTGCTGTATCCAAGCATGTTAACAGAAAGTTGAGTGGAAGGAAAAAGTGTGGAAGAAAAAGATGCACAACCAACCGAGAGAACCGCAGCCTTATGATTGTCAAGCAAAATCGATTCAAGAATTTGGGTGAACTTCACAAGGAATGGACTGAGGCTGGGGTCAAGGCATCAAGAGCCACCACACACAGTTGTCGTATTCCTCTTGTTAAGCCACTCCTGAACCAAAGACAACGTCAGAGGCGTCTTACCTGGGCTAAGGAGAAGAACTGGACTGTTGCCCAGTGGTCCAAAGTCCTCTTTTCAGATGAGAGCAAGTTTTGTATTTCATTTGGAAACCAAGGTCCTAGAGTCTGGAGGAAGGGTGGAGAAGCTCATAGCCCAAGTTGCTTGAAGTCCAGTGTTAAGTTTCCACAGTCTGTGATGATTTGGGGTGCAATGTCATCTGCTGGTGTTGGTCCATTTGTGTTTTTTGAAAACCAAAGTCACTGCACCCATTTACCAAGAAATTTTGGAGCACTTCATGCTTCCTTCTACTGACCAGCTTTTTAAAGATGCTGATTTCATTTTCCAGCAGGATTTGTCACCTGCCCACACTGCCAAAAGCACCAAAAGTTGGTTAAATGACCATGGTGTTGGTGTGCTTGACTGGCCAGCAAACTCACCAGACCAGAACCCCATAGAGAATCTATGGGGTATTGTCAAGAGGAAAATGAGACAAGAGACCAAAAAATGCAGATGAGCTGAAGGCCACTGTCAAAGAAACCTGGGCTTCCATACCACCTCAGCAGTGCCACAAACTGATCACCTCCATGCCACGCCGAATTGAGGCAGTAATTAAAGCAAAATGAGCCCCTACCAAGTATTGAGTACATATACGGTAAATTAACATACTTTCCAGAAGTTTTTTTTATTGGTCTTATGATGTATTCTAATTTTTTGAGATGGTGAATTGGTGGGTTTTTGTTAAATGTGAGCCAAAATCATCACAATTAAAAGAACCAAAGACTTAAACTACTTCAGTCTGTGTGCACTGAATTTATTTAATACACGAGTTTCACAATTTGAGTTGAAATACTGAAATAAATGAACTTTTCCACGACATTCTAATTTATTGAGATGCACCTGTATATACTCACCTATTCCCCTCAGTTTTGTCAAGTCTTGTCTAGACCACACTGTTTCTCTCCTCTGTGTTTGAGCAGCTATATTAATCCTTGTATTTACTGTTGTTGTTAATCCTGGTTCTCTCCATTTGACAAGTGTTCCTGCTTGTATTATTCTATTTTGTTCAGTTAATAAACACTGTGCTTTGGTTCATCCTGATCTTCGAGTTCTGCTCTATGATTGTGACATTGCACTTAAAGTAACCCTTTCTTTAGAACAGTTTACCAAACAATTTGGGCAAATTAGCTTAAAGTGACTTTAGATGAAAGGTGAGCAGTTTGCATCCCTTAACTTTGCGACTGACATAATCAAGTTAAAAACTATGGAAAAATATAAAAACTATTTTATAGAATCAATATACAGTATTTTAAGCAAATTGCAAAATATGTAGACATACAATATATGTATTATGCAAGTGTAAAGAATCAATTACTTCATTTACACTGCATGATGGAAATGGGCTGTCGCTGCTGGGCTCTTTTGGAGCACTTTGTTGGCTGCGATTCTCTGATTTGAAGAGCTTTTCTCTTCAAGATCTTGGGTAGTTTAGTTCTTCACCAGGAATTCTGCTATTTAACACTATATCTAAAAAATGATATAGTTCAACAGAAGCATATGCTTGGACTCTGGTCTGATCTGTTCCCACAGTGAAACCCTGAATCAGTGTTAAATACAGGCTGTAACTGGGCCGTGTCTAGAAGGGATCCCTTTCTCTAGATTCTTACACAGCATTCATTTTAAGTCACACAGCAACGAGGAGTGTTCGTAAAAGATTATTCTAAATAGTCTGTTTTGATGAACAGTCAGTTTTGATGATCAATACAAGCTCTAAAATAAATATTTCACATAATAAATTTGATAACTTTAGCTCTATATCTGCTACTTTTGACCATGAGATGTTATTGGTCACTGGACAAGTACATCAAACAGCTCTGTTGTAAAAAGTTTGACTGGATGGTCTAGTGGTAATTTATTCACCCCATGTATAGAGGCCCTTGGTTCTAATTCACATGGAAGCATTCTTACATTTTAATAAACAAAGATTGCATCCGCAACTCAGGGGACACATTTTTCTTGGCAATTCGACTGGAAAGGAGTGCGAGCTGCGGAACTCAAACTAAATCTCTAAAACTAAATAAATTTTTTTTTTTTCGATTTTCCAGTTCTAAAAGGTATCAACTTCTTTAAACAGTAGCTAGTTTTTTTTTTTTTTCAACACAAACACTTTTTAGTTAATAAATTACTATTAATGTCAATTAATTAAGTCATAATAATGGAATCTAAGATTTAAAGTAATATATGCCTTAACATGAACTTCTGTTAAAATATTACTGTATCCTAGAAACATGGGATGCTATATGAGATTCAAAGTAGACAACAATAATAAGGCAGAGGCTAATTTGCATTAAATGTAAATAGCAACATCTTCTATTCACTAAGTGCAAATAGTGTTAGACAGATACTATTTGCACCCCTTATTAAATACTAACACAGGGCATCACTGCAGTGTGTTTATTTATAGTCCCACAGACACCCTACCCCAACCCCAACCTCTACCCCTAAACCTAACCTTCTCTTACAAAAATTAATCAATGTTTTAATTCAGTAAACATAGTATCACCATGGTATTTTATAGTAACCACTAAAACATGGTTACTATGTTAACACCATATAACTGTAGCAAAACCATGGTTAATTTTACCCGGATCAAACCTTTCTCTCAGCTCTCTGAACTTCATCGTGACCAAATCACTGCAAGGAAATCAACCTTTATATTCATTTTATTTATTATTATGAGTAGTATTCATGAAAAATATTAAGAGTGGAGACAGGAAACAGGATGGGGAAAAATGGGTCAAAAGGCAGATTTAGGCCAGGTCATCCACATGGAAAATGCTCATCCACAGCATCTTAACACACTAAGCCACTGCAGCAACACTCAAGGAGCAGTTTGTCTTTCATTTCTTTGTTCCCACCAGACTATTTCAGTGCAAATAGACGAACTGTGTGGCAGGTATTCACACCTAGTGCAAACAGTCACTCCGGGATGATGAGGGATGATGATGATGATGATGATAATAATAATAATAATATATTATTGAAGTTTTTAATGCTCTCCATCATTAATACACTGAGATGCAAGCGGAAAGAGCAAAGGTGAAAGCATTATAATAGAATGCGCATGCACGAGAATGTGACGAGAGAGAGATCCCTTCTAGACACGACCCTGTAACTGTTCCGAGTCAGTTCAGCAATGACTTAGGTCTATTATATCAGACTGATTCAAACAGGAGTTGCTGATTTGAATTCAGTCGTTTTAAATACCCTGTCGATCTTTCATTCTATTATATGTCCTATTATTTGTATGTCTATTTATACTCTTACCTTGTTTTATATTCTGTGTCTCACTGTAATGTTCTGTGTGCACTTGTTTCAACAAAAATAATTCCTTGTGTACGTGAGAACACTTGGCAATAAAGCTCATTCTGATTCTGATCACCACAGTCGAGTTGTGTTCCCTCCAGAGAAAAAAATGTGTTTATGAGAAAGACATCTGAGAGAGACAAATATATATTTTATGATATTTAAAGAGATCTTTTTAAAAGTTTTTTTGATCTCTCTCTTTTTTTTTTTTTTTTTTTTTACAAAAAGGGAATCTGGAATTTGTACATGATAACTACACACTCTTTATTTTTTTTAAACTTTATTAAATATCCCAAAATCAATCATGGGTGACAAATATGCGTGCAAATAGGATATTTTTTGCAATGGCATCCGCTAACTGAAAACCTTTTCTTTTGAGTGACTCTGAAGCTACACTGATTGGTATCAGTATAAAGTCCAAGACCACTGTTGGCCAGAGTAACATAAACAAAAATTACCTGTCAGTGGCCAAATGGCTCATCCTCTGGAACAAATTTCAATTCTTCAAATTAGCCTCATAAAATGTCCATGTTTTTTGTTTTATATTTGTCTATAAAATCTGTTCTAGAGTACAGTTTCCTCTCTCTTCCACTCCATAGCCTCCAGTGTGGCACTCAGCTCAGCTTCTTGGCTAGCGTGATGTTCACTTATGACTGTGATTTGCTTCTCCAGTCGCCACAGCTGCTCCTGGTGCTTCTTACGAGAACTTCTGTAGGTGTGTGAGACTTTACTGTAAAGAGAAATGTCTGTGATTGATCTAGCCATTTTTATACATTTGTGTTAAAGCTGAAGTGTGTAATTTTACCAAACAAAATTGCAAACATAATGATTGTTTACAGACAGGTTTCCTGAACACTCCCCCAATCTGCTATTGGTCAGATAAAAACAGTCACACCCCAGACTCACATCAATGGTTGAGCCAATGCTGCTTTGTCTACGCTGGTCAGAATGTACAAACAGTGTTCTTAAACTACTAGAGCCACTCTATTTAATTTTTTTTTGAAGAAACCAACCTATGAATGGCATACTTTAATATCTGTAGCCTTTAGCTGTTCACAGATATAATGTTTATCCTGTAATCTAACCCTGAAACTAATACATCTAATTAGTGTCGTCAAAAGTACCGGTACTTTGATACCAAGTCAGTACTAAAATAAAAAATATATCACGATACTAGTGTTTCTGCAGTACCTATAGTACTGAGCACTGACTCCGATACCTGCACACTGTCTGACTGACACATGACTTCTAACATGCTTATTTGAGTGTGTTGTCTGTTACTCCTTTTAAATTGAAATGCACAATTAATCAAATTAAAATCAGGATATGTCCGGGATTATTAAATCGCGAAAGGCTGCAATCTTAGTCTGCATGAGCTGAGTGCTTGAATGTGTGAAGCAGACCGCTCATACACTGGACACTCGACAGACATTGAGAATCATTTGCATTGTATAAGATGACAAAGCAGAGCACTAATCCACTGTGAAGCGTGCAGCACATGTAGACTTTATATTTATATAATTAAATCACAGCATTTGCACTTTAAAGATCACACTGGGCCATGTAGCGAACTGTTTATCCATCAGAAGAAGTGAAGTTTCCATCAAAACCACACATAAAAATAACAGCTAATGTCAAAATAAAAGCATGATTAAAAATAAAAGATAGACGCCTGAAATCAAAGAAATTGCAAAAGGAATATATTACAACTTTATTGTAAAATGTAATATTCACTGTAGTTATATTAATAATGATAATAAATAATGATTCTTGGTAATAATAATAATACATATTAAGCAGTATTTTACAAGCAAGAGTGCTGCTTTACTGAAAATATAATTTAAAAATGCAATGGAATGTTGAAAGGTAATTGTTCTATTTTTTTGCGTTACTTGTTAAAAGTTTTTAAGCATTTTAAGAATTAATTTTATTAGACACCATTCTGATGAAGAAATTAAATAAAATGTATTTTAATTTATTATTTACATTGAAATTACATTTTAAATAGGCTAAAGGAGTCTGTTCAATAGCATATTACCATATTTTGATATTTTTGCTGTGGTATCGAAATTCACTGCTATCTGTACCGACTACTGAAATTTTGGTATCATGGCAACACTACATCTAACTGGTATTGTCGTCCATTACCATAACCTGACCCTGAAATCGATGTTTATCAGTATGGTTGTGTTAGGTGCCTATGAAAATTATGATAGCTGATGCAATCCCTTTCAAAGATTTCTAAACTAGTCGCAAACTTGCCGCAAATTTTCCTGCTCATTATTTTCACATGCAAATGAGCTTTTGATTCACCGCAAATGTTTGCCAGCAGTTTGCAGCTCTTCGCAGGTAGTGGTGAAACCTTTGGAAACAATTGACAATTTGCCGCAAGTTGCCGCAAAGCTCATTTAGCATGTGAAAATTATCAGTGCCGAATTTGCGGCAAGTTTGCGGCAAATTTGCCACGAACTCTCGATTATCGTAAGGGATGCTAATATTTTGTAAATGTGTTGAATGTCACGACTTTTCATCTTCAATAGGATGATCAAGTGATTGTAAATGGGATGGTCATATGATAGTCATTTGCTAAAATTACATGTGATTGCATAAATATTTACATATTCATGTGATTTGTGAAAGTCATTATGATAATGATAGTGGGTAGCACTTTATATTAGATGTGTTTCTCTACTTTGTACTTTCATTTAAAAAATAAGCATTGATACAATGTCCTGTAACCCATTTGATACAAAGGTGTATCTACGTGTTGTTCTGCAAAACGTCTTGGTTACTGATGTAACCTCTGTTACCTGATGGAGGGAACGAGACGTTGTGTCGATGTAGGGGTTCGATCTTGAGAGCCCCAATCACCTTTGCTTAAAATAGAAAAGGTCAATGAAAATTGGTGAGTGGAATTTGCATGCCACTCTCCGCCCCAGATATACGGGTATAAAAGGAGATGGTGTGCATCATTCATTCAGATTTATGCTGAGAAGCCGATAGAGAGTCCCGGCCATGTCAGCGGCCGGTTCAGCGCCGCGGCAGGAGGGACACAACGTCTCGTTCCCTCCATCAGGGAATAGAGGTTACATCAGTAACCAAGACGTTCCCTGTCTGTCACTCACTTGACGGTGTGTCGATATAGTGACACTAGGGGTTCCTATATGAAATGCCGCAGGCGCTGAACTGTGTCACGAGGCACGGAAGAGTGGACATGGGCAAGCTGCTGCATGCCTCGCAGCGAGCGCTCAACCATGTCGCAACCTTCCAGCGAGTTAGGTAAGGTGTCTCCGTAGTCCCGTTAAGGGGGGAGAAGGCACTTACCCAAGTAGGCTACCGGCGGTGCCTTTCTTAATTTTCTGTTAAGCAATCTCCTGCCGAGCACTTTCTAGAATAGCGCTGGGAAGTGCTATTTCCCTCTCCAGGAAGGAGAGCACTACGGAGACCACATCCTGCTGGAGGGAGGTTAACATGTGGAGCATACCTCACATGGACTTACCAACGGGGAAGTACACATATGGAATGATACCACAGGAGGACCCTATCTACAGAGAGGGTATGCAGCACAGTGGCCGAGACAGAGAAAGCGCTGATGAGGGGAAACACAGGTTTCACCTAAGGGGGAAACCGAACAGTGGAAACTCATCATACGGGATTACCAAAGGGGAATCATCACGCATGGAGCACTGAGCCCAAGCACACGGGCTCACCTGAAAAGGGGAATACCACGAGTACTGGGCCTGGTGGCGTTACTCCTCCGCCGAGTTCATCACCTGACAGTGTTAAAGAATTAAAGAGGCATCCGGAGTTCACCGGTACGGGGAACTGTTGTGGACAAAAAGCGCACATTATCACCTTTGAAAAAGGGGAAAGGCGCAATGCAAGCGGTACACCCAACCAGCCGCCCCAGTCTACCTGCTGTTACCGCGTAACACTCGGGTTGAAACTGGGTCTATGCGTAGGTTATAAAACCTGACAAAGGTATTGGGCGTAGCCCAACCCGTAGCTCTGGACGTCTGCTAGAGAGGCCCCCCTTGCCAGTAGCCAGGAGGACGCAACACCTCTAGTGGAGTGCGCCCGGACCCCCAAGGCACGGCAAGTCCTGAGACTGGTATGCGAGAGAAATGGCATCCACAATCCAATGGGCCAACCTCTGCTTGTAGACAGCTTTCCCCTTCTGCTGTCCTCCAAAACAGACAAAGAGCTGCTCCGAGCATCTAAAGCTCTGCGTGCGGTCCAGATAGATGCGCAGGGCATGAACTGGACACAGCAATGACAAGGCCGGGTCTTCCTCCTCTGAAGGGAGCACTTGCAGGTTCACCACCTGGTCCCGAAAAGGAGTGGTGGGAACTTTGGGCACGTAACCGGGCCGGGAGTCTCAAGATCACGTGAGAGTGTGCCGGCCCGAACTCCAGGCATTCGTTGGTAACTGAAAGCACCTGCAGGTCCCCCACCCTCTTGATGGAAGTGAGTGCCACCAGGATGGGCCATCTTCAGAGACAGAGGCCTGCTCCAGGGGCTCAAACGGGGCTCTCTGTAGGGCAGGTAGGACCACAGAGAGATCGCAAGAGGGGATCAGGCGCGGACTAGGAGGATTCAATCTCCTCGCGCCTTTGAGGAACCTGTTGATCAGGTCACGCTGTCGTGAGGGACTGCCGTCCAGTGTCTCGTGATGAGCTGCTATGGCAGCCACGTACACTTTCAGGGTAGAGGGAGACAGCCATCTCTCCAGCCCTTCCTGAAGAAAAGACAGCACATGGGAAGAACACCAGTTAGCAAAAAGACGCCACTACAAGGCATACAGCCGCCTCATAGAGGGGGCCCTGGCCTGAGTGATCGTGTCCACCACTGCTGGCGGAAGACCTGCTAGGTCCCGTCCAGAAGCCAGACGTGGAGATTCCAGAGGTCTGGCCGTGGGTGCTGGAGCATGCCTTGCCCCTGAGTGAGAAGGTCCTGCCTCAGGGGAATGCGCCAGGGAGGTGCTACTGTCAGGAGCATCAGATCCGAGAACCAAGTCCGGTTGGTCCAGTATGGTGCAACAAACAGGACTTGCTGCTCGTCCTCCCTGACTTTGCATAGAGTCTGTGCAATGAGGCTCACAGGAGGAAACGCATACTTGCGTAGCCCCCGAGGCCAGCTGTGTGCCAAGGCATCCATGCCGAGGGGGGCCTCGGACAGGGAGTATCACAGGGGGCAGTGAGAGGCAGAGTTTCACTTCAGCCTGATGTTTGCAGCTGCCCGGGCAAGCACGGCTGCCATCTCAGCGTCTGACTCATCCTGTGCTCTACCACCCGTGGGCGGGAGCTCAGAAGATTCGTCCGCTTCTGACAGCAGAAGCCCACCCTCCGATGCCGCAACCGAAAGCTCATCCTCGTTGCGAGCCGCGAACAACACATTAAACCCACCCTAAGGCAGACCGCCTGCATCGCTCGGCAGCTCGTCCAGACAGAACGAGCGTGCTGGGGGATGGGAGGTCCGCAGGGGCTGAGCCGGCGAAAATGCTCCCATGTCCACATCCAGATCGCCCGCGGTGCTTGCCAACCCGGCCGGCTGAGAAGGAAGTGAGCCGCAACCGCAACTTTCTGATGGGTATGTTCTCACAATGAGAACATAACCCTTCCAGGAAAGCCGCCTCGGCGTGCTGGCGCCCCAGACACTCGAGGCAGATTTCATGGGTATCCGGAGAGGAGAGATTACGGCCATATCCAGTAGCGCAAACGCGGAAGGACATCTTTAAAAAGATGCCAAGCATTTGCGCGAGCTCTTTTAGAAGTAAGTATACTCTTTCTAATATACTCTTTTAGCACCTGCAGACTCAGGCTGCCGAAGCGCCCAGGGCAAACACACCACTCAACCGTGTGAGAGTGACCGCTGATATGTGCCATAAGAATCCAGCAGTGTAGCAAAGAGTGAGAGGACGAACACACATGCATTCGGCTCTGAAGAAAAAATCTGAATGAGTGATGCATGCCATCTCCTTTTATACCCGTATATCCGGTGTGGAGAGTGGCATGCAAATTCCACTCGGCAATTTTCATTGGCCTTTTCTATTTTAAGCAAAGGTGATTGGGGCTCTCAAGATCGAACCCCTAGTGTCACTACATCGACACAACGTCGAGTGAGTGACAGACAGGTAACTGCCAAGATTTGCATTAGCAACTACCTTGGGTAGGGGTTAGGTTCAAAAGTGTAACGACAGATGTAATTACATGCAAGTACATTGTACCAACTGTTTAATTATTTATGTAAGTACATACATTAGTAGTTAAAGACACCTAATTTAAAGTGGGTCCCGATAAGGTGATGTATAATTTATTAAATTCTGGTGTACTTGAAGTAGTGGGAGAGGCGGCTGGTCTCCTCTCTGTTGATCCTTCTCTGGGTGGTGCAGTCTGTAAGCGCTGAGTCCAATGACTCGTGTAAAGATGTCACTCTATTCTTCAAAGACTGCTCCCTGAAAACAAATGGTGAACCATTCAACAGTAAATTAATTTAGTTTTCATAAAGTAAACATGGTGATCTAAGTTGTTTTATTTGGTTTCTTTCTTTTTTCCTACCTTTGCAGGGCTGCTTGGAGTTCTCTCAGGATAGAGTGATTCCGAGGGCCAGGAATCCCTCCTCCATTCTCCAGTTTTGCTCGGTTCTCAGCAATCCTCTACAAACGAAGCAAGGTACTAGTTACTTTCTTGCTAAAATCACACTGTGATTTCAACATGAATACACAGGAAATCATTAGTTCTGAATGTTATTCCATCTAAAGCTAGACCCAATGTGGCAAATTCTGGACAAGCGCCAACATACGACGAAAGTTCATACTACGAAAATCGCCCACACTGTGCTTTTGACATCACATCCTATACCTATACACAGAAGTACAGTAAGCGAAATAACACTGTTTTGGTCTCTGCACTGTTAGGATTAGGTTTAGGGTTTGGGTTAGGAGAATATTAATGTTTTTTACTAATCAAATATTTCCGAAAATCAGACCTGCTGTGCCTGTCATTTCACATCCATTCAAACAAGTAAGTAAAACAATGCTGTTGTTTTTGTCTCAGTACTGTTATGGTTAGGGTTCGGTTTAGGACTATATTAATGTAATTACGAACCAAATGTTTCTGATATTCGGACGTGCTGCGCCTTTCACATCACATCCATTCAAAGTAGTAAGAGAAAGAGAGGAGGCTGGGTTTCAGTACTGTTGCACATATGAACGACTGTAGTTCCAGCTTTGGCCACTGGGCGAAATTCTGAAATTCTGAAATAAATCGACTGATCTTTGCAGGCAAAACAATTGACCTCCTGATGCCAATTTTCCGATAAGATCATTATTGTGATTTCCAGTGTTATTGAAACATTATATTATATAGGTGAATTTGTTGTTGAGCACTCTCTCATTGTACTCCTGTAAAGTGGTAGTTTGACAAACAAAAACATTATTTACAGTCAACATCCAACAAACAGTGTTGCAGACACCAACAGGTAAAGGTCATTAGCAGACACAGGTTGTTAACTATGTCATAGCTCATGCCTTCAAGTTTATCAGACTTGATTTTCTCCCAAATGTTAAATGTACTATACTGCACTATACTGCACCTGCTGGGCGGCTCTCCTCTCACTCAGTTCCTCTCGCAGACTCTCCAAGATAAGGGCGCCTGCTGAATCCTGAGCACTCTGGACCATCAGTGCCAGCTCCAAACACCGCCTCTCTTTCTCAAGGAGTCTGAGGTCCCCTCGCAAGTCTGACATCTCCTCCTGTATGATATGAGATCTTGACTTAAAGTATGGGTAATGTGTCAAAATTGTACTCAATTAAAAGTCAAAGTATCTAGCCAAACATACTTATAGCCAGGGTTGGGGAGTAACGAAGTACATGTAACGGGATTACATATTTAAAATACAAAATATAAGTAACTGTATTCCACTACAGTTACAATTTAAATCATTGGTATTTAGAATACAGTTACATTCAAAAAGTATTTTGATTACTGAAGAGATTACATTGCATTTTATTGTCATTTGTTTCATTTAATATTTAGTCCTTTCAGATGGAACATTTTATACATACAAATGATGCGATTCAAAGTGCATTTGAACAGCGGTGAAACACTTTCTTATGATGTGTTACATTCATACGAGCAGACAGAGAAGAAGTTTGAAGTAAGTTTGGAGCAGAAGAAATAGAAATAAACCTTGTGTAAATTGTCAGCTTTACGCTAAGCTAAAATACTGTTTCTAGCCATTTTACATGCACATGTTACCAGGCACGATCATATTTTTTTATGAAGAAAATTCACGTTGGATCATAATTTCTTTTTTTTTCTAGTAAGACCTTTGATATTGGGGCAAAAATCGTATTCTTGATAATAATTTTTGTATTGTTTTCCTGTAAAAATATCTAAAAATCCTTAAAACAAGATCAATATAGAATACGTTATTGACCTTGAGTAATCTAATGGAATACGCTACAAATTACATTTTACAGTATGTATTCTGTAATCTGTAGTGGAATACATTTCAAAAGTAACCCTCCCAACCCTGCTTATAGATAACGCTAGCCCTCACCCTAAAGGCCGAATTAGACTTGTTAGCTCAGTAAAAAGATTGAATTATGTCATAATGACCAGTGAAATATGCACTTTGTATATGGGCTGAACAGTCTGGACAAAAAATTTAATTGCAATTATTTTGAAAAAATATTGTGATCGCGATTTTAGCTTTGATATGATAAACAATGATAAAAAAAACTTGATTACTTTTAACCAAAATTAAACCATGTTTTGCTCATGCTCTACTGCCAACCGGGAATACCATTCTACTTGAGCCGTTGAGTCCTTCACACTTGAGTCCTCTTAAAAAAGAGCCAAACTACATAAATAAATAAATCAGTGAAACACAGAGGAAAAAACATCAGAATCAGGCCATGTCCATACTTAATACGTGTTCGTTTGAAAATGAATCTTCTTTTCTATGTTTGTGCCTTCTGTCCACACTTAGATGCCGTTTTTGTCCAGCGAAAACTCAGATTTTCAAAAACGCTCTCCCAAGTGGATACATGTTGTGTTGACATGGAAAATGGAGATTCCTGAAAAAGATGACGTATTTGTTGTCATGTGACACAGTCATGTGATCCATTCAACCCAAAACAATCAAGATGGCGGCCCATGTTTTAGCGGCGTTGTTGTGCCTGCTATTTACTTTGAGAGCGTTGTTAAAGAAAAATTTTTCTTTAAACAACCTTCATATTGCATTCCATCCAAGGCGACGGGAAATTTATTTGGAATTGCTGTCCGGTGATGGAACACAAAGACAAATGCATTTCAGACTGTACATGGAACAGCAATTTTATGCATGCGCAGTAAGAGGATTTAAGCATTTTCTCTGATTAAGACTTTATATTGACACACACAATTGAGAAAAAAAGCAAAACATATATTCACAGAATCAACATTTAACCCCCACTATTACCCCTCCCAATCCCCAACCCAACCCTGACCCTCAACAAACATCCCTGTGATCACACGAGTATACACACACACAAAAAAAAAAGAGAAAAAAATTAATAAATAAAATATATATATATATATATATATATATATATATATATATATATATATATATATATATATATATATATATATATATATATATAAAAGAAAAAACAATAATCACACACATTTAAAACTATACTTCTCTCTCCACTGCCCCTCTCTGAGAGCCCTCCAAGAAGGCCAAATAGCTGCCCCATTTCCTATCAAATGAATTTATGTTTCCCAGCCTTCTACATGGCATTTCCTCGAATGCCGCCACCCTCCCCATCTCTGTGCACCACTCTTGAAATGAGGGCACTCCAGCCGATTTCCATCCCCTTAGAACAATCTGTCTGCCGATCATAACACTGGCTAGGATCCACTTTTTTATGTGTTTATACCCTATATTTAGGTGCTCCATCACCTAAAATACAAAGTCTGGGGCAAAATTCAATATGAGTGCCCAATATGTCACACATAAAACTCTGAACACTCAACCAAAATTCTTGGATCTTAACACACCACCAAAAAACATGGGTTGTGTCCCCATCTTCTGATTGGCATTGCCAGCAGGTGGGTGTGTCTTTCAGACCAAGCCTATACAATCTATAGGGGGTCCAATAGAATCTTAAATTGCATAAGACGCACCCTTGCATCTCTAGATGTAGATTTGACATTTTTTAGAATCCTAGCCCACACTCTCTCCTCCAATATCAAGTTTAAATCTTTCTCCCATAATCTCTTGAGAAAAGTTGAAGCTCCATCCCCCAGACTCTGAATTAGCAGGGAGTAATACACTGATGCCTCATGACCTTTTCCAAAAGCGGTAATCACCACTCCCAGAGTATCTGCCGCTTTAGGGGGGTGTATGCTACTCCCAAAAATAGTACAGAGTAGGTGGCCCAGCTGTAAATACCTAAAGAACTGAGATCTGGGAATCCCCAAAATGTTGAACCATATTTTCGAAGGATCTCAGCACTCCAATCTCATATAGGTCACCGAGCGTATTAACCACCCTCTCAATCCACTCTGTCCAGCAGAAAGGGGTCTTATTAATACATAATTTTGGGTTCAGCCATATGCTCGAGGCTACATTTAAATAAATGTCTGAATTAAACACTCTGGACACTTTTATCCATACCAAGTGTGTAATGGGGTGTAACTTAATTTTTCCGATTAGTTTGATAGAAAGGCATTGCAATGGCGAAATAAGGGCAAGAAATTCCTGTTCAATACAAAACCAGGGAGGGGCTCTCTCAGGTGGAAGCGACCAATGAGCCAAATGTCTGAGACCGAATGCATAATAATAAAACAAAATCTTGGGTAGGCCTAGCCCACCTTTGTCAATCGGCCTATGCAACTTATTGAAATGTAATCTGGGACGTTTACCATTCCAAATGAAGGGCTTCGCTATGCTATCAAATTGCTTGAAATAAGAGAGGAGGATATCTATAGGAGAGATTGTAGCAGGTAGTTGAATTCTGGAATACAATTCATTTTAATAACATTAACCTTCCCAATCATAGATAAGTGTAATGAAGCCCACCTGCCCACATTGCTAAATCACACATATTTGCTGGGAATAAAACAACAAAATACTTAATGCCCTGTTTGGGCCACTGGAAGGTGCCCGGCTGCAAAGCCGTTACCGGGCAGTATGCTGTCAGCACCAAAGCTTCAGATTTAGACCAATTAACTCTGTATCCTGAGAATTTAGAAAAGGAATTAATAATTCAGTGGAGGCAAGGCATAGATCTAGTGGGATCAGAGACGAATAATAAAATATAATCTGTGTAAAGCATAAGCTTATGTGCCGCACCTCCCACGATCATCCCTGGAAAATCATCCTCCTTTCTTATCGCGGTTGCTAATGGTTCCAGGGCAAGACAGAACAATAATGGGGAAAGAGGGCAACCCTTCCGGGTGCCCCTATCCAGAGTAAAATAATCTGAAATTAATCCATTTGTATGTACCACCGCTACCGGGTGTCTATAAAATAACTTAATCCAAACAATAAAAGTATTCCCGAACCCGTACATTTCCAAAATCTTATAAAGATAATCCCCTTCTACCATATCAAATGCCTTTTTGGCGTCAAGTGAAATGGCAGCGACCGGAGTCTGATCATTCGTCAGTGACCACATGACATTGATGAAACGCCTAATGTTATCAGAAGAGCTATGGCCCCAAATAAACCCCACCTGATCTATATGTATAAGACATGTCACAACTTTACTTCATCGGTTAGCCAAAATTTTTGACAATATTTTACCGTCTAGCTGGATCAGGGAAATTGGACGGTAACTCTTACACCCACTTGGATCTTTGTCCTTTTTAAGAATCAGAGTGATCCGGGCTTGTGTCATGGTTGGCGGAAGCTTTCCATTCTTTAATGATTCCGTATAAACTTCTAGCAAAAGTGGAGCCAGTTCTATAGCATAAGATCTAAAAAATTCAGCGGCAAAGCCGTCTGGACCCGGAGCCTTACCTATAGGCAAGGAATTAATTACCTTGCCAAGCTCCTCCAAGGTTATCTCAGAATCAGTTTAAGAAGTTATAATGGTTCCACAAAGTTTCTAATATCTTCATCAGTAGACGAAGACGTGGAACTATTGAGATCAAGATAGAATTCTTTAAAAGTATTATTAATATGAATGGCCGAGGTAAATATTTCACCACCAGCAGATTTCACTGAGGGAATGGTACAAAAAGATGCTCTCTGTTTTATATATCTAGCCAGAAGCTTCCCTGCTTTATCCCTCGACTCAAAGTATGACTGTCTTGCCCTGAATAGCCAAAACAACACCTTCCATGACAAAATAGTATTATATCTGTATTTCAATCGGGTCAATTCTCTGAGGCCATTAGACGACATTCGGTGCTTCAGCTCTGCCTTGGCACTTTTAATATTCCCTTCTCATTCCACGAGTTCTTGTTTTTTAGATTTTTTGGTGAATGAGGCATACTGTATGATCCGGCCCCTAAGAACCGCCTTAAGTGCCTCCCAAGCCACGCCCACAGAGGATACTGAGGACCAGTTGGTCTCCATATCAGACATTGATTTCAGCCTTTATCATTTGTTGGAATTCAAAATTTTGCAAAAGGGATACATTAAGGCGCCAACTATATAAACACACCAGGGCATGATCTGAGACTAAAATGTTTCCAATTGAGCAATCAACAACAGATGAAATGAGGGACTTAGATATAAAAAAAAAAAATAATCTATTCTAGAGTAAATCTTATGGACTGAAGAAATAATGTATAGTCCCTACCAGATGGGTTCAAAAGTCTCCAAATATCTGTAAGACCAAGATTTTTACACATCCTGTGAAGCATCACTGTTGCCCTAAGGGGCTTGCACACTTTTACTTCACTATGATCAAGGACTGAGTCCATCAAAAGATTAAAGTCTCCTCCCAATATTATATCATGAGGGGTGCCAGTGGCTTGCAACATCCTTTCAAGATCTATAAAAAAAGCCCTGATCATCAACATTTGGTGCATAAATATTCGCCAAAATTAGACTTTGTCCCTGAATTTCAGCTAAAACAATAATGATTCTTCCTAATTTATCTATACACTGTTTGAGACATTTGA
This sequence comes from Myxocyprinus asiaticus, assembly GCF_019703515.2. NCBI lineage: Eukaryota > Metazoa > Chordata > Actinopteri > Cypriniformes > Catostomidae > Myxocyprinus > Myxocyprinus asiaticus. The sequence continues at coordinate 23,231,582 of NC_059378.1, read as the reverse complement.
ATTGTAGATGTTTACTTGTCAGTGTAATGACTCCCCTGCTCTTACTCGAGCCAGCACTATAAAAAAATGCCCACCCCATATCTTTCCAAATTTCCTGTGGGGAAAGGTGCGTTTCTTGAAGAAACACTATATCATATTTCTTACGCTTAAGAAGAGAAATAACCTTCCATCTTTTTATGGGGTGCCCCAACCTGTTCACATTCCACGTGGAGAGAGACAATCCACTCATATTAACATTTGACATTTTGACATGTAAGAAAAAATAGATTGTGTGTCAAAAACAGGATTATAAAGACCACATTCCAACATTAGTGCAACATTCAAACCCCAAACATCCCCTGGAACAGAAAAAACAGAAAAAAGAAAAACGTGCACATTAACCCCGCACGTGACAGCGCCAACTGGCATCCATCCCTCCAAACTCAGACAGTCCATGCAGGCCTACGAGAGCCCCCATGACAACTCTGCTGTCGGATTGCTCAAGTCTGGTGTTTCTATACAAACTTTGTAAAACAGAATTACACAGCAAAATATAATCTATAAAACAAACTCAAGCCAATAGGCAGAATAAACACAAAGAGTGTGTAGCTTCATCCATAAATCCATGCTGAAGGTGTGTTGCTCTACAAAATAAACTCAAGCCACTAGGCAAAACCAACAAAAAAAGAGCACGCAGATTCTTCAGACAGTCAAACAAATGTTCAGTGAGCCAGTCCATTCGGCTGCAACATAAGTGCAAGCAAATGACTTACTCACTCCAATGACTTAGCCAGAAATTCTCCACAAAATAAACTCCAGCCAATAGGCGGACTAAGCACAAAGAGTGTGTAGATTCATCCACAAAACCATCCCAAAAGTGTGTTGCTCTACAAAATAAACTCCAGTCGCAGAACCAGCACAAAAAGAGCACACAGAATCTTCAAACAGTCAAGCAAATGTTCAGTGAGCCGGTCCACTCGGCTGCAACGTGAGTACCACAAGGTGACTTACTTACTCCATTGACTTTATGAAGGGCATCGCTTGCTGTGGGCATGTGAATGTTTTACGGCCATCCTTAGCATCTATTCTCAATTTGGCTGGGAATATCAGTGCAAAAGCGACCTTCCGTTGATGTAAAAGTTTCTTGCATTCCTTGAATCGATCACGTTTCTCTCTTGTCGAGTTCGCAATGTCTGGGAACAAGAAAATGCTGTTGTTCTTCCAAGAAAGCCTTCCTTTACTCCTCGCCTCGCGTAACTCAAGATCTTTATCGGATGATCTCAGAAATTTGGCCACTGTCTCCCTCCGTGGATCGCCAAACCGGAACCATGTGAGCTCGCTCGATTTCCAGCTTATGGCCTGCTATGTCGAGCAGACTCGGAAAGAGCCCATCTATTTCACCGTATCCTGTCCTTCTTTGCCCTCAGGAATTCTGACGATACAGACGTTATTCCACCAGCTATGGTTTTCCATGTCCTCCAACTTCTCCCAGACACCCTCCAAATCCACCTTGGTGGCTAGCGGATTAGCAGATAATTCCCTCTCCGATAACTCCAGATAATCAATCCGTTTCTCGACCTCCCCCACTCTTGTAACATATCAGTGAATTTCGCCTCCATGGCAGGGATCGATCGACGTATCACAGCAAGAATCTGCAAGTCAGCAACGACCTTCGTCAGCATTGCCGACATGTACAACATCTCTCGCCGCATTTCTAGCATCTCTCTGACCAAATCGACTCCCGGGCCCGCTGCCTGCTCAGGGGTGTCAGCTTGAGCACGTAAGTGTCTTTTAATGTCTCCAGAGCCCAATGATTTTGAATTCTTTGACATATTGTCCTCCTAGAACAGTTATGGAACAGAGTGTAACGAATCCCACTGGTTTATGTCATAAAAAATATTAAAACTAGCAAAGTGCGCAGAGCTCACTTTCACTCGTCCGATCCTTGCATGGCGTCAAGTGACTTCCGGATTTAAGCATTTTCATACCTTTTAGTGTGGATGAGCAACTTTTGGAAAACACTTAAAAACAACAGTGTGGATGGAGAGCGTTTCGAAAACTTTTCATCCTTTTTTTTTTTAAACCCAGTCAACTTCAATATTATATTATTGTAATATAATAATAATAATAATAATAATAATAATAAGTTAAGAAATTATTATATAAATATATTATTACTGTTTAATAATAATTATAAAAAATATTATTATTATTATTCAATAGTAATTTTTCTCTAAAAATGTCTTTACTTGCTCGTAGTATGGCTATGCAGTCCTGGCAGAAAACTGAAGTAACTGAAGTTTCAAGTTAAGTTGACAACAGCCTTTTAATGCAGTAAAATGCTCTCATCTCCCTTTCTGTCCATAAAAACCTGGGGCCGTATGCATAAAGCCACTTAGAGTAAAATGACGTAATTTGGGGCCCGTATTCACAAAGATTTTGTTCTTACCACTAGGAGTTCTCCAGAGTTCATAGCTAGGAGTTTTTGCTTAACCTATACACAAAACTGCTAAGAGCAACTTTTACTAAGGAAATCTTAAGATAAGAGTAAGGCGGAATTGACCTCGTTGCTATTGCTATGGATGACGTCACATTTTATGAGCATGCTCTTTTAAATCACCTACAGTGATTGGTAGACAGGGAACAGCTATTTGTCAGCTAAGACAGACAATGATAATTTTATAGATAGATAGATAGATAGATAGATATAGATATAGATATAGATATAGATAGATAGATATATAGATAGTCTTTCTAGCAAGTCAGTCCACTGTTGGCCATTTTTTCCAATCATGTCAGTGCAGCTCCTATCTACTTGAATGGGGGAACACCAAAATCTCAAAAACAGTTGGTCAAGATTATGATCAAAGAACATTTTTCAAATCAGCAATAAAATCTGTCAACCCTAGTATCATAAATTGTGCTTCTTTATCTCATATTGCTGTTGTGCTGATTTGAACTGTTTTTGCACCCATCTGTGCTATTTTTAATTGTTGGTCTTTTGTAAACATGAACTACATCGATGTCTTCGATAGTTTTGATGCATTTCTGGTGATGTGTGCTGCATTTTAAGAGCGGTACAAGTGTGGGGGCCTGGGTAGCTCAGCGAGCAAAGACGCTGACTACCACCCCTGGAGTTGCGAGTTCGAATCCAGGGTGTGCTGAGTGACTCCAGCCAGGTCTCCTAAGCAACCAAATTGGCCCGGGTGCTAGGGAGGGTGGAGTCACATGGGGTAACCTCCTCGTGAGATTCCAACTGAGATTCGTCCTCCGCCACCTGGATTGAGGCAAGTCACTATGCCATGACAAGGACTTAGAGAGCACATTGGGAATTGGACATTCCAAATTAGCGAGAAAAATAAAAGAAAAAAAAGAGCAGTACAAGTGCAACTTTTAGTTGTGCTGCCACTGACTGGGAGAAACGCATGCAGTCCTCTGTGTAAACAAACTGGGAAAATGTGAGATGTGAAGACCTCTGCTTTGGCCTGTTAAAGCCAGTTGAAGCACCCAACATCACTGTGGATTGTAATACATTTGCGTAATCAGAAGATTTCAGCATGGATAGCTTGTGAAACAGTCACAATATGATTCAAGAAACTGGTATTGAAAGATGAGGCAGTAAAAACTGGACGAAAAACTGTAAGTAACCAGTTCCATTCATGAATGTTTTTTAAATGTCATGACTGTTTGATAGCTGATGGTGCTGCCTGAGTGAACAGTTTGATTCAGATGAATTGTGTTGGGTGTAAATTATGTGTTAGCCCTGAAATGTAGCTTTATAATATTGTGTTGAGTTCACTCATTTTCTTTGAATTGAGTTTCAAATACGGCTGTATTGGAAGGGCTGCATGATGTTAGCCAATCACAACAGTGGGTGTTTACTTTAAAGTCTTAATGGCCCAGACAGCTTAAAATTTTGCGTTTCAGATAGAGGGCCAGAGACAGAGTGGGATATATGACTAAATTATGACTGTATTGGTGCAAAAAAATGTACTAACATTATAAGTGGACCTCAGAGAAGATAATAAAATAGTATATCATGACCCCTTTAAGTATAGTAATGGAGTACAATTATTTAAGTAATTTACACCTGTGAGTGTAATTTATAAATGATAAAAATATAGTGTCAAAAGTATAAAATTGGTTCTGAATTTAGAGTTTAGAGTCTGTCATGATAGCCCACCCTGACTGTCACCAGCTCATACAGTAGAGCTGCTTTCTCCTCTTTGGTGTTTTTGGATAGTAAACCACCACGACCTCTGACACCTGCAAGTGTGCCAGTGTCAGGACTGATCTTGCCCTCGCCAGCTTTGCCCTGCTGCGGGATACACACAGCCTCCCTGTCCTGCTTCAGCCGGGAGATCCTCTGCAGAATTACACCTGCCTTATCCTCAAACTGGAGTAAGCTGGTAAATACAGAAAGAGAGAGACAGAAAGAGGCTTTTCAAATCCAAGATGACGTCTGTTTTATTATCAGAATTAAATAATTGGACTAAATAATTTGGGAAGGTTATTGCATGTTAAGCCATTGTAATTAATCTAATTAGCCACTGAAAACTGGGTCAAAGGTTTGTCGGGATGCTCGAATTCAGATTTGGGCTACATCCACTGATATATATATATATATATAGAACTGGATTGCTCATGACGTCATAACAGTGAAGCCACTGCACTGCCATAGTGCTATGCCCAGATATTCCAATGTCCCTACTGACTTATCTATAGGAAATCATCTAATTTCAGTGAGTAAACATTAGTCATTCAATCACCGATTTTATATCTGAAATTTGCATGTACATCCCTACAATGCAAACATCCTACACATGTAATATTTATTTATTTAAAGTAGGGAATTTTTCCTGTTTCTTGAAAGCCCGAGCAAGTTATGTATATCTACTGTATATCAAACAGTATCCACCTCTAACAAACTTCATCAGTGCCTTGTTCTTGAGGTCACTTGAATAAGAGCGCACGCTCTCTCTCCCTCTATCACACACGCAGCAGGCGCTGAGATTGTGGGAGACAAGTAAAGCAAAGCTGGTTAAAATTAAACTGATACAGGTTCAACTGGAGGACAATGAATTAAACTGACTACAGAGAGCACTTCAATGTGAAAACAAATAAATTCCGGGCATTTAAGGCAATTTAGAAATCCTGGTCTGACTTTTTTAAAGTCCCTTTTGGGGGTAAGGACGTATTATCACCCTATACAAGTAGATATTACAGCTTTTCCTACTTACATTACAACTTGTGGACAGTTTTCCCACTTCCTTTGATGATTGTTGTGCTGCACTGATAGACTGAACAGGTGAATGCTCTGACATCGCAATCTTCTCTCTCGTAACGAATATTATCAAACAATTAACATGATTGTCACTAGAGGGCGAAATGCAACTGAGGGTGAAATGGGGGTGTTTTCTCCTGTCAGTCATTGACGCTCTATGAGAGGTTGGGCATACTAAGATGGCCGCTCGAACACTTCCGGTGGCTTCACCTCCTGCTGGCAGTTTAACGTTGCATCCAGTTCTATTTATATATCAGTGGCTACATCCCAGGTTTTGTTACAAACAGAATGTGAAAAGTGCCTGTGTAGTATCCGATTTCTGGTGGATTTTTTAAATGTGTATCCATGCATGCTTTTTTGGTTAATATTTCCTACACTCACTTGTGCTTTCGAAGTAGAGGGGTTTTATGGTGGCTCTCTTTCAAATCTTTCAATGTAAGAAATATAGAAAAAATGTTGTGGAATGTGAGTAGTAGCGGATTTAGGCATGGGCGACATGTGCAGTTGCCCAGGGTGGCATCTTGTGGGGGGGTGGCACGAGGCACCCACACAGACCACCCGGTCAACAACTTTGGGGGCGTGTTGAAGCGGGTTTCGCCCAGGGCGCCATACAAGCTAGAACCGCCACTGAATGTTAGGCAGAAGTTGTCACAGCAGTTTTTAACCTAAATGTTATAATGAATTTTAAGGTAATCAATTAGCTAGATGCTAATGCTTAAACGCTAGCAGCATGTATACAATTTCTATTTCTGATGTGCCTTTCACGGTCTACAGTGAAATCTCATTGATCCTAAATCCTACGGCGCATAACAATATATTAAACATGGTATAGGCAAATGTTCTGATTGGCTGCGATTGTGCCACATCACACAGCATTTCAGAGAAAATAGACAGATTACTTGTCAGTGGAAACTTGTTGCACCTGGTTAAGTAAACTTTAAGACTCAAGAGAATATTTTTGATGCAACTACCTGTTTGGTCTGTGCTCAGTAGTGCCCTCTAGTGTACAGGAGGACGGCGCTTCCTTTTTAAAGTTCTCACAAGTTGACTTTGAGAGGTCAGGCTGAGGTCTGATTAATGCTTCTGAAAAAAGAGAAGCACTGAATTTGTGTGTGTGTGTGTGTGTGTGTGTGTGTGTGTGTGTGTGTGTGTGTCACATGAGTTGTAAATCAGAGAGTGTGTGGCACCTGCGTTCTGTTGTTTTCTGGCCTTGTACAGGGACAGCAGGTCACTGTAAGCCTCCTCACACTCCTCACTGTCAATCATAGAGCCATTATCAGTAAACCACACACACAAACACACACTTCATGCCCATCTGAGAAGCCAAAGGTGTCTGAACATAAGACAGACATTGAAAGGATGCATTGGGTCAAGGTTTGCAAAACAAACTGTAATAGGATCAGTGGGACCCAAGGGTCTGAAACCACTAGTGAAAATGCTTCTATTTTGCATTTTTCAAATGTATTACAAAATATTTAATTTCAAACATTATCATCATAATAACAATTTCTATACATTTCAGAATATTGTAATAAATATTCATTTATTCATCATGCAGTTGCATGGAACAATATGGTTTTTTACAGGTTTAAATGGGCGGGGGGTGAGGAGGATCCCAGATTTTCAATGTGGTCTGAGACATTTGGACCCCACTGTTTAAGTGAATGATCCTGGATCAGTTGATATTCCTAGTGAATCCAGACTCATGCAGTGTGAAACAGAGGAGACAAAAGCACACCAGTATGTGAGAGCCATGTGTAGAGCCGAGCTGTCTGCCTCCTGCCGGCTGAGACTCATGCTCAGCTGCTCCGATTCTCCTTTCCTCCTGGCCAGAGCCGCGTTCAGACGCTCATTACGAGCTTTCAGACGCTCCAGACACCTGCTCAGAGAAAATACACCTGTCAAAAGTTATTTAACTGTTCCAGCTCTTCATTATACAACAATTAGTGGCTTACTAAGCCAAGTTTGTTGAAACCCCTAATACTAAGGAATACATTTTGGCATGTAACTTGTCCTGTGCTCTTTGTGAAGATGACATGAATGAAACCCAGAACACCCTAGCAACCACATAGCAACATGCTAAAAAAACACTAAGTTTACATCTTAGAACACCTTAGTAACCGCAGAGCAATGCCCTGGCAACCACCCAAAACCTGTGGTTCAAAACCACCCAGAACACAGTAACAAGCATAAGAATCAGAACTCAACAATTTTAGGTGGGTTTCAGTGTGTGATTTGTGGATGCAGATCAAGGCCATTGAAAACCAGGGTCACTATAGAGGAATAAGTCACAGTTTACTATGAATCTCTCACCTTTGCAGTTTTTCAATCTCGGACTGCAGCACTGAATCAACGGTGCAGGGAGACGGAGAGGAGTCCGGGGTGAAGCTGGGCAGCTTGCAGGGCAGCAAAGGAGATCTGGGAAACGGAGGCGAGGAAAAGCACGGGCTTGAGGTTCGACTGGAGGACAATGATGGGCTAACAGGAGGAGAACAACTCACTCCACATAGCCATTTCCTCTTCAGGTCCACTAACTGCCAAAAGATACAGAGTAAATATAAACACAAAACATTTATGATTCATACAGATCTCAAGAGGTTTAAAAAAAAAAAAAAAAAAGTACTTGACAGCCTCTGTCCCCATGCAATTTCATTGCATTCAAGATGCAATGTAAGTGAACAGTGACAGAGACTGTCAGTCCCTAACATCTTTTGTTTTCCATAATAAAAAGAAATGTAATAATGAATAAATGATGAAAGAATTTGTATTTTTTGGGTGAAATATCCCCTTAAGTTCCAGTATGGGTACTGTGTCAAAATTGTATTCTATCACAAGTCAAAATATCAAGCTAAAACATACAGTACTTGATTAAAAAAAATTTTTAAACAGTTTCCACTTTTAATTGTACTTAAGTATTTAAAAGTACTTAGTTTCAGTGATACTCGAAAAAAACACATTTCCCAAAATAATACTCCAATAAGACCCCATTAAATCAAATTAGAGTTTTGTGGCTTTTAGTCCATGTGTGTTTTGCTTTGAGGTCAGTCTTTCTCATTTAGGAAAACAGACCAAAAATACTACTGGCTCATGCTGCACTACACAGATTTTTGTCCAATCAAATGCTTTCCTGAATAATAATTCCCTCCTCCTGTAACGGACCAGCAAGTAGCAGATCATGGTTCACGACTGTTATGGAACTAAAGCCTATTTGCTATTTTTTTTTTTTTTCTCTCTTTTTTTCAAATTATCCTCCCAACTTACTGTTTAAATAGGAAATATGTCAACAGAACACAGGGCAGAAAACTGTACTCATCAAATGATTTCATGGGGTCTTACAAGGAATATTCTGGGTTCAATACAAGTTAAGCTCAATTGACAGCATTTGTGGCATAATGTTGATTACAAAAAAAAAAAAAAAAAAAAAAAACAACATTTTTTACTCATCCCTTGTTTATTTTTTTAAAGCAAAAGATGCAGTTCCAGTAAGGCACTTACAATGGAAGTGAATGGGGCCAGTCCACAAACATTAAAATACACACTGTTTCAAAATTATAACCACAAGACATAAACATGATATGTGCTAACATGAATTTAAAGTGATTAAATCACTTATTAACCTTTTCTGTATTAAGTTATATTCGATATTACAACTTCATTGTCATAACAACATAGGGCTGGTAAACCCTTTATAGTCTGGTCAACGCCGTAACGGCGGGAAATCCCTGATTTTATCACACTAAAATCATATTAACATGAAAAATGTTTAATTCTTGTGGCTATACATTTGAAACAATGGGTATTTTAACGTTTATGGACTGGCCCCATATATTTAAATTGTAAATGCCTTAACCGCGATCTTTGCTTTTATTCAAATAAACGAGTGACGAGTTTTTGTGTGTGTGTGTGTGTGTGTGTGTGTGTGTGTGTGTGTGTGTGTGGTAATCAGCATAATGCCACAAATGCTGTCATATTAGTTCACTAGTTCTTTGCACCCTTGACAGTGTCCCTATCAACCTTTTCCTGCAGCCACTTCTTCTCGTCCTCAAACTCCACTAGCCTTCTTTCAGCACTCATAAGCTCTTCCTGTCGGCTCTTTAATGAGGCGCTGAGATCTTGCTTCTGATTGTACAGCGAGAGCAAATCCTGCTGGTACTGACGTCTCTCCTCAGGAGGCAGAGCAGAGGGGTACGAGATCCCACAATCCCTCTCCATCTCGTCCAGCACCTGGGGCAGATTACACTAATCAAAGCTGGAGAAAGTTCAGATGCAGTACAGTATATACAGTACCCTGCAGCAGAGATGTACATGAGCACCTGTGTGGTCTGAACCCAGCTCTCCGTCGCTGCAGAAAGATGATTGGCTTGGATTCTCTCAGAATTCTGAGTTTGCCAGAGCAGTTTCCTCCCTTGACCACATGAGGTCTCAAGAACAGAGATAATCTTCTGTAGTTCATTCCAAAGCTCACTACTGCCCCCTGTGGGAAAACAATGACCGTATTATACAATTTGACAGTGTAACTAAATTTGTTCTTCATTTTCTAAAGAAAATTAAATTGTAACGAGTAAAAAATAAGTTTTTTCCCCTTTAGAAATGTAATTGGTGTTTGCCCGTGTGAAAGTAGCCTCGACAATGCTAGGGTGTTGTCAGAGGTTGCCAGAGCATCGCTATTCTTTGCTAGGGTGTTCACAGTGGGTTTTAGCATATTGATATTGAGTTGATGTGTTCTAGTGGTTTTATCTCATTATCATGTGGTTGCTGGGGAGTTTTTAGCTTGTTGGTACTGGTTGTAAGTCCAGAAAAGCAATAGCACACCTTTCCTAAACAAGCGGCATGACTTGAGGTATTGTTTATCTCCATTGCACAAACATGTGAGACAAGTTACACACTTAAAGGGGTTATGACATGCCTTTTTTATTTTTTTATTTTAACATGTTCCTTGAGGTTCTCTTATAAAATAAGTAAAGTTTTTTCCACAAAACAACAGTCCTACCCTCATTCTGACCCATCTGTCAAAAACGCTCGGTTTTGGTGCTACTTCTCCTTTAAGAGTTGACAGTAAACACCCACTGTTATGAATGGCTCTCTGCTCTTGACTGACCTGCTTTCTCCTTGCCATCTCATTGCTCACTGCTGCTGGGCTGGCTACGAAAGTGACACGGTAAAGTAGGCATTTATGTGTTGTTGTGGAGGCGGTCAGATGCAAATATCTACCACAGTGTAATCTCAAATTGTGGAGGACGTAGAGAACGAGTCGTTTTGGCAGCTTGGTTTCAACAAATACTACTTTTGCAGTGAGAATGAAGTTTTGAGTTCTGAAACGTACTGAAATGTTTTTTTTGATAGTAAAATAATCTCTTAAATATCAAAAGATCAAGGAAAAATGTATTCCCCTTTAAGTTTTTAAGAGGTTAGAGATTTGTTCAAATGAGTGTGAGCAAAAGCAATAGTTGCCTAATAGTGATTGCCTTATTGAGCACTACTAATGACATTAAACTTCTAAAAAACTTTTTGTAAAGTGTTTAGTACCCCATTATGAAAGCTTCAGAATTAATTGATTACTTGTTTAGACGTCTGTTTTTGATTTAAAGTTAAAAAAATTTTTTTTACCAATTTGATCCATATTCATTCTTACGAAGAAACTCATCAGAATTCTCATGACTCCTGATTTAGAATGAAACTTACTTTCACATTCAAGAAACATAATGATGTGCCCAGTGAAACAAGGGTACTAATTTAAAAAAAAAATTTAATAAGTAGCTTTGCATGTGGAAACAAAAGTCTGGCAGGATCAATAGTGCAGTAAATAGCAGCCTGTCTATTCTGATGCAGCATTTACTGTGATTGATGTTGAGGCATTGTATAAACAGAACATGCCTTTAGTGTCCCTGCAGACTCTCTTGGTCTTGGTCTCCACAGATGATGTGCCAGCATCCACCACTGTGAGGCTACATGCTGGAGAGCTCGAACCCTGTTGCCGAACGTACCCACTGGCCTGGGCTTGAGTTTCTGATGTTTTCATTTCTCTATGAGAACACAGACCTCTTCACATACAATGGCAGCAAAAAGTATTGGGTCACTTAAGCTAAACTTAAAAATGTATATATGTCACTTTTGAGGACATTTCTGCAATTACTTTTCACTAACTGGTCTCTCAGTGAGTCCAATGAAACAATTGAAATATTACTGTGAAGAGATATAATTTGTGATTTTTCCCTCAATGTCCAAAGGTGATTTTTATTGGATGTATGAATTCAGTTCTCCTCAAGTTCACATGGGTGCCATATGAGAGTAACCACAAGTGTAATTCATCACATTATCTATGGACATGTTTCACTTACATGTAAAGGAATATTCTAGGTTAAATACAAGTTAAGCTCAATTGACAGCATTTGTGGCATAATATTTATTACCACAAAAATATATATTTTTTAAATAAATCTTTAAAATAAGCAGAAATCTTGGTTACAGTGAGGCACTTTCAATAGAAGTGAATGGGGCCAATCCATTAACGTTAAAATATTCACTATTTCAAAAGTATAGCCACAAGATGTAAACAATATGTGTTAACATGATTTAAGTGTGATAAAATTGCTTACTAACCTTTTCTGTGTAAAGTTATAGCCAATTTTACAACTTCGTTGCCATGATGATGTAATGTCAACAAGCCCTAAAATCCTAAAATGACTGTAAAAATGACCAAATATACAGCTTAATAGCTCAAATAATACATGAGTTTTAACAGAAGAATTAATGCAATATAAAATTATAAGCTTCATTTTCTTACCTTACAACCCTTCAAAAATTGTAAGTGCCTCATTGTAACACCATTTTTGCTTTTTTTTTTAAAGGAAGGTAGGGACAAGTCGAAATTATTTTTTGTGGTAATCAACATTATGCCACAAATGCTGTCCGTATTGAACCCAGAATATTCCTTTAACAACAACAAAGTGTCCAAATACATTTTGTCCTTATATTAACAGTTTACAATGTGTTTTCTGTTGTCATTAAAACATAAAAATGTATTTTTGTGAAATGTTTTGCTTAAAAAAGTGTGTTTGTGCTATCTTTCTTTAATAAAAAAACAAACAAAAAAACACTGTTATCTAATACAATGACATTCATACATTTTTAAGAGTGACTTTTTAAGTTTTTTGGGGGGTGTCAATGTAATGTCTGGACAGACATTAACAAGAGCACATCAAATATAAAGTAGTTTAACTGTAATTGTTTGGGACAGGTATTACCGTGGTATTTGTAGGGAGTCCATCTTCTTGTTGAGGTCAGAGATGGTCTGCAGTAATGTGCTCACCTCCGTTTCACACTGCGCCAGTTCAGAGTCAGCCGACACCAGACTGTCTGATCTCTGCTGAGAACATGTCACTTGTGTGAGAAAATGAAGCAAAAGCAAAAAAATTGTACAAGACTGGTATTAACTTTAAATTAGATGTGATGTAAGGTGGTATGACAGTACAGTGGCCCCAAAAGGTATTTAAATACTCAAGTCACATTTAAAAATGCATTTATGTAATTGATTTTGAATAAAACAATGTGTCAATGTCAATTTTGATTCAATAATTTGAAACTCTTTCAAATTATTCTAACTTTTTAATGGTTTGCTTGAAAAATATTCTTGCTGTGTTTTTTAAATAAATGCTACAAAGTTTCATATTTTAAAATTAAAGGGATAGTTCACCCAAAAATAAAAATTCTCTCATGATTTACTCACACTCATGCCATTCTAGATGTGTTTGACTTTCTTTATTTTGCTGAACACAAACAAAGATTTTTAGGAGAATATTTCAGCTCTGTAGATCCATACAATGCAAGTGAATGGGTACCAAACTTTTGAAGCTCCAAAAAGCATATAAAGGCAGCATAAAAGTAATCCATTAGACTCCAGTGGTTAAATTCATATATTCAGAAGTGACATAAGTGTGGGTGAAAAACAGATCAATGTTTATGTCTTTTTTTACTATATATATCAACTTTCATTTTCATATTGTTCTTCTTTTGTTTTTGGTGATTCGCATTCTTCGTGCATATCGCCACCTACTGGGCAGGGAGGAGAATTTTTAGTAAAAAGTACTTAAATATTGATCTGTTTCTCACACACAGCTATCACATCACTTCTGAAGATATTGATTTAATTACTGGAGTCGTATGGATTACTTTTATACTGCCTTAATATTCCTTTTGGAGCTTCAAAATGTTGTTCACCATTCATTTGCATTGTGAGGACCTACAGAGCTGAGATATTTTTCAAAAAAAATGTTAATGAAATACTTCCATAGTAAATGTGATTAACTACACCTGCGGTTACTCTGCTTAGGACACCTGTGAACTTTGGAGAATGTGACTTCACACATCCACTAAAAATCACCAGGTGACAAGTTTGTTAAAAGTATTGTTAAAAAAGTAGTTCTAAAGGAAAAGCTCTAGCATTATTTGATTGCAGATATTTTGTCATCTAATGCAATTAAATGCTGTAATACTTCCAAATCAAATAATAATAATAAAAAAACATATTGATTTGCAAACTATTCTGCTATAACAAATGTGCCACATAAAACAATATGGGTGTTGTTGTTATTTTACATCACCCTTTTGTTTTGAGGAGAGGAAAATGAGGAAACAGGCACATCCTGTAACTGCACTTCCTGTCGCTACATTATGTAGCACAATGTGAGAAAAGAAACTCCTATTGTTGTTGTTCTCAGTATTTAGCTATGAATTTACTTTAAATATTTGGCTTTAAGACCTTTCATAGAAAAGTCTACCAAGAATTGGGTTTAGTTTGAACATGATGTCTTTTATGAAGTCACAACACTATTATATCATTTCGTACATAAAATTAATTTAATTTCTTCCACAAAAATTTTATAGGATTCTCAAATACAGTAAGTTTAGATAAGAATTACTGGAATACACTTATTTGCACTGTACAAAGATACATACATTCAACCTGTCAGAGTTAAAAAACAAAACAAAACAAACATATAGTTTTTTTATTGCCTTTTGGATCATATTCATAGTGTGCATAGTATCATAATTGCAGAGAAAGAGACTCACCTCCATCATTTTTCTATCTTGGTTCAGGTACAGTGAAAATCAGCAGAAGATACATTAATGCTTCAAGCTTGAACAGTGTTTGCTGTCCAGCTCAAAATGATCCAGTATGCTGTGAGACAGCAGAGTTTCTGTCTCCACCTCTACACACAGTGAGCACATGAAGCCAGTGCCTAGATAGCACAAACTACTGCTCCACACAAGTTACATGTGTTAAACTGGCTCTCTCATAAATAGATTCCTTGATTGTCATCCACACCCATTTTCCCTTTAGGTCTTTTCCTATTTTGTTTGCATGTGACTACAGTGGAAAAGATGGTTTGATAAATCTTTATTGTTTATAAATGGCCTTGCTGCATAAATTCTCTCATGATGATGATGATGATAGTGAAAATGAAATAAAAATGATTTTTATTGTTTTAGATATAAATATAGGAATGGAAAATATTCCTTACAAAAATTTTAAACTACTGTAAAATATGGTGTTTGCATTATTATTTAGTCCTTTTTGTTGAGATGTTTTAAGTTGAAGAAGTTTACTGCCTGCCTGTGAATCATTTCTACCACCGTCATTACATAACTACCAATTTCTGGATAAAAGCTACCGACAGATAAGGGTTAATTACTTTTTTATTAACGTTTAATGCTTTGACAAAAGAAAAAATAGCACACAAACTGAACAAAATTTTAATGTTTTGTAATTCTGTAAAATTCCAAAATTGTTAAGGGTCTAGATACGTTTGCCAGACTATACCTTTTGTTTTGTTTGTTTTTTGAGGTTTGCTAATTTGATTCTGGGGTTGAGGGCAGAGCCGAGGAAGACTCAGAGGGTGGAGCCGAGGGATGCTTGATGAAGGCAGGCAGAGCCAGGGGAGGTTCGACAGGCGGAGCCATGGGAGGCGGAGCCAGGAGATGCCCGAGGGGTGGAGCCATGGTAGGCGGAGCCATGAACGGCTCGAGGGGCGGAGCCATGGAAGGCGGAGCCACGGGAGGTTCAAGGAGCGGAGCCAGGGAAGGCGGAGTCCTAGGAGCCGTGGAAGGCTTGGAGCAGGGAGCCGTGGAAGGCTTGGAGCAGGGAGCCCTGGAAGGCACGAGGAGCAGAACCATGGAAGGCGGAGCCATGGAAGGTGGATCCATGGAAGGCTCGAGGGGCGAAGCCGTGGAAGACACTGAGGGCGGAGTCGTCATGGTCAGGAATGCCGGCAGCGACTAGGGAACGACCACCGTGGTCGTCAGCATTGGCAGTGACAAGGGAATGACCTCTGTGGTCGTGAATGCTGGCACTGACTGGGGAACGACTTCTGTGGTCGTGAGCACTGGCAGTGACAAGGGAACGACCTCCGTGTTCGTGAGCACTGGCACTGACTGGGGAACGACCTTCCTGGTCGTGAACACTGGCACTTCGGATGAGACCGAATGCATAATAATAAAACAAAATCTTGGGTAGGCCTAGCCCACCTTTGGGCTTCGCTATGCTATCAGATTGCTTGAAATAAGAGAAGGGGACATCTACAGGGAGAGACTGTAGCAGGTAGTTGAATTTTGGAATACAATTCATTTGAATAACATTAACCTTCCCAATCATAGATAAATGTAATAAAGCCCACCTGCCCACATTGCTCGAAATCCTTTTTATTAAAGGATTAAAATGAACTCTGAAAAGCTGTTACCGGGCAGTACAGTGTCAGAGCCAAAGCTTCAGATTTAGACCAATTAACTCTGTATCCCGAGAACTTAGAAAAGGAATTAATAATTCTGTGGCGGCAAAGCATAGATCTAGTAGGGTCGGAGACTAATAATAAAATATCATCTGCGTAAAGCAAAAGCTTATGTGCCACACCTCCCGCCACCACCCCTGGAAAATCATCCTCCTTTCTTATCGTGGCTGCTAATGGTTTCAGGGCAAGACAGAACAATAATGGGGAAAGAGGGCAACCCTGCCAGGTGCTCCTATCCAGAGTAAAATAATCTGAAATTAATCCATTCGTTTGTACCGCCGTTACCGGGTGTCTATAAAGTAACTTAATCCAACCAATAAAAGTACTCCCGAACTGGTACATTTCCAAAATCTTAAAAAGATAATCCCACTCTACCATATCAAACGCCTTTTCAGCGTCAAATGAGATGGCAGCGACCGGAGTCTTATCATTCGCCACTGACCACATGATATTGATGAAACGCCTAATGTTATTAGAAGAGCTACGGCCCCGAATAAACACCACCAAGGCCTTCATTAACTCACCAAGCTCCTCCTATCACAGAATCAAGAGAATTTCTTTGCTCAGCTGTCAGTTTAGGAAGTTCTAATGGTTCCACAAAGTTTCTAATATCCTCATCAGTAGACAAAGATGTGTAACTATAGAGATCAAGATAGAATTCTTTAAAAGCATTATTAATATAAATGGCTGAGGTAAATATTTCAGAGGGAATGGTAGAAAAAGACTCTCTCTGTTTTATATATCTAGCCAGAAGTTTTCCTGCCTTGTCCCCAGACTCAAAGTATTGACTGCCTTGCCCTGAATAGCCAAAACTCCACCTTCCGCAAAATAGTATTATATCTGTATTTCAATTGGGTCAATTCTCTGAGGCCATCAGACGACATTCGGCGCTTCAGTTCTGCCTCGGCACTTTTAATATTAATTTAATATAATATATATATATATATATATATATATATATATATATATATATATATATATATATATATATATATTCATAATATATTCATTATATATTAATATTATTTATTTATTTATTTTTTGGAGAAAAAAAGAATCCCTTGAAAATATATTTCAGTAGTGAATATATTGCCGCTTAACCTTAATCTTCTGTTGGGGTCTTTTTTGACCCCTTTTGAAATTTGCTTCTTTCAAAAACATGGTTCCCTTCATCTCAGTGGGATGAGGTTTGGTGACTTTTCCTACATTTACTATCTATGCACACACACAAAACTGGGCTGGAATCTGTTGGTGTAGTGGTGTGAAAAAAAAGTAACACTAACAGTGTTCGGGGTCAGATTCGACCCCCTATTGGAAATGAATGGGTGAGATGATAAAACCATGAATTTTTTTTTTTCATTTGTCAAATAAAGTCAATAAATCATCCACAATGCAGAACACACACACAGAAATGAAGGGGTGATACTGTAACAAATCCACAATGCGGAACTCACATGCTCACACACACACACACACACAAACACACACACACACACACACATAACAGATAGCATTTTTTATAGAATTTGTCAAATAAAATCAGCCACAAATGCAAAACACACACAGAAATGAAGGGTTGGGACCATAACACATCCACAATGAAGAACACACACACACGCAAACACACACAGAAAAGCATGAGACCAATACACTTCCACAATGAAGAACACACAGAGAGAGAGAGAGAGAGAGAGAGAGAGAGAGAGAGATGAAAGGGTGAGACATTACACATTCAAAATGAAGAACACACACAGAGAAATGAAAGTGTGAGACATTACACATTGTAGAGGGTTCGGGTAGGAAGGACACGGGAGCCGGTTTCACAGTCCACGTGAGTTAACTTTTAATGCAGTTGTTTTTTAGCTTCACAACAAAGTATTGGCTTTTCAGCATCACAACAAAGTATTGGCTTTTCAGTGTCACAACAAAGTATTATATAGAATACGCATTGCGTCTCTGGTCTCTCTCCCTCCATCTATCACTCCATTGGCCTTTTAAAGCCCATCTCCGTCATCACTGAAATGAGACACAGGTGTTTAATGCTAACAATCGACTTTGAAATTCACCTCCGGCCCGAGCTCCACCCTCTCCGGCACTACCGTCGCCATGGACACGGGGACCGCCTCTCTCCATAATTTAAGGAGGTTGAGGTGGTAAATTTGACGTGCTCCAACTCTATCTGTTCGTTTAACCTCATAATCGAGGTCCCCGAATCGCCGTATAAACTCAAAGGGTCCTTGCCACTTGGCGAGTAATTTTGAGCTCAGTGTGGTGAGTAATACAAGTACTTTGTCTCCCGGTGCAAATTCCTGTACCTGGGCACCCCTATTATAGAGACGGCTTTGTGTCTCTTGAGCTTGGAGCAAATTTTGTTGTGACAAATGACCCAGAGTGTGTAGCTTTGCTCGAAGATCAAGGACATATTAAATTTCATTTTTGCTTTGGGAAGGTCCTTCCTCCCACGCCTCCCATATGACGTCAAGCACCCCGTGGGGCCGGTGTCCATACAGGAGCTCGAAGGGGGAAAACCCCGTGGAGGCTTGCGGAACCTCCCTGACTGCACATAATAGGGGTTCCAGCCATTTGTCCCAATTTCTAGCATATTCGTGCACGAAATTGCGAATTATGTTTTTCAGGGTTCGATTAAATCGTTCCACCAGCCCGTCAGTTTGAGGGTGATAAACACTGGTGCGAATCTATTTAATCCCCAGCAATTCATAAAGTTCACGTAGTGTATGTGACATAAACGTTGTGACTTGGTCGGTGAGGATTTCTTTCGGAATCCCCACCCGGGAGATAATTTTGAAGAATGCCTCCGCAACACTGCGTGCTGAGATGTTGCGAAGAGGCACTGCTTCCGGATATCATGTTGCATAATCCACCATGACTAATACAAACTTATATCCACATGCTGACCATTCTAATGGCTCGATGAGGTCCATACCAATTCTTCAAAGGGGGCCTCGATCAACGGTAATGGGTGCAATGGCGCTCTTGGGGTGGCTGGTGGATTCACCAACTGACATTCTGCGCACACATCCCTGCGAATGCCAGGCCAATAAAAGCGGGCCATTAACTGGTGTAGTGTCCTCTCTTGTACTAAGTGACCCACCATAGGATTATTGTGAGCCGCCCTGAAAAGTGTTTCCCGACAGCTCCTCGGGACTAATAACTGGGTTGTATTTTTGTGGGTCTGAGTGTCCTGCGTCACTCGGTACAACCGGTCCCTAATAATTGAAAAATATAAGTATGTGAGGGCGACATCAGGCTGGAGCTGCTGGCCATCGATTACTCTCACTTGGTCAAAGGCGTGCCTAAGGGTTTCATCACGTGACTGCTCTAGAGGGAAATCCCCCTCCGGGAACTCACTAAGGGCGGGAATGCCGGAGGATTCCTCAGCCAGCACCCATCTTCGGCAGGCATCACGGAGCTGCTGGGCAAACGCGAATGGGCAGCCAACATCACTCAAGGTAAGGGAGCGGCATTGCTGACGGTGTTGCTCAGGGCTACGGCCAACCCATTGTAGGACAACAATCTTCAGCTTGACGTAGTCCAGGCGGTCCTCAGCTGGAAGTTGCTGCGCCGCGAGCTGGGCCTCCCCGGAAAGCAGCGGCAGCAGGTGGAGGGTCCATTTGGTTCGCAGCCAGCCAGAGGTGGTGGCTGACTGCTCAAAAAGGCTCACAAACACCTCCGGATCGTCCTGGGGACCCATCTTGGTGAGCAGGAGGTGCAGCTTCATCGCTGCTTCTGGGGTCGTGGCGGAGGATCCGTCTGGAGCTAGCCAGCTCCGTAAGGTCTGCTGATCCTCGGCCTGGGCTTGGAGGAGCTCCTGGAAGCGGCGTTCCTGCTCAAAGAGAGCTTGCTGGTGAGGCTCTTGGATACTGGCCAGGGCACGGATGACTTCGTCCAGCAGTGAGGTGTCCATAGCGGCCTGTCTTCTTCCTTAATTCCCGGTTTTCGGCACCACTGTAGAGGGTTCAAGTAGGAAGGACACAGGAGCCAATTTCACAGTTCACGTGAGTTAACTTTTAATGCAATTGTTTTTCAGCTTCACAACAAAGTATTGGCTTTTCAGCATCACAACAAAGTATCAGCTTTTCAGCGTCACAACAAAGTATTATACAGAATACACATTGCGTCTCTGGTCTCTCTCCCTCCATCTGTCACTCCGGCGGCCTTTTAAAGCCCGTCTCCGTCGTCACTGAAATGGGACACAGGTGTTTAATACTAACTATCACTTGGTGATGGCCCTTACCGCTTTCTCTCTCCCCAGTGACAGACACACGACCACGTCCCGCTCCACACACATCCACAATGAAGAACATACACACACATACATAAACACACACACACACAGAAATGAAAGGGTGAAACATTACACATCCACAATGAAAAACATACACACACACACACACACACACACAAGGGTGAGACATTACACATCCACATGATGGAACTGTATTCCACTACAGTTACAATTTAAATCATTGGTAATTAGAATACAGTTGCATTCAAAAAGAATTTTGATTACTGAAGAGATTACTTTATTTAATACTTAGTCCTTTCAGATGGAAAACATTTATACATATAAATGATGTGATCCAAAGTGCATTTGAACAGCGGTGAAACAATTTCTTATGTTTTCTTATGATGTGTTACATTAATACGAGCAGCCAGAGAAGTAAGTTTGAAGTAAATTTGGAGCAGAAGAAATAGAAATAAACCTTGTGTAAATTGTTAGCTTTACGCTAAGCTAAAATGCTATTTCTAGCCATTTTACATGCACGTTACCAGGCATGATCATATTTTTTTATCAAGAAAATTCATGTTGGATCATAATTTCTTTTTTTCTAGTAAGACCTTTGATATTAGGGCAAAAATCATATTCTTGATAATAATTTTTGTATTGTTTTCTTGTAAAAATATTAGAAAATCCTTAAAAAAAAGATCAATTTGATTTATCTTGTTTTAGAAACAACACTGCATATGATATTTAGGTTTTTCAGAGAATGTATTTTTAACATGTGTATTTTGTCTTACTGTACTGGCAGAGTTTTTATAGTCAAAACAAGTGAAAAAACTCTACCAGTGCTGAAGAAGTAACCCAAAATATTTAGAATACGTTACTGACCTTGAGTAATCTAATGAAATATGTTACAAATTACATTTACAGCATGTATTCTGTAATCTGTAGTGGAATACATTTCAAAAGTAACCTTCCCAACCCTGTCCACAATGAAGAACATGCACACAGACACACGCTTTGACAAAAATGAAGATTTTTTTAATGTCTAAACACACACACACACACACACACACACACACACACACATATATATATATCATCTGAAAACAAAAATCAATTTGCTGAAATCAGACAAATGAGTTGACAAATGAGTTGACCTCTGCAGCCATCTGCTGGTTATATGTTGTAATTTAATGTCTTAAGTTTTTTTTTTTTTCACCAACAGCTGGCAGATGCCCCAGTGCATGACAATATATCCCTGAATAAAATTGTGACGTAGTTAAAGTGTAAAGTTGAATTTACATAAAATGTTCTTATAAAAAAAAAAAAAAAAAAAAAAAACATTTAAGTTAGTGATATGACATTTGTTTAAAAAAAAATCATATTACAATCAAATTACACTCTTAGTGTGTGGGGGTCAAAATTGACCCCTAACACATAGCATGTACTGTAAACCCTTGAATAGAATACAAGGGTTAATAAAACAGGTAATTTAATTTCCACTGTAGTCGCAGAGTCAGTCCGCTAGAGGCGCTGATGATCACAAACCCTCATGAGCACTCGGTTTTGATTGTCACAGAAGCAGAATCAAATGAGGAAGTGCTGGAAAATAATATCGTCGAATCAGTGAATTAGATCCGAGTTTTTCTAATAAACTCATATTTGCATCTGTTGAATGTTTGGTAAGTTATTGTTTTTTCTATTTCACCTGTATTATTTATCTGAATAGGTATTTTATATGTATTAAAGCTGCACTCCTGAGAAATCACGATTGTTGATGTTTTCAGTTATGTACCCGAATGCTCTAAAAAAAATTAGAGGATTTAATGATAAATCTGTTTATTTGTTTGTATTTGAATGCTAAAACATTATCTTCATGGATATTTATGAATATATCTTATGCTGAAACTGCAAGAATTTTTGCTGCAATTCAGTCGAATATTGTAGAGTTCTCAAATGTTACATGGAAAATGTATGTACAGTCTGCTCCTTATATGCATATACATGGTTTGTTGTGTTTGTATGTTCTTTGTTCAACTGTTTGCTTGTATTATGAGCTTTTCAGATTTGTCACATTCTGGTGTGTGATGTTGTCAGGTTGCCATGGAGACCCCTGAGCCCAGTCAGGCAGATGGTGAGGAGCGGATGATGGATCTACGGCCCAGAACCCGGTCCAACCCAGAGGGTGCAGAAGACCGGCGCAGCAGCAACGGCAGCCTCAACAACAGCCTTGCATCCCCCCCGCAGCCGGCCGTGGGCAGTCGTGTAGAGGGGGAGGGAGAGGCGGCCAGCTCTGATAGCCCCCCGACTTCTGCCACCGCAATCACGACCACTGCACCTGCCCTCATCTCTGCGGCAGGAAACGCCACGACCAGCATGCCTGCGATGGCATCTACAACGAAGGAAAGACCTAAACCATATCAGCCATCCCTGCCCACCCAGATACCCCCATCTGCAGAGTTACACCTGCGGGCACCACGTGTCAACTGCCCAGAGAAAGTGGTATGTTAGTCAGTAAACACAGCTGCACAATACTTCCATCTGAGATTTGGTCTCATAGATAAGGGAATTTATGCTTATTAAAGGGTTAGTTCATCAAAAAAATGAAAATTATGCCATTATTTCTAACCTGTCATTCCAAACCTATATAAAGGAGATGTTTAGCAGAATGTTCATACAGCTCCTTTCCATAAAATGAAAGCATATAGTGACCATGGGATTTCAAGCTCCAAAAAGGCACCAAAAACTAGTGCATATGCCTCTTGTTGTCTATTTCAAGTTGTCTGAAGCCATACGAGGTGGAACAGAGAGAAACTTTAGTTGGTATTCACTGAAAATTTTCCCTACTGCCGTAGCTCTCATAAGGGTAAAATTATATGGTTTAGGAATGGCATGACAGTGAGTAAATTTAGTATTCTTATAATTTTTGTGTGAACTGTTTATATAAATGAGAGGTTTCGGTTTGATTTTACATTTTAATGTCATTCTAGTTTACCTTACAATATCTCATTTAAACAGATCATATGTTTAGACCTTTCAGAAGAGATGTCTCTACAAAAACTGGAGTCCTTCAATGGGTAAATTTGCATGTTTTAAGTTTCTTTCTGTAGTAGACAAATTGATGTTTGTATTAATGTGTTGTAAATCATTTCCATTTGCAGATCCAAGACAAATGCGTTAAATATTTCACAGAAAATGATTGAGATGTTTGTGAGAACCAAGCACAAGATAGACAAGAGGCATGAGTTTGCTCTGGTGGTGATTAATGACGACGCCATGTGGGTGAGTGGACAAAACAGCAGGATGGAACTGTTTTATTTCACTCTGACACTTTGCATTTCATCAATTTTACACTGAATCTTTTTCACACAGCTATCAGGATTCACCTCTGATCCACGAGAGCTTTGCAGCTTTCTGTATGACCTTGAGACCAATGTCTGCGAGTCCTTCAGTATCCTCCTTATCTATTTAGAGTATTATATTTATCTCTTCTTTTTTTTCTTTTATTTTTTTTATTATAAATGATCGTTTTGGACTGGGAACAAAGAATTTGTCATGATCACTCTGTTAATTTCTTAACTGTTAACTATAGATCTGGAGGATCTCCTCAATGTAATGTGAGTAACTTTTCTAACTGCTCATCTCCTAATTTGTATGCATGTGTTCTCTGTTTGATTAACACATACAGTAATCTCATCCATATAATTTCCTCCTCTTGTAGTTTGCAGAAAATTGAACTTCCACAGATGGAGAACGTTCAAACTATCCCGCCTCCCTTTGTAGTCCGAACTCTCCTTATATTCAGTCGGCATGCTGGCATGCTTCAGTTCAACCCCTCTGATGCCATCAAAGTAAGTTGCTTTGACCCAGCCTAGTGTACACTACACGACTTGCAATCGGCACCCTGCAACTTACAATCTTGTTTTCAGTCATTCTGGTGTGCACATTTCAGGACTGTAGTGTATCAACTGCATGACCATTCATCCCTGACTGAGGCCATGTGTACACTGGTATTAAGATTAATGTAATAGATAAAGTATGGGCAAGGAGGAGGCGGGAACCGGCTGAACAGTAAACATAAAGTTTAATAAGAAACTCAGCATAAAACAAACATAAACAAATACAGACACACATGCAACGCGGCCGTGTGCATCTCTCTCTCTCTCCCATGAACTGGCGCCTCCGGCTTCCCTTTATCTCGCTTTCCCACTGATCAGCTGATCCAGCGCTGGCCGTGCATCATCACGGCCCGGCTACGCCCTCCTCCTCATCACAATTAGTTTTGGGTGATCCGATTACAAATGTACAAGCGAGACATCACCATTACACCTGGTCATCTCTTTTAACCACATATCTGATTTCATGAGGACATCAATCATTATGTCTGTGTTTTACTGAATTATATTAAAGAACTAAAAATGAAAGACGGGAAAGAAAGCGCTAAAAACCAATGCACAGTTTCTCTTAATCTTTCGCAAACATGAGATTTAGAGCAGAATTGAGTTTTTTTTAGTGTGGTACCTGTAACTGAGCTTCTAATGCACATGCTGTTCATATCTGTGTCCCTGTTGTGCATGTTCATGCTTTCACTTTTTTACATTTTCAATCTTATGCTTATTTCAGCTGCTTTTAGCATTGTCCCATTTGAAACGGATTGCCCAAAATGCATCTTAAAATTATGATAACGAAATTCATTCGCAAACTCGTGCAGTTTATTCTTGATAACATGTCAACAAACATGAAAGAACGGCTCTCGCCCAGCTTTCATCATATTTGCAAAAGTGAAAAAAGAAAAACAGCTGAAAATATTAAAGTAAGGAGATGATGTTTTATTTTTTGATGTTTTTTGATGTTTTATCCGGCTTCTCAATTAATTTCTCTCCTCTTGCGCTCTCTATTTCATTGACTCATTGTCAGTCTCTTGCTCGTCGGGACAGTTCGCACACCTGACGACAAGACGTCAAGATGTCAAGCTGATTTGAAATCTGTCGGAGCATCTGGGACTAGTCTCGGTATGTCGCAGGAGTGCACACAATAACCGACCATTCGTCGTGAGATCTGGGACTTCTCGTCGCAGACCAGTCAGCGACTCAAAACATCAAAGGAGACGAGCTGGAGTCGTGTAGTGTACACAGTTATACAGACTTACAGTTGTGTGGGACCTGGTCTGAGAGGCTGTTAAACGGAATCTGTTATTAAAGATAATGTGTTATACGACTAACTGTGTGTTCTAAATGAGAAGCGTAAATGTAGTTAAATCAATGTGTTTTAAACGAAAGCATATTAGTGTGTACGTGGTCAGAGAGAGATGGATTGATTGATAGATGGATGGATTGACATACATATACTATTAATGTATTTTGAGAAACTTTGTGAAAAATAGCATTTTCTTCATGTTGTTCTCTTCCTCTCCAGAAAATGCTGCAGTCTCCCTATTTTTTCTTTGATGTTGTTTATCTTCATAACGGAACTGAAGAGCAGACAGAGGACACTAGCTGGAAGGTTTTGAACTTCCCATTATTCCCTGATTATTTATTAGTATTTTTATTTAATCTACTAAAAACTTTGTGTCTGTATTTTTAGGACGTGTATGCCTCCTTCAGTGAGTTGGACTCTAAGGGGATGTGCTATCGTTTTGAGGTGTCACTGTGTGGTCCTGCTATTGAGCTGCACAACTGCATGGCCAAACTGCTCTGCCACCCGCTGCAGAGACCCTTCCAGAGCCATGCCTCATACAGCTTGCTGGAAGATGACGACCCGCAAGAGACTGAGGCCACAGTGTAATGCCATTGATGATTTCACTCAATGGACTGCTTAAATATTACTCAAATCTCCTTGAGTAACAATCAGAGACTGAGGAACTGAAGGAGTGACCTATGAATTACTGCATATATGTGTCTTTGTGCACAATTTCCATGCTGGCAATGTCTCGTTTATTACTTTTGAAGTTATCTGGGAAAGCAGTCATAACCACAGTAGCTTAAGACTACTGTGGAACTGTTAACTACTGCTGGTTTGATCAAGTTCTGTTGCTCTTAGCACGAGAGAGCTAACCAGGGTTAGTTTTGTGAATGTCATCTTTAAAAATTCTGGTTTCTGAAAACTTGTGTTACTGTATATGTCAGTTTATAGACAGGTACAGATTGTCTGAAGGGAAGTCATACATCATACTCCTCTTTTTTTTTTAAAGATGAGCTCATGCGAATGGTCACTAGAGCTATATTGATTGGATCTTTAACCTGATGTGCTAATGGTTTGGTGATGGTTTATATCGATCGATAGCATCTCATATATAAATATACAATATCTTATATAATTAAATAAATGTAAATGCTCTTTGTGATTTATTCTGTGACTCATTCTACATGGGCATGAGAAGTGTTTTAAATACAATAACAATGTGCTGTTTGCAGAGATTAACCAGCATGACTGGGGGCCACTGTTGTCTTTAAATGCATATGGCGTTAAAGGTACACGTGGTCATTTTTTCCTCATTAAAAAGTTTTACTCCTTAAGCCTGAATTGTCATTTTTAAACGTATGTATAAAACTATGAGCACTCGCATGAGATAAAGACTCCTGTCAAATCAGTTACCTTATAAAAGCTGTTTTATTCTACATAGAGAGGGTCCCTTCATGGTGGCAGCCATGTTAAGATCACATGACCAGCCAAATAGTATTCGCTGCTTCTCAGTAACCGCCATATTATTGGACAATTTCACTCATGGATTTAATGAATCATGGCTGAAGGTGAGTAGTGAATTTCTACAGGTACAATGCCATCTTTCATTTTAATTGTTTACATTTGAATGATGCTGTATTTCAGTGTAAGTCCAAGAGTCAGAAAAAGTTTTTATATTTTAATGACAGATTAGTAAAACAAATATGTTTTCATTAGAATAATAACGCACATAACACACGCAATATCAGAGATACTGTAAATTTAGAAAGTAAATAGCCAGATTCAGTTTGGTTCATGTTGACTTTAAAATATGCCAGCTGTAAAGGCTATTCAGTGGAATATCCACTAAAAATTAGATGTTTCGTCATTTTAAATATGCACATTCAAAAAGAATCTTCGCTGAATGTTTTGAACTCAGTGTATTTTTGTATCGAGGCATTATTATGTGTTTATTGGCCTCCACAAGGGGTCGCAAGAGTACACAGGAAAAATAAAGTCACTACTCTCCAAAAAACATCTCTTTAATTTTTTATTAAATTACCTTTTAGGCTTATTAACCGAAAATGTTTGTGACTTATTTTTATTTTATTTTTTCCATAATGTGAATGCTCCTTTTCATTTTTTAGAATGTAAATATCCGTTCAACACACGAACTCTTCTAACCTGTGATACATTTTCCGGCTGTTTAGCAGCACTAAAGTTCACAAATAATAGTCGGAAGAGTGCATTTAGGTCACGTTTGCTGTGTTTTGTCTCCTTTATTGTTTTAATAATCATTAACCTCTTTTCACTGTGCACACTTCTTAATTCTGAGAAGTATTTTGTTCCAAGCTGTAAACAAAGTTGGAGGAAACCCTTAAACAAAGTGCAAATTCTCAGAAAAAGTCTTTAGACTTCGCCAACAAATGCCAACATTAAATGTACATACAATTAGCATTACAACAGAACCATAATTTACTCAATGACTTTTTTCCTTTAATGCCATTGTTCATTTAAAACATTTAAATTCTGTCATCATTTACTCACCCTTATGTTATACCACACTCATATGACTTTCTTTAGCAGAATGGCTTGGGGACGTCTTTTCCATACAATGAAAGAGAATGGGTATCAGGGGCTGTCGAGCCCCAAAAATGATGAAAGAGCACCATAAAAGTGGTCTATTTGACTCATGTGCTATATTTCCAGTCATATGGAAAGGTGCCGTAAGTGATTTTTTTCATGGAAAGGTGCACAAAAGATGTTCTTACTCCCTAAAAGATATTACTGAAATAAGTGTCGTGAGATATCTCACCTGTCTCTGTGACAGCTCTAGACTACACCGATCAGCCACAACATTAAAACCACCTGACTAATATTGTGTAGGTCCCCCTCGTGCCACCAAAACAGCGCCAACTCGTATCTCAGAATAGCATTCTGAGATGCTGTACTTCTCACCACAATTGTACAGAGCTGTTATCTGAGTTACCGTAGACTTTGTCAGTTTGAACCAGTCTGGCCATTCTCTGTTGACCTCTCTCATCAACAAGGCATTTCTGTCCACAGAACTGCCGCTCACTGGATGTTTTTTGTTTTTGGCACCATTCTGAGTAAATTCTAGAGACTTTTGTGTGTGAAAATCCCAGGAGATCAGCAGTTACAGAAATACTCAAACCACCCCATCTGGTACCAACAATCATCCATGCGATTATCTAATCAGCCAATCGTGTGGAAAGGACCATAGCTAGTGGGGTGAAAAGTGGTAACAATTCTAGGGGCCCACAGGTCCAGGGGGGCCCCACGTCAAATTCTAAACTGTATTTTCTAATAGGAAAGTGGCCCAGAGCAATAAACATTTAGGAGTCCCTGAATACCTTGCTACAGCCCTGCGTGTGGCAGCAGTGCAGTGCATAAAATCATGCAGATATGGGTCAGGAGCTTCAGTTAATGTTCACATCAACCATCAAAATGGGGAAAAATTTTGATCTCAGTTATTTAGACCATGGCATGATTGTTGGTGCCAGATGAACATTCTGCAAATATATCTCCTATTGGGTTCCACAAATGAAAGAGAGCCAAACGGGACTGGAACAACATAACGGTAAGTAAATGATTACAGAATTTTCATTTCTGACTGAACTAAACCTTTAAATGAAATCTTTCATAGCACTCCAATGTGGGCTTGCAGTACTGAACAGATGTCGTGATCTCGCTCTGATCTCTGATATCCTGTAATAACCATAGCTAATCTGTCTTTATTTTCATTGATCTTTAGTGCTTGTCTGTATTTTGTAAATTCAGCTTCCTGTTTTTGTCTTATAACTCATCTGCAACCTGTAAGGTCATTTTGTGAGAACTTTTAGTCTTTTACAAATACCCCCCACCATAAATTAGATTTTCCGCTGAGGATGGATTGGCAAAGAGACAATGAACTCAGGAAAACCCCTGACTTTCTTTATGTTCCCTATTCACACTCTCCCAAACACAACTGTCAGCTGCGAGCGTCATCATGCGTCCGTGATCAAATGTGCTACCGCTGCCTGGACTTATGGGAGTGTTTGTTATTCATTCCTGCGATGAGGATGACGGGTCAGTATTGCTGATCCTCTGATTCCACCGATAGTCTCTATGGCTCTGCAGGAAACATTTTCAGATGGGTTGTTTTCATTATGTTTGTACCTGGTCTGATCCAGGAAGGGTCTACTTTTGACTTTTGCAGGAACATTGTTTGTCCTGGCTGAAGTGTGTGTACATTAGGATTGGATAATATGTGTGATTCCAAAATTAATAAAAAATGAATAGTTGATTTACATTTAAAATGGAGAGATATCAAAGTTGATAACAAGAACATTTAAAAATATTTAGATTTTTGCATTTCTGGCAGACACCTTAATAGTTGCATTCAAGGTATGCATTTTATTAGACCATGCATTCCCTGGTAATCAAACCCATGACCTTGACATTGTTAGTGCTGAGTTAGTACTGAGTTACAGCAACACATAAACCTCAATATTAGAGATTGTTCACAATCTTTCCATGATTATTTATAAAGATAAAATAAATCAAAACAATTCAAGCATTTGGGGTATACATTTTATCAATGCATGCTTTCCCTGGGATTCAAACCCATGACTTTGACAGCTAAATGAACACATAAACCTCAGTATAGAGATTGTTCAATGAAATGATTAAAACATTTGGGGTATACATTTTATCAGTGCTTGATAGGATGAGATGGGAATAGAGCCCATGACCTTGACAGCAACATGAACACGTAAACCTAAAATGATCAGTGCATGCTTTCCCTGGAATTTGAACCCATGGCCTTGACAGTTTCATGAACACAAAGCTCAATCTAAAGATGTTCACAATCATCCCATGATGATTGATAAAGATCAATTGTAATGATTAAAACAATTGATCAGTGCATGCTTTCCCCGGGAATCAAACCCATGACCTTAACAGCTACATGAACAAAATCCACAATATAGAGATTGTACACAAACACCCCATGTTGACTGATAAAGAATAAATGATTAAAAAAGTGCATTTGGGAGGAGTCACGTGACGCCATGCGAGGATCGGATGTGTGAACGGTGAGCTCTGCGCACTTTGCTAGTTTTAACACCTTTTATGACATAAACTGGTTAGATTCAATACACTCTGTTCTAGGAGGACAATATGTCAAAGAATTCAAAATCCTCGGGCTCGGGTTTTTCTTTTTTCTGTTTTGTTGTACTAGGGGATGTTCGGGGTTTGATTGTTGCACTAATGTTGGGATGTGGTCTTTATAATCTTGTCTTTGACACACGATCTATTTTGTATAATATGTCAAAATGTCAAATGTTAATATGAGTGGATTGTCTCTCTCCATGTGGAATGTGAATGGGTTGGGGCACCCCATAAAAAGAAGGAAGGTTATTTCTCTTCTTAAGTGTAAGAAATATGATATAGTGTTTCTTCAAGAAATGCACCTTTCTCCACAGGAAGCTGAAAAATTTGGAAAGATATGGGGTGGACATGTTTTGATAGTGCTGGCTCGAGTAAGAGCAGGGGATTCATAAGTAAACATCAACAATTCAATGTCTCAAACAGACTAAAGATAAATTAGGAAGAGTCATTATAGTTTTAGCTGAAATTCAGGGACAAAGTCTTATTTTGGCTAATATTTATGCACCTAACATTGATGAGCAGGGCTTTTTTATAGATCTTGAAGGGATGTTGCAAGCCGCTGGCACCCCTCATGATATAATTTTGGGAGGAGACTTTAATCTTTTGATGGACTCAGTCCTTGAACACAGTGAAGCATAAGTGTGTAAACCCCGTAGAGCAACATTGACGCTTCACAGGATGTGTAAAAATCTTGGTCTTTCGGATATTTGGAGACTTTTGAAACCATCTGGTAGAGACTATACAATTTTTTCATCAGTCCATAAGATTTATTCTAGAATAGATTTTTCTTATATATATATATATATATATATACAAATCCCTCATTTCATCTGTTGTTGATTGCTCAATTGGAAATATCTTAGTCTCGGATCACACCCTGGTGAGTTTAGAGGTGTTGCCACATATAGAGAAAAATAAATCATATAGTTGGCGCCTTAATGTGTCCCTTTTGCAAAATCCTGATTTCCAACAAATGTTAATGACTGAAATCAGTGTTTATATGGAGACCAACTGGTCCTCGGTATCCTCTGTGGGCGTGCCTTGGGAGGCACTTAAGGCAGTTCTTAGGGGCCGTATCATACAGTATGCCTCATTCATCAAAAAATCCAAAGCACGAGAACTTGTGGAGTTGGAAGGAAATATTAAAAGTGCAAAGGCAGAGCTGAAGTGCCGTATATCATCTGATGGCCTCAGAGAATTGACCCAATTGAAATACAGATATAATACTATTTTGTTGCAGAAAGTGGAGTTTTGGTTATTGAGTTCAAGACAGTCATATTTTGAGTCGGGGGACAAAGCAGGGCAGCTTTTGGCTAGATTAAGCAGAGAGAGTCTTTTTCTACCATTCCCTCAGTGAAATCTACTGGTGGTGAAATTTTTACCTCAGCCATTGATATTAATAATGCCTTTAAAGAATTCTATCTTGATCTTTATAGTTCCACATCTTCGTCTACTGATGAAGACATTAGAAACTTTGTGGAACCATTAGATCTTCCTAAACTGAAGACTGAGCAAAAATTTTTTCTTGATTCTGAGATAACCTTGGAGGAGCTTGACGAGGTAATTAAGTCCCTACCTGCTGGCAAGGCTCCAGGGCCAGATGGTTTTGCTGCAGAATTTTTTAGATCCTATGCTACAGAACTGGCTCCACTTTTGTTAGAAGTTTATACTGAATTATTAAAGAAGGGAATGCTTCCTCCAACCATGACACAAGCCCAGATCAGTCTGATTCTTAAAAAGGACAAAGATCCAAGCGAGTTTAAAAGTTACTGTCCAATCTCCCTGATCCAACTAGATGTAAAAATGTTGTCAAAAAATTTGGCTAACCGATTAAGTAAGGTTATGACATCACTTATACATATAGATCAGGTGGGGTTTATTCAGGGCCGCAGCTCTTCTGATAACATCAGGCATCTCATCATTATCATGTGGTCAGTAGCAAATGATCAGTCTCCAGTCGCTGCCATCTCACTTGACGCCGAAAAGGCTTTTGATATGGTAGAATGGGATTATCTTTTTAAGATTTTGGAAATGTATGGGTTGGATTAAGTTACTTTATAAACACCCTGTAGCAGCGGTACAAAAAAATGGATTAATTTCAGATTATTTTACTTTGAATAGGGGCACTCGGCAGGGTTGCCCTCTTTCGCCATTATTGTTCTGTCTTGCCCTGGAACCATTAGCAGCCGTGATAAGAAAGGAAGATGATTTTCCAGGGGTGACGGCGGGAGGTGTGGCGCATAAATTTCTGCTTTACGCAGATGATATTTTATTATTCGTCGCTGACCCCACTAGATCTAAGCCTTGCCTCCACAGAATTATTAATTCCTTTTCCAAGTTCTCAGGATACAAAGTCAATTGGTCTGAATCCGAAGCTTTGGCTTTGACAGCATACTCTCCAGTAACGGCCTTCCAGTCGGGTGCCTTCCAGTGGCCCAAACAGGGCATTAAGTATTTGGGAATTTTATTCCCAGCAAATTTGTCTGATTTAGTCAGAGTTAATTTTGATCCCTTAATAAAAAGGTTTCAAATGATGTGGACAGGTGGGTATAAGGGGGTTCAGTGGAAAGGAGGAGGCGAGAACCGGCTTAAGAATATAAATAATAATTTAATAAACAACTTAAACAAAACACACAACTATAAACATACAGTACAGCTGCCTGTAATTCTCTTTCTCTCGAACTGTCGTCCCCGGCCACCTTTATCCCTCGCCGCCCCATCAGGCTGATTGGGGACCGGGCGTGCGTCATTCCAGCCCGGCCCCGCCCTCCTCGGCTCTACACTCCTCCCGGCGTTGCCTCAGGCCGGGGAGCCCCCGGCATGATGTACATCCCCCCTTCCTCTCCGGGGGGGGGCGTGCCTTGCGCCCCGACTGCCGGCGGGTTATCCCTGCCTTCCTCGACCTGGGAGGAGACAGGAGGGGAAAAACAACAACAAAACAAAATAGGCGAGGGAAAGGCCAACACGGAGCGACAGAGAGAGAGAGAGGAGAGAGAGAAAAAGAAACTCACCGGTTCTCTGATGCGCCGTCGCGTGGTCCTCGATCACTCCTCCACCCTCTCAGGCGGATGGCAGCCACTCCTCCCCGGGCGGACCGGAGTCAGACCTCTGACCCCCAGCGGACAGAACGCCCCTCCGCGTTCCCGGCGTCCCATGGGGACACTCCTCCGCCCCTGGCAGCGGCCCTACCACTCCAGGCGGTTGGGAAGTCGCTTCCCTCCTCCCCCTGCAGACAGCGGTCTTCTCTCGACCCCTCAGCGTTCCCGGGGGACGGCAGGGCACTCCTCCGCCCCCGGCAGCGGCACCCTCGCTCCAGGCGGTCGGGGAGTCCCATCCCCACTCGCCTCGCGGACGGAAGCCGTTCACCGCGTCCAGGTGGTCGGGCTACTCCGTCCCCCGTCGAAAGGCAGCGGCGCTCCCCTGGGTGGACAGAAGTGTCGAGGACTCTGCGACAGGAATCCCTCCTCCTTCCCGGGTTTTGGCACCAGTGTAAGGGTGTTCAGTGGAAAGGAGGAGGCGAGAACTGGCTTAAGAATATAAATAATAATTTAATAAACAACTTAAACAAAACACACAACTATAAACATACAGTACAGCTGCCTGTAATTCTCTCTCTCTCGAACTGTCATCCCCGGCCGCCTTTATCTCTCACGTGCCCCATCAGGTTGATTGGGGACCGGGCGTGCGTCATTCCAGCCCGGCCCCACCCTCCTCGGCTCTACAGTGGGCTTCATTACACTTATCGATGATTGGGAAGGTTAATGTAAATAAAATTAATTGTATTCCAAAATTCAACTACTTGTTACAATCTCTCCCTATAGATGTCCCCCTCTCTTATTTCAAGCAATTTGATAGCATAACGAAGTCCTTCATTTGGAATGGTAAGCGTGCCAGGTTAAATTTCAATAAGTTACATAGGCCGATTGACAAAGGTGGGTTAGGCCTACCCAAGATTTTGTTTTATTATTATGCATTCGGTCTCAGACATTTGGCTCATTGGTCGCTTCCACCTGAGTGAGCCCCTCCCTGGTTTTGTAATGAAAAGGAAGCTCTTGCCCCATCTCACCTCTGCATAGCCTTTCGATCAAATTAATCGGAGAAGTTAAGTCACACCTGTTATTTTGCATTTACACTCGATATGGACAAAAGTGTCCAGAGTGTTTAATGCAGATATTTATTTAAACGTAGCCTCGAGCATATGGCAGAACCCTAAACTATACATTTATAAGTCCCCTTTCTGTTGGTCAGATTGGATAGTGAGGGGTTTATAACACTCGGTGACCTATATGAGAGTGGAGTATTGAGACCTTTTGAAAATTTGGTTTAAAATTTTGGAATTCCCAGATCTCAGTTTTATAAGTATTTACAGCTGCGTCACCTACTCTGCACTGTTTTTGGGAAACACGCACCCCCCCCCCAGTATGGCAGATACTCTGGGAGTGGTGATTACTGCTTTTGGAAAAGGTCAGGAGGCATCAGTGTATTACTCCTTGCTAGTTCAGAGTCTGGGGGATGGAGCTTTAACCTCTATCAAGAGATTATGGGAGAAAGATTTAAACTTGGTATTGGAGGAGGGAGTGTGGGCTAAAATTCAAAAAAAAAATCAAGTCTACATGTAGAGATGCAAGGGTGCACCTTATGCAATTTAAGATATTACATTGATTCTATTGGACCCCCTCTTGATTGTATAGGCTTGGTCTTAAAGACACACCCACCTGCTGGTGATGCAAATCAGAAGATGGGGACGTAACCCATATATTTTGGTGGTGTGTTAAGATCCAAGAATTTTGGTTGAGGGTTCAGAGTTTTATGTGTGACGTATTGGGAACTCAAATTTCATTTTGCCCCAAACTCTGTATTTTAGGTGATGGGGCGGTCATTAATATAGGGGATAAATACATAAAAAATTGTGTCCTAGCCAGTGTTATGATTGGCAGACAAATCATTCTTAGGGGAAGGAAGTTGGCTGGAGCGCCCTCGTTTCAAGAGTGGCACACAGAGATGGGCAGGGTGGTGGCATTTGAGGTAATGTCGTATAGAAGGCTAGGTAGCATGGATGTGTTTAATAAAAAATGGGGCAACTATTTGGCCTTTTTGGAGGGTTCTCGGGGAGGGGCATTGGAGGGAGATTTGTAGTTTTAAATCTATGATTTTTTTTTTTTTTTATCTGTTCTTAAGTGTTTCCTCTTGTCTGTTTTAAATGGGGGGGGGGTGTACACTTTATCAGTGCATGGTTTCAATTCCCAGGGTTTCATGAACATAAACCTTAATCTTGAAATTTTTCACAATCATCCCATGATGATTGATAAAGATCAAACGAAATGATTAAAACAATGCATTTGGGGTATACATTTTATCAGTGCCTGATAGAATGGGAACCGAACCCATGAACTTGGCAGTAACATGAACACATCATATAAACCTCAATTGATCAGTGCATGCTTTCCCTGGGAATCGAACCCATGATGGTCACAATGTTATGAAAATATTCTGCAGTGCTTTCACACTTGTGTGGCCAATGACATGTAAACAATCTAGAGACTGTTCACAAACATCTCATGATGACTGACAAAGATCAAATGGAATGACTAAAACAGAGCATTTGGGGTATACATTTTAGCAATGCATGTCCTGGTAATTGAACCTATAACCATGACAGCTAAATTAACAAATAAACCTCAAACTAGACGTAGTTAACAAACATGTCATGGTGATTGACAAAGATTAAATTATTAAAGTGCATTTTGGGGTATATATTTTATCAAACCCATGACCTTGACAGTTACAGGAACACTTAAACCTCAATCTAAAGACTGTTAACAAACATCCCATGATGACTGGTAAAAATAAAATGAAATTATTAAAAACAGTGCATTTTGGGTATACATTTCAAATGCATGCTTTCCCTGGGAATCGAACCTAAGACTTTTACAGCTGCCTACATGAACATATAAACCTCAATCTAAAGATTGTTAAACATCCCATGATGATTGATAAAGATCAAATGAAATGTTATAAACAGTGCAATTGGCATACATGTGCATGTTTTTCCTGGGATTCGATCCCATGACCTCGACAGTCACCATAACACCTAAACATCAATCCAGATCCCATGACTGATAAAGATAAAATATTTTAAACGTTTTCTCACAACATTGACTGCTGTGATTGCTGTCAATATCATTCATTCAATAGCTGGGGCTGTGGTTTACATTGTCATGGTCTTGTCTGACTCTAAGTGAAACTAAGGGAGGAGCTCTGGTTTGTTTATCTCTGGTGATCCCTGTATGTCCAGTATGAAGTAACGATAACCTCTGGAGTTGTGTCTTGGGGAGGGCCAGGAAAGAGTCACACCGGGGGAAGTGTGTCTCTACATTTATAAACACAACTACTGCTCCACACTCTGGTAGAATTGTTTACATGTCACTGGCCACACAAGTGTGACAGCACTGCAAAATATTTTCATAACCTTGTGACCATTGTTTTTTTATAACAAACATCTAGATTCGAAATCTTCACACAGTGCTTGTTGGGGCCCCTACTGAGTCCATTTTTTCCTAACAACTGAACACTAAACGCTGGTGTGCAGAAATGTACAACAACAGCTACTCTCGGGCAACACTTGGTCTGGAGGCGAAACAAATCCACAAGGCGAAAGGGAAAAGCTGTGGCTACTACATGAGGATCGTGTTCTTCTTCTCTTCTCTGATCCAGTCGCTCATCATTGCCAGTCTGGTTCTTTTCCTTGTCTATGGCCAGCCAGAGAAGACCGCGGAGGAGAAGAGGGTGGAAGAACTTGAAGTGGCTTTTAACAAACTGTCCACAGACAACAATAAACTCAGAAAAGAGAAAGCTGACCTAGCCAGTGCCCTCAAAATGAAAACTGGAGAGAAGGATGCAGCGGACAAAGAGATAACAAAACTAAAAACAGACTTGAAT
Organism: Myxocyprinus asiaticus; assembly: GCF_019703515.2. Lineage (NCBI taxonomy): Eukaryota > Metazoa > Chordata > Actinopteri > Cypriniformes > Catostomidae > Myxocyprinus > Myxocyprinus asiaticus. Next base: position 23,194,018 of record NC_059378.1, on the reverse strand, counting down.
ACAACCACCATTAAGAACAAACAATTGCTCAACAGTCTTGTAAGTTATTTGATTGTTTGTGTGTGAACCTTGCGAAAACATGTTCAGGTCATATTTCACCTCAAAAATCAAAAGAAAAAAATTAAGAAATTATGTTTTGCATAAAAATGTATTCTTTTAGAAACTTTAGGAGTTTTTGCATTTTTTGTGAAATTTCAAAAGACATTTTCCTCAGAATTTCTCATTACTGTAGATATTTTGATTTTTTTTTTCATTGTTATTATCATTATGCTCATTGATGATTCTCATTACCATAATATGCTAATGTAAAAAAAATGAATACTATATTTTTTATAACAATTAGAATACATTTAAGGTAGTACAACAAATACTACCATGATACATTTAAAATGCTAAATTTTTCTTTGCATTACTGTAATGAGAATGATTGTTTTATTTTTAGAATTACAATAATATGACATATGTGTGTGTGTATATATATATATATATATATATATATATATATATATATACACACACACACTGTATATGTATATATTTCTTTCTTTTGAAGTGAAATATTACCCAGATAACTTCTTGATTAAGATTTATCTTTTTGTTAAATTTCCAAAAGACTTTTTGATGGTTTAAAAAAACACATCAAGTAAACCTTGTGTGAATACACTGGACTTTGTAGTAAATGCATCCTTGGTATTTTAATCTCAGACAACGTCCAACAGTGACCTCAGTAAATTGAGGCTTTCAGCCACCCGAAATACCCCAATCCAGTGTCCACCAAGCAACTCTCAAAGTAGTAAGTGCAATAACCTATCAATGAATTAACATATTGAAACAAAAAATAAGTAAGATTTCTATAGATATTACTCAGTGGTTTCTCTTCTAAGGTGAAGTAAAGTCTTTGCAGACTCTTTTGGAGCAGCAGAAAGCTCTGTATGGAATCCTTCAGAGCAACTTCAGCCAGACGGTGCAGTACCTTAAAGCTGACTTGGACAACACAGTCAAGGACAAAAATGACCACCATAGCATGGTGATAAAACTGAGGAAGGACAACATAGATTTAAAATCCCAACTTGATGTTTACACCAAGAAATGCAAAGAAGACTTTGCCCAATCTCTTCAAGGCATCCAGACAGTCACAAATTCCTTCCTGAGCAAGATTGACAACTTCTTCCCCCACTCTACCACGTTTCATCTCACCTGCCAGAAACAGCATGAACAGATGGAGAGGATTCGCTCCAACTGCTCCAGCCTCTCACGACAGGTTGAGGACAAGTTCCAGAGCTACCTGGACAAGGTGGGAGAGAAGGTCTCAGACATTCAGAGGCAGAGCAGTCAACTGGAGGTTAAGAATGGGTATCTGACTTCAGAGCTGGACAAGTGCAAAACAGGTCGGAAGGAAGAGGCTGCAGAAAGCAGCAAACAGTTGCAGGACGCCCAACAGAAGTTCGACAGACAACTGGAGCAGCTTCTAAGGGATCAAACCAGACTGAGGGAAGCAAAAGAACTATTAAACACCCAGCTTGTCCTGAAGGATGCCACCATTATGTCTTTGCAAAAGGACTGTGTAAAACAGGTAAAAGCACTTTTAAGACAGTATGTCAGAGCCACAAGCATCAACAAATGGAATTGCAAAAATAATGATTGTTGTTAAACATAATTCCCAAAGACTTACCCCATTGGTTGAGCCAATGTGTCTCTTGTCAGGATGCTTAAACAAACTAAGAAATGTTGTGTTAGCATCACAGAGACAGTGTTTACACATTTTTGGGGAAATCAACCTACAAATGGCTTACTTAGTTGTCTCTGCATATTAAGCTGGGATTCGACAAAGAATTTTGACATAAAAAATATTACACTTTAACTATAATCAGGAACTATATTAGCATGAAGAGCAGTGAAGGCTTTTGTGCCTAAAACTCAAATTAAGAAAATAAGTTGCTGAAATTTCTCCAATGTGGCCTCTTTAGCATGTTCAAATGCTGTAGTGTGGACTGTAATTTACTCAGTTGAATGTTTCTGCTTTTTTTCAGCTCAAACCTGCTGGTCTTCAAGCCCCAGGTACAGCGGGCCTGCAGCCTCCTGCACCAGCTCGGAGCCACTAACTAAAAAAAAGTAAGTGATCTTCAACTGTCAGGGGGCCGAATTTCATTTGAAAATGAGCATTACTAGGCCATACTCATTCTGGAGATACTTGGAGTGAATACTCTGAAGGGTCCAGGACATTACTCTATTGTATCCGTTTGGTATACCTTAGACAAAGACATTCGTCACTGGCACTGATCTTTGATTAATACCTTAAAGGAATATTCCAGGTTCCATACAATATAAGGTCAATCGACAGCATTTGTGGCATAATGTTGGCTACCACAAAAACTCATTTCTGACTTTTTCCTCTTTTTCTTTAAAAAGAGCAAAAATCTGGGTTCCAGTGAGGCACTTACAATGAAGTGAATGGAGCCAATCTGTAAACGTTAAAATACTGTTTCAAAAGTATAGCCACAAGACATAATCAATATGCACGTTAACTTGATATTAGTGTGATCAAATAGCCTACTAACCCATTTCTGTGTAAAGTTATAGCCAATTTGATCTCCTTGTTGCCATAACGATGTAATGTCAACAAACCCTGAAACCCTAAAATGATTGTAAAAATTGTTTTAAACAGATTTACAGCTTAAATAATTAGTTCGAGTTTTAACAAAAAATTAATGTAAGTGCTTTTATAAAATTATAAGCCTCAGATTTCTGCCTTTAAACCCTCCAAAAGTTGGCCATATTCACTTCCATTGTACATACCTCACTGTGAGTATACATCCTTTTTAAAGAAAAGGATGTATGAGTCGACATAATGGTTTGAGGTAATCAGCACTATGAGTAATAACTTATTCTCGCAGTGCCCTTCAAGGAATTTCCCCAGGACACTGGAATTTATGTTAATAACCATCTGCATTTTCAGACAAAGTGACATGTGACTGGTCATTTTTTAAATTTGAAACAAAACATGCAATACTTTATGTAAAACATACTATTTCATAATTCACAAAGTGATATATAATTTCACAATTTTAAATATTATGCTATTTAAAAGTAATTATATATTAATTATATTAATATAATTAATATTCAAATTAATTTTAATATTAAAACTCTTTGAGATTTTAGAGTTTATGCTTTGTTTTGAGAACTGACACATCTCAAACTGAGTCATTCAGAATTATTTTATAAAAGTTGTTTTCCTCTTTTCCATAGGTTGGGTGAAGAGAAGGGAATGATCTGAACCTCAAGGCCAGACTCTGAGTTCGAAGTGTCTAAAGGTTTTACGTGTGGGAGTTTCCTGATTTTGAGCCTGTGATCTCTTTTGTAAATAATGCCGTCACTGTGGATTACTGTAAATGTACATGCACTAAAAAATTTTAGTTCATTGTATAGTTTTATTTAAGGGTCAGGGACTGTGAACTTGACATGAAGTACTTTTGTGGTCTTATTATAAGAGTAGTGCAGACCTAACAAATATGAGCTGCCTGAAACAATGTTAAATAGAAGACTGCCTTTTCTACAAGCACAAGTTTATCATTAAACACAGAAAGTTGAGATTCTGCCGACAACTCCTAGAAGAGAAAATATTAAGATCTTTGCATTATAAGAATTGTGTTTCAGTGAATATTGTTTAAACCATCTGCTGGTTTTAATGTCCTTTTTAACTGTTTTCTTCCAAATAATTGGCCCTTGTTCATATGTTGATTTAAATATTTTGAATAAATAAGACAATTTTTTTTTTCATCAGTATGTACTGCCAACTCCAACTTTATATTACATTTATGTACTATACAGTAAAAATTTTAATATGTAAATATATGTTTTCAGAGTAAGGTAAAGGTTTTATGATTTGAAAAATGTTAAACAGAAAAGCATGATGCAAACTATTAAGATTCAGCAATATTGTTAGGTTACTAATCAAATGTAATCAAATGTGAGACAATTATCATGTAAACAGCACTGTACAAACTTGCAAAAGGTCTGATTTCCATTGAAGCAAACAAGATGATGTTTAGAACAGTCCCAAATCATGCATGTTTTACCCTGATCATATAATTAGCTATTTAAAATTCCGTATTAAATTAGAAAAATTACTTACACAATTTTACTTAATGACTAATTAAAGGTTAATGCAGAATGGAAAATATACAACCTTTACTCTAAAGACCTACACTACAATTTAAATATTAAATATTTGGCTGCGGTGTGTGTATGAAGAGGTAGGGAGGGAACTAAAGATTAATATGAAAAAAAAAAAAAAACAGAACTCCCCCCATGCAGGAAATCATCTAGGTGGAATAAACATCTTTGCTTTATGCATTCATAATTAAATAAATTATCATTCCACAGGAATCTGTTTGTTCCAGGGCAGTCCTTCATAAACATGGTGGCCTCTCCACCAATCTAACACAGTAGAGCAAAGGCCAGTGAGATTTATGGGACCCTTTTAACCCCACTAATCCGCAGAAATAACAGCTCATTAGCATCATGAATGAGAGGAAGACAGAAGGTACAGCACACTGCACAAAGATCCTCGCACACTGATGTCGTCAATCGGGTGAGGAGTTCAACGAGCACACATAAATATTTAAATGAATGTCGGATTGACAGGAGAACAAAGGGCCGAGGGGACCATTTCTGAACACCTCCTTCCTACACAGCCAGTACATTCGAACACAGAGAATGCTCAGTTACATTAGGATGCTGCCAGAACCCTTAAGCTTTATGTAGCAAGTACAAATACAGATGCCCCCTGCCAAGGCTGGTGTGAAGTCATTCCTTTGATAGGAGACATTGGGAGGAAATGTAATTGTTTTGGGGGCAAACCAGAGATTTGACACAAACTCCCGCATGCAATAAAAAAAATGTTTTAATGAATTTCTTCAGTGAGAATTTATGTTGCCAGTTTAGACATTACTTTACCTTTTATGTGACCAACAACTGCAATATTTAAGAGGAAAAGAGCTTTAGTTTCTCTGATGGACAGCTTGCTAAATTTAACTGTACTCATTTGTTTCCTGATTTCCTGATATTGTGTTGATCCTTCATAAACGACTCTCTATGATCATGTTATGCACACATGACATTAGCAGCATTAGTTGGTTAGAAGATTTAGCTAATTTAGCTAATTTAGTTATCTTGGATTATTCATTCTCGTTAGCAAGATTACATTAGCTAATGTAACAGCTAGCTAGTTTAAAGCTAAAAAAAACTCAGTGCATTAATATTTTTAAAGTACATCAAACACGTTTTTTATAAAATAGTAATCAGAAAATGTCTCTGCAAGCTGACAGATCATTGAAATACACTGCGAGGTGCTTAAGCAATAAGGCACAAGGCCATGCTACATTGCTAATTTAGTCAACGTGAAAGGGCATTGTTAGACACAACGTGCTGCAGTTTGCCTTGAGTGCCATTGTTAAATAAAACTGATATTGATTAATCAGCAACCAGGAACTGTCCATTTTATATTGTTTAGCCAATCTGAAGACTTTAAGGCATTCCTGGCTATCAGTCAATTTAAGCATTTGAGTTTGTTGACCTTTTTAGAGGGCAGGATTTTGGGGGGTGGTCTAATTCAGTGGCTAATTCTGGTGGAGTGCATGACACAAGTGAGCAGAGATTGTGAACTGTACTCACTCGTGAATGGGGTACATTCATGACAGTTAACCTTTAATACACAATATGCTTCCACCAGATGTGGCAAAACAATATAGCCACTTTTCCACCATCGGGTTGAACGGTTCTTGTTGCGAAACTGTGGCATTCTGTGCTGATCCAGGCCATTTGGCATGGTTACGGTTTCTTTTTCCACTGTGGTGCTTAAATGTACGTAATCTCAGCCTCAGACAGCATGCCCACGAACCGCCCGCAGTCCGTGCTCTATAACCTTAAAAACACTTTCTCGATTCACACAGTGCAAATCTGATTGGCTGGTTCGATGGAACTTCTGCGAGTAGATGCACACAGGACGTTTTATAAGTCCACCTGGAAGCCTAGTTGTGTTCACAAGTTTCCGCGTTGATAAAATGAGCCCATTTGAGGAAAAAAATTATCACTGAATTTGCCCTGGTTTGCCAGGTTAGTGACAGAATATTCAGAAGAATATATAGAATATATCACTTCGTTTGTGGCTCGTAGCAGAAAGTACAATGGATATCCACAAGCAGTGCTGCGTTGCATCTGCTTTGTTTACTTAGTTGTGTCTGTGGAATTTTCTATAATGAGGTTTTCTGTGCTGTACCGAGACTCTCTACATATTTTCTGCTCTTTTCTTGTGTGTTTTCTGTGCAATATCACGCGGAGACTCGTGCACCATTATATAAATTATTTCTTTCCCCATGTCAGGCTTTTTTATGGTATGATACATCTCCGAAAACCCCGCCCCTAAACACCCACATGACAAAAGTGAATGAGAATGGTCGCTTAACATGTAAGTTAGATGGCTTTTCCTGTCTAAATGGGCAATTCTTTGGCAATTAAAACTTCTTTAGAGCCCAGACCTTTGCCGAAGCCATAGGTCATGCCTGTTTACTCCATTTCTAAGGAGATGATGAAAGAATGAAGAAACACAGAGTCTCAAAGGTCTTTCTTCATGTGAAATAAGGGCTCTTGGGTTTCATCAGACAGCCTTAAAATAATGTGTGAAAGCTACACATTTTTGACAAATATTTTACTATTGCATAAATATAATATAATATACCTATTCTGGTTAGCTAGGTTCCAAAAACAAAAGTGTACCATAAACGTAAAATGGAGAAAGACTAAAGTTGTGATGATATTTTAAGTATTTTAAAATATGTTTATATTTAAAATATGATTTTTTTATGTAATTCATGAGTTTTCAAAGCCTTAAAGGTAATCATGTAAAAGCTTAATATGAATAAATTACTTCTTAAGGTTTAGGAAGCACACATACACGAATGACAAAAGTATGATCATTTGTATGACAATTAACCTTCATAATCGTGAAAGCCCTAAAACAGACAATTAATCATCATAAATGCTCGGATGCTGCGGTTTTTGCTCTGCAGAGATGAGGTTACTTTTGTTGAGGATCGGGACACACTGCTTCCTGTGACATGAGGACTCCAGGATATTCCTCAAGTGTTCAGTGATTCAGGGACTGAAGGAAGCTGCGCCAAATGCACAACCACCAGAGACAGATCTGCCTGCTCCACCCTGCGGGCAACAGCGGAAGCACGTTTCTTAAACCTGTTTCCTGAGCCCGGTCTGCATCTTATGACCTTTTGACTTCACAAAAACAACCTTAACAAAAGAAAAGCTATGGGCACTTCCTGAATGTCTAAGACATCTCTATAGCATATTATAGCAGTGTAGGAAGACCAAATATAATTCATTGTAACGCACAAAGGTAAAGGTGGCAGGGTCAATGTATGTAGCTATTTCTGTAGGAAAGAGACAGCATGGCTCTTATTCTGCAAACATTATTTAACTACACACTTATGTTCATTGCATAACCTCCGATGTTTATTATTGATTTGTGAAAAAAAAAAAAAAAAACATGACGCATACCTAGATCTAAATCTGTGAATAAACAGATAATTTCCCCTTGCACAGCACAATGAGTGGCAAAAAATCTAGAGAGATATTTCCACTCCATAGCTCATTTTTAGGATGGTAATATTTATCATTTTGAAATGTTTGCACAAAAATGCTTCACTGTTTATTCTGGCTTGATTTTCCCACACGCATCTCTAAATATATATCGCTGGCTTGCACGCCGGACGCCCTCCTGCTCCACGCTTTCTGTGGTGTCCCGCAGTCCTGCTGTGTCGTTCAGCAGCATGGGATAGCCCCCGATGTCCAAAGGGACCTCCACCACATCTCTGGTGGTCCCCGCTGTGGGAGAGACAATGGCAGCATGACTCTGAGCTAAAGAGCAGGAGAAGATGCTCAAATTAGTTCTAAAAATAAGGAGAGCTAGATCAGAGATGCTAATATTTAAAAAATTTTATGTACAGCTGCTCATGCAGGGCTAGACTGGGTAGGATAGAGTATACTTTGTCACTTTAAAATCTATAGAAATATCCTATGATATTGCAATGTCCTTTAAATTCTATAAAATATCAGATGAAGTGCTATCAAACTTGTCAAATTAAGCATTTCACACTTAAATGGAGGTGTGCAAATACTAAGGTGAAATGTAAAAGTGAAGGGTGTCATTTTTCAATGTTAAAATACTTTGTCCTATCCTGTTTAATATGGAGAGACAACTGTAAGCAATTCGTAACTTGACTTCCCAAAGAGTGTAAACACTGTGTGCTTTCAGAACATTGCTTTGTTTGTTTGAGCAGACCGACACGCCAACCTCTGGCTCAACCAGTGTCATGACTTTGCACACAATGGAAGGGTGGTGGGTACATTTAAACATACTGTGTAAAGATATGATACACCAGGTTCGGCATCAATGACATAAAACATGATTAGTTCTCAGTTGTCCCAAAGTGATTGTTGGTGACGGCACACCTGAATGAACACGAATGAGATTTGAAAGCTACCGCGAAGGGAAAGAACAGAAGCTATCATAAGGCTTTTGAACGCTTGGAATATAGTGTGCATAAGTTGTATGGACTATATTTAGGAGAGCTCCCTTCCTCATTCACTTTCAGTACATGGAAAAGCAGCATGAACATTCTTCAAAACTTCTCCTTTTGTGCTTAAAAGAATGTCATATGGGTTTGGAACAACATGAGGGTGAGTAAATAAATACCTTTAATAAACTTTAAGTTTTAATTTGATTATAACAAAATGTCCCTTCACTTCTTAATTTTCTTGATTTTAAATATGTATCTTGTATAATGTTTACAGCAAGTGCTACAATTAGAATACATAACTATTATGCACCTTTAAATACAATAAAGTAGTGTTCATGTTTTCCCCTTTAAGAGCTGAGATTTTGGGGGCCTGTGAGACATTTAGTCCTTAGAGGGAATTACCAAGGAAGCTCCACAACAGTTCCAAGAAAATCAAGATTTGTGAGAGATTTTAAGAAACATAAATAGACATGATGGCTTTATATGTGTTGCAGGGATGTGGCCACTATATGATGATGGTCACTGACAGGTCACTTCTCTCCAGGGGTGGGCAAACCCCTTCTCACATCCTTTACTATATATTTGAGGTGTTGTGATTGCAAGTACACAAAAACACAAAGTTCACATCCTGCAGAAACTCTGACACATGGCAGCAGTGTTACAGGCACAGCACGTACACAAATCTCTTATTGGATGACCTTTAGTTTAAATGATGTAAGGTGTTCTGAGTTGTTCTTAGCATGTTGCTATATATGGTTGCTAGAGTGTTCTCGGTGGTTGCTTACTCGTCCCAAGTCAAAAAGCCAACCCACAAGTCTCCATGATATTCTGCTCTATAAATATGGGATCTAGATAGGCCTACTTGATGCAAGTCTGTAGAATTTTTTTGCCTGTCAGGTTAAAATCATAAGTCTGATAGCTTACATGAGCAATAGCACATGAGAAATTGTAGTAGTAATGCTTGCCTTAGCAAAAACCACCTAGATCCATTTAATTTATGTACAAAAATTGTTTTCTTGTCTATTCCTCATGAGGATGACTTTTTTGGTTTGTACTCATTCCTGTGTTTCCACCTTCTTCTAGCTGTGTTGGCAAATACACACAATTGGATTGAAAAGGAAATAAAAGCTAGTACACTCAACAACAATAACAACAACAACAATATATATATATATATATATATATATTTTTTTTTTTTTTTTTTTTTGCTGTTACTTTATTAAAATTACTCAATTCTAGAACATTGTCACAACTTAATTTAATTTATCCATTTGAGTTGGGATGACATGAATACTTTTTGTGGGGTTAAATGTAGCATGAAACTGGGCAGAGGATTTCCATTTTCCAGCATGCTTTGCATGGGACTCTTAAAGTAAAGAGAGTAGAGTAAATGTTAAAGTGTTGTTTTATGCATTTTTTGTGCAAGATGAATATAAAAGGGGATACTTGTTAGTTTTTATTGTTTTGTCATGTTGAAATTTAGAAGAGATTCTGTTATTTTGGGGGTTACTATTATGGTGAAGAGTGGAGCTTGAGCTAACCATGAGGAGAGGTGGATGTTGCACATGAAACTGATTGCTCGCTTCGTTGAGCAATTGCTGTGCTAACCATAGCATAGTTACTAAATTACACTCAGAAAGGCTTCCAACTAGCATGTATTTAGCATGCTAACATACACTTTCACTAGACAGTACATAAAAAATATAAGAGATCTGAGTTACATTGACATGTCTAATTTTGTTGGATTTACCAAATTCAAGTAGGTTCTTTCTACACAAAGTGTTTGTGTTGAGATTAAATAGTAATTTTAAGTAAATAAAACTATTTTCAAACACGTGGAACCACTGTCCACGACTGAATCAAATTCAGCCAAATAGCATTTTTTTTTTTTTTTTTTTTTTTGTCTTTATTCACTCTATATGGTCCTAAATGTATTATTTAAAATAGGTTTTGTCCTCAAGTTATGTATCAGCCCTGTTACTATTAAACTATTTTTTAATAAACTTATATAAAAAAATGGTTTATTCTATAAATCAAAGAATTCTATGAAAACGACATCATCTCTCAGGAAGTGAACTTTGCAGGGACAAGTTCTCCTCTTTTTAAGCATTTCATTTAATGTTTCATTATGTTTGTCAGTGTGGACAATCTTTAAAAGTCACAAGGATTTTAAACATTTGACTATTGGAAAGTGAATATTTGTAGAAATTTTACCATCAAATACTCCAGTGACACTCTAATTAGTCCCACACTAATGAACTTCATGACTTTTCCATGACTTTCTGAATCATTGGTGATTACTGAATAAATATGTTTGACTATCATTCAGATTTGGAGCAATTTGTTCAGTTTCATCTGAAAGAGAAATCAGTTTCAAAAGAATGATTTGTTCACAAATAAGACTTCACTGTGGTTCATAAGCAATCTAGCTGATGAAATATTTTAGACCAGAACATAATAAGAAACTCGTATAATCACTATAGCAATTTCCAAGATTTTTCCATGACTTTTAAGATTTTATTAATTTCCATGACTTTTCCAGGCCTTGAAATCACAATTTTTAAAGTAAAAGTTCACTCAAAAATTATAATTCTCTCATCATTAACTCACCCTTATGCTGTCACGAGCTGTACACGCGTTCTGCGCATGCATCAAGCGCAAGGAAGTGTAATCAAGCTTCGCTCATGAATGCGCTTATGGAGTCATCATTTACTTACCCTAATGTGATCCAAACCTGTATGACTTTCTTTCCTTTGTGGAACACCAAAGGAGAAAATCTGAAAATCTGGTTGCGCTTTTCCATGTAGTTGCAATGAATGGGGACTGAAACTTTCAGGCTTCAAAAAAGGATGCAAAAGCACCATGAATGCATCATAAAAGTGGTTCATCTGACTCATGCTGTATACTTCAAATCTTCTGAAGTCATATGGTTGCTTTGTGTCAGAAACGGGCAGAAAGTCATTATTCAGTGGAAAATCTTCTCTAGTGAACTGTTAAACGCTTTTGTTGGATTATTCAATGAATTATTAACTTAAAGGGATAGTTCCCTATCTGTCACTCACTCGACGTTGTGTCGATGTAGTGACACTAGGGGTCACTCTTGGGAGCCCCAAACACCTCTGCTTTTTTTAAAAAAGGCCAATGGGAATTGGCGAGTGGAATTTGCATGCCACTCCCCCGGACATACGGGTATAAAAGGAGCTGGTATGTAACCACTCATTCAGATTTTCTCTTTGGAGCCGAGCGGTTGTATTCAGTGCACTGAATTCAATTTCCCTCCAAAGACGCACCTCAAAACTGCTGGATTTACGGTGCATTTCAGCGGCTTCTCCCCCTCTGCACCCGTGGAGTGCAGAGAACGCCCCTGGGCGCTTCAGCAGAGCGAAAAAAAGAGTATATTCTAAAAGAGTATATTTTCATTCACAAAAAGAGCGGCACACACGGAACGTCTTTTTAAGGATGCCTTTCCATTTGTGTGTTATTCCTGGTTGTGGTTGTTATCTCTCCGCTTCTGACGGCCACGATCGCTGTCTTACATGTCTGGGCGCTGCCCACGCGGAGACATCATTCGTGGATGGATCATGTCCTCATTGCGAGAACATGACCATGGCAACGTTGCAGTCGCGGCATGCTTTCGTAAGAAAGCAAGCCACCCCAGCGGCTCCCCGCACCGGTCCTTCTACCTACGGGTTTGAGGCCGCATCGGTTAGCACTGGGGGCGATCTGGGGACATCAATGGGACCACCTCCCCGGGTATCCCCCCACGGACCTCCCATTCCCCAGCACGCTCGCTTGCCCCGGTCGGGCGCTCGGATGAGACCGCCGGCTCGTCTCAGGGCGAGTTCGACCTCTTGTTCGGAGCCCAGTAAGATGATGAGTTATCGAGCACAGTATCGGAGAGCGGGCTCGTCCAGTCGGACGCAGAGGCTTCGACTGGGCTTCCTCCTTCAGGAATGGTTGGCCAGTCTCAGGCCGACGCTGAAATGACGGACATGCTTTCCTGGGTGGCCGCGAGCGTCGGGCTAGAGTGGAACCCTCCACTCTCCCCTGAACCCTCGCAGCTCGACGATTAGTTCCTGGGCTCAGGGCACCGCCCACGGCCACGCGCCACCCACGGCCACGCCCCGCCACCGTTCCTTTCTTTCCGGAAGTGCATGAGGAGCTGACAAGGTCATGGGAGGCACCTTTTACTGCCCAGTCCCGGTCTTTCAGCTCCCCCACTCTCACTACCCTCGATGGTGGAGCGGCCAGGGGGTATCCGGTGATCCCCCGGGTGGATAAGGCGCCCGAAGCTCCCGTTCAGGGCCTGTAGGTTTACGTCGCCCCTGACGACCAGGGCCTATGGTGCTGCTGGACAAGCCGCCTCTGCCCTGCACGCCATGGCCCTCCTGCAAGCACACCAAGCCAAGGCGCTAAAAGAGCTGCATGAGGGTAGTTCTGACCCGGGATTGATGCAGGAACTGCGCTCAGCGACCGACCTCACACTCCAGGGGATGAAGGTCACAGCGCGGTCTCTCGGGCAGGCGATGTCCACCCTGGTGGTCCAGGAGTGACACCTTTGGCTCAACTTGGTTGAGATGCGAGAGGCTGACAAGGCACGGTTCCTTGACGCCCCCATCTCTCAGGTTGGCCTGTTCGGCGACACCGTCGAGTAGTTTGCCCAGCAGTTCTCGGCGGTGAAGAAGCAGACAGAGGCCATACAACACATCCTGCCCTGGCGCGGCTCAAGATCCCGCACCCCATCTGCTCATTACCAAGGGCGTCCTCCTGCAGCAACAACACCGGCTCTGCCGCAGCCCACCCCCGTGGCCCGGCCCCAGCGTGGAGCCCAACGCAGGAAGCAGACGCCACCCGTCTCACGGCCAGCCACTAAGAACCCAAGGAAGGCTTCGAAGCGCCCCTGAGACAGGCGACCCAGGGGCGAGGAGACCTGCTTCTCTGGAGCTGGTGAACAGACCACTCCATCCCCCGTGGAGGGCCGGGAGGAGAATCTTTTGTTTCATTTTTTGCCGTATGCCCAAGAGGCTGCGGTACCCAAAAGTTCGATAAAAGAGTGGTTTTCTCGTTTCCTGTGTCACATGTCCGGTGTGCACGGCCTTCGTCATGACCACCATCCACCATCCCATTTTTGCAGGTATGGTGCTCCACCGGCGGACCCCCCGCCCCTGTGTGCCCAGTTGTGGCACAAACACGGCCACACGGGATTGGTTCCAGTGGACTACGGGGACAAGATTCCTCCTCCCCCCTCCTCGGCCAATCTTATGGTGGGCGGCAGGAGCCATGTAAGTGCTTCGATGTCCCTGGACTCAGCACAGCCACGGGGCTCGAGTCCCCTCGATGTGGCACCTCAAGCTCCGCCCCCCCGGGAGGCCCCACCCACTGGTATGTCCGACGTGATCATTCCCTTGGTACCCCTCGCCCAGAGTTTGGGCGTGTGGCTCGCGCTTTCCAACCCATCGTGATGGCTGCCCCGGACCGTCCGACACAGCTACGCGATTCAGTTCGTCAGGCACCTGCCCAGGTTCAGCGGCGTCCGCTTCACCTCGGTGAAGGGTGAGAACGCCACTACTTTGCGTACAGAGATCACTACCATTCTGCGCAAGGGCGCGATAGAGCCTGTCCCTCCAGCCGAGATGAAGAAAGGGTTCTACAGCCCTTACTTCATCGTACCGAAGAAAGGCGGTGGGTTGCGACCAATCCTGGACCTGCGAGTACTGAACCGTGTTTTGCACAGACTCCCGTTCAAGATGCTGACGCAAAAACGCATTCTACCGAGCGTCTGGCATCAAGATTGGTTCGCGGCGGTAGACCTGAAGGACGTGTACTTCCACGTCTCGGTCTTACCTCGACACAGACCCTTCCTGCGGTTTGCCTTCGAAGGCCAGGCGTACCAGTACAAGGTCCTCCCCTTCGGCCTGTCCTTGTCCCCTCGCGTCTTCACGAAGGTTGCAGAGGCAGCCCTTGCCCTGCTAAGGGAAGTGGGCATCCGCATCCTCAACTATCTCGGCAACTGGCTAATCCAAGCTCACTCTTGAGAGCAAGCTCTCCCCGGTTCAGAGCATCTCTTTTCTCGGTTTGGAGTTGGACGAACGAGCGTGCACAGTCAGTGCTGAACTGTCTGAAGGCGTTCAGATGGAGGACAGTGGTTCCACTGAAACTTTTTCAGAGGCTCCTGGGGCATATGGCAACCTCAGTGGCGGCCACACCGCTCAGGTTGATGCATTTGAGACCGCTTCAGCACTGGCTTCACACTCGAGTCCCGAGATGGGCATGGCACCATGGGGATCTGTCACCACCTCTTCAGTCCTTGGACCGACCTTGCATTTCTATGGGTAGGGGTTCCCCTAGAGCAGGTCTCCAGGTGCATCGTGGTTACAACAGACGCCTCCAAGATGGGCTGGGGCGCCGTATGCAACAGGCACACAGCTGCCGGCCCCTGGACTGGCCCACAGCTTCATTGGCACATCAACTGCCTAGAGTTGTTGGCAGTACTGCTCGCCCTGCGGAGGTTCCAGCCATTGATCCAGGGCAAGCACGTGTTGGTCCGGATAGACAACACAGCGACGGTACTATACATCAACCGTCAAGGTGGTCTTCACTCCCGTTGCATGTCACAACTCGCCAGCCGTCTCCTCCTCTGGAGTCAGCAGCGCCTCAAGTCGCTATGTGCCACTCACATCCCGGGCGACCTCAACACCGCAGAGGACGCACTGTCACATCAGGTTACCCTCAGGGGAGAGTGGAGACTCCACCCTCAGGTGGTCCAGCTGATTTGGAGTCGATTCGGTCAAGCACAGGTAGACCTGTTTGCTTCCCAGGAATCCTCCCACTGCCCGCTTTTGTACGCCCTGACCGAGGCACCCCTCGGTATAGATGCACTGGCACACAGCTGGCCCCCTGGACTACGCAAATATGCATTTCCCACAGTAAGCCTACTTGCACAGACCCTGTGCAAGATCAGGGAGGACGAGGAGCAGATCGTCCTAGTAGCACCCTACTGGCCCACCCAGACATGGTTCTCAGATCTCATGCTCCTCGCAACAGCCCCACCCTGGCAAATTCCCCTGAGGAAGGACCTTCTTTCTCAGGGACTGGCACCATCTGGCACCCGTGACCAGACCTCTGGAATCTCCACTTCTCGCCCTTGGATGGGACGTGGAAAACATGGTGGTAGACACGATCACTCAGGCTAGGGCTCCCTCTACGAGGCGCCTGTATGCCTTGAAGTTTCGTCTGTTCGCTAAGTGTTGTTCTTCCCGATGCGAAGACCCCCAGAGATGCGCAGTCGGATCAGTGCTTTCCTTCCTGCAGAAAAGGCTTCTCCACCTTGAAGGTGTATGTAGCCGCTATTTCGGGTCATCACGATGCAGTAGATGGTAAGTACTTGGGGAAGCACGACTTGATCATCAGGTTCCTGAGAGGTGCTAGGAGGTTGAATCCCTCCAGACCGTGCCTCATCCCCTCGTGGGACCTCTCTGTAGTCCTTCAGGGTCTACGGGGAGCTCCCTTTGAGCCCTTGGTGTCAGCTGAGCTTAAGGCACTCTCTTTGAAAACTGCCCTCCTGACTGCGCTCACTTCCATCAAGAGGGTAAGGGACCTGCAGGCGTTCTCTGTCAGCGAATTGTGCCTTGAGTTTGGTCTGGGTTACTCTCACGTGATCCTGAGACCCCGACTGGGCTATGTGCCCAAGGTTCCCACGACCCCTTTTAGGGATCAGGTGGTGAACCTGCAAGCACTACCCCAGGAGGAGGCAGACCCCGCCTTGGCATTGCTGTGTCCGGTGTGAGCTTTACGCATCAATTTGGATCGCACGAAGAGCTTTATAAGCTCCGAGCAGCTTTTTGTCTGCTTTGGTTGACAGAGCCGGTCTCGTCCCGTGTATTGGCAGGCACGAGCAGGTAAGTTCCGGGACAGCTGGCCGGGTGTACCACTTGCGCATAGCGCCTTTCCCCTCCCTTGAGGGGAAGACGTGCACTCTTGACTCCCAGTCGTGTTCACAGACTGTGATCCCTGGATGAATTTCCTCCTTAGCCCTCTGGCAGTTGAGTTTTTGGAGAAACTTGCCGCAAGCCCAGTACGTGCGCTAATGAGGCCCTGTACTGAGGTAAGTGCTCCACATGTGCTGGTTCCCCGAAGGCGACCCCATGTGGTATCTTCTGCAAAATTGTTTCCCTGTCGGTAAACTGCGTCTTCCTTGGGCAGAGGCCCCTCTCTCATAAGAGCGTTGGGGGAGGTTACATGATGGCCTGGTGCGCTGGCTACGAGGCACACAGCGGTCTGCCCGTCACGCACCGCCAGTTCACGTAACACAGTTCAGATAGTTGTGCCATTTTGTATAGGGACCCCTAGTGTCACTACATCGACACAACGTCGAGTGAGTGACAGATAGGGAATGTCATGGTTACTTTCGTAACCTCCGTTCCCTGATGGAGGGAACGAGACATTGTGTCCCTCTTGCCACAATGTTGAACTACCCGCTGAAATGGCCGGGACCTGGTCTCGGCTCCTCAGCACAAAACCTGAATGAGTGGTTGCATACCAGCTCCTTTTATACCAGTATGTCCGGGGAAGTGGCATGCAAATTCCACTCGCCAATTCCCACTGGCCTTTTTTCAAGTTCAGAGGTGTTTAGGGCTCCCAAGAGTGACACCTAGTGTCACTACATCGACACAACGTCTCGTTCCCTCCATTGGGAACGGAGGTTACGAAAGTAACCATGACATTCACCCAAAATTATTTACTCACCCTCATGCCATCCCAGATTACTTTTTTCTTCTGCAGAACACAACTGAAAATTTTGAGAATAATATTTCAGCTCTGTATGTCCACACAATGCAAGTGAATGGTGACCAGAACTTTGAATCTCCAAATATCACATAAAGTCAGCATAAAAGTAATCCATATGACTCCAGTGGTTAAATCCATGTCTTCTGGTTGAGGGAGAGAAACAGATAAAAAAGTCCTTTTAAGTCCTTTTTTATCTATCCAATTTCCCACTCTTCTTTTGTTTTTTGGCAATTCGCATTCTTCTTGCATATTGCCACCTACTGGTCGGGGCTGGTCAAAGGTGGAGATTTAAAGTAAGAAAGGACTTAAATATCGATCTGTTTCTCACTCACACCTATCATATTGCTTTAGAAGAAATGGATTTAACCACTGGAATCTTATGGATTACCTTTATGCTGACTTTGTGATTTTTGGAGATTGAAGGTTCTGGTCACCATTCACTTGCATTGTGTGGACATACATTGCTGAAATATTATTCTCAATATCTTCAGTTGTGTTCTGCAGAAGAAAGAAAGTCACACACATCTGGGATGGCATGAGGGTGAGTAAATGAGAGAATTTTCATTTTTGGGTAAACTATCCGTTTAAGAAACGAATCAGTCCGATTCATAAACAAATCACCCGGACTGAATTTGTGAACCAGATCCACACATTCACTGAAAATATCTGATTCAAAAGAACGCTTCTTTCATGACTCAGACATTTCAACTTCTCTAATGAATTTTCCAAGGAGAGCTATAGGGCAGATGTCATGGTTTTCAGTGAAATTGCACACAAATCGTATGGACCACTTTCATGATACTTTTATGTTTTTTTGTTTTTTGTTTTTTTTTAAGCTTCAGACCCCATTTATTGTAATTGCATAGAAAAGAGCAACCAGCAGTCTCCCTTTGAGTGAATGATGACAGAAACTATTTTCATTTTTGGGTGAACTTTTATTTTAAGTTTTCACTCAGCTTAAGTTTCTCCATTACTCCATACTTGAATACACACTATACAGGGAAGTGACACAACAACATTTTCCACGTACATGCTTCCCCCCAACCTCTGAATAACTTAACCACATCAAATTGAGTAAATATAATTTATTAATGTGTGTGAGCACCATGAACGGAGATAAGTATGAACAAACAGCAGAAAATCATGCTCCTTATAGGTTGAAATACAAAAGATAAGTACTAGAAGTATGAAACAATTATTGGAATTTGCTAAACATTTTCTTTGCTTGTAGTTCCTGTAGCTAAATTGGTAGAGCATAGTAAGTAACGATACAGTTGTGGGTTCGTTTCCCAGGGAATACCCATATTGAAATATATATACCATGTACTTGAATCTGCACTGCAAGTCATTTTGGATAAAAGCATCTGCTAATGCATGTAAATGAAAACCCTGCCATTTTTTTTTTTTTTTTTTTTCAGTCCAAATATTTTTTTTATGTTACACAATTTTGCTTTTCAACTAAATGTTCTCAACTTCCTTGTTTTAAAGGGATAGTTCACCCAAAAATGAAAATTCTCCATTATTCACTAAGATGCCATCTTTCTTCAGCAGAACACAAATTAAGATTTTTAGAAGAAGATAGAGCTCTGTCAGGTCCTTATATTGGAAGTACACTGGTGCCAGCATTTTGACTGTCCAAAAGTCATATTTAGGCAGCATAAAAGTAATCCATGCGACTCCAGTCTATCAATGAATGTCTTCTGAAGCGAATCAATGGGTTTATGTGAGCAACAATTCGATAATTAAAATGTTTTTAACTTTAAATCGGCACTTCCATCAAGGGCTCTGATGCTGTTTGAAATGGCCGAACTCTTGCGTGACATTCGTTCTTCTGTTGTAAATAATCACTGCTTCTGAATTCTCGCGTGAACTCGCCACCGCGCTTATATCATGCTTTATGTCAGCTGCTGGCAGGAAGAGCTTTTTAAAATGAATAACGTTTTAATTATAGATTTATTTTTTTAAAGATTTATTTTTTAAACAAATGTATTGATTTACTTCAGAAGACATTCATTGATCGACTGGAGTCATGTGGATTACTTTTATGCTGCCTAAATGTGACTTTTGGACTGTCAAAGTGCAGGCACACATGTGCTTCTATTATAAGGACCTGACAGAGCTCTGTCTTCTTCTAAAAATTTTCATTTGTATTCTGCTGAAGAAAGACAGATATACACATCTGAGATGGCATCAGGGTAAGTGAATAATGAGAGAATTTTCATTTTTGGGTGAACTGTTCCTTTAAGGATGTTTAAATATTTTTACTGGAAAACAAGATTAAAATACAGATTTTTCTGACATTTTTGCAGTGAACTTCAAGACTGATAAACTACAACTTTAAGGGATAGTTCACTCCAAAATGAAAATTCTTTCATCGTGCCATCCCAGATGTGTATGAATTTCTTTCTTCTGCAGAACACAAACAAAGATTTTTAGAAGAATATTTCAGCTCTGTAGGTCCACACAATGCAAGTGAACTTTGAAGATCCAGAAAGTATATAAAGGCAGTAGGGCTGTCAAATTAAAATTCAAAATTCGAATATTCATCGAATTTAAGAAAAAAAAATGCACAATTTTGGATGTGTGCCAAGCGCTGATGATGATTTCAGATCGATCACACTTTTGTGCTAAAAAAGGCTAGACACAGCGCAACAAATACAGTTTAACAGAAAGCAGGTGTCTCAAGATGCTTTTTAATTAGACACAGCATCTTAAAAAACAGCATTCTTGCACGAGACGCTGAATAAACAAAAACAAAGCGAAATAAAGACATTCGTCTAGCCCATGTTTACATAGAAAAACAAATTAAAGGTTGCAAAAGCGTTCAGTGTGAACAGCCCCTTACAGTAGGTGCAGGTCTTTGGCCGTTGCATCTTGCTCTCTTATAAGCATTTCTCAGGTTAAGCAATGTATTTTTTAAACGCTTTGTCAGAAAAAGAGTTCTACTTGGAAATTTGTGTCTCGAGATCCTCCTGTTCTGTTCCATTCTATTGTGTTCCATCTATTTGAACAGCCTCTGGTCTTGGCTCATAGCTGAGTTCAGCTGAATACCACAGATATCTGGGAATATTGCTACCCTACATTCAACTGTAATGAATAAAAAACAATGTGGTATTTCGCTGTTATTATAGCTTGAGTCTGGAGTAGTATACTGTGGCATCAGTGCAAGTTTAACACATGTGAACTGCCTACTGAAGCGTTTTCAACCCCTCATTTTACTTTTGACTTAACATTTGAGAATATGGACCAACTAAAAAATTTTATTTATCTATTTAATGCACATTAGTTGAAAATGGAATGCTCTTTTTTAAGTCAGGAATGTTCTTTGCAATAATATAACATGGTGCTGTATGGTTTATGTATTCAAAGCCCTCTTGTGGACTAAGGAAACAAAGTCAATTTAAAAATCACCTGACTTTAAAATTCACATTTAATTCAAATTTTGAAATATTTAAGGTTAAAATTTGAATTTAGTTTCTCTGCCCAATTGACAGCCCTAAAAGGCAGCATAAAAGTAATCCATATGACAGTGGTTAAATCCATCTCTCCAGAAGCTATATAATAGGTGTGGGTAAGAAACAGATCAACAGTAAAGTCCTTTTTTACTATAAATTCTCCTCCCTGTCAAGTAGGTGGCAATAAGCATGAAGAATGAGAATAGTCAAAAACAAAATAAAAAGAATGTGAAAGTGAAAATGGAGATTTATAGTAATAAAAGACTTAAATTTTGATCTGTTTCTCACCCACACTTATCATATCGCTTCTGAAGATATGGATTTAACCACTGGAGTCTTATGGAATACTTTTATAATGACTTTATAAGATTTTTGGAGCTTTAAAGTTCTGGCCACCATTCACTTACATTGTATGGACCAACAGAGCCAAGATATTATTCTAAATATCTATGTTTGTGATCTACAGAAGAAAGAAAGTCATACACATCTGGGATGGCATGATATTGAGTAAACGATTAGAGAATTTACATTTTTGGGTGAACTATCCCTTTAAAAAAGGGCAGATTGCAGTTACTCTAAAAAATATGCTGAAACATCACATGCATGTCACATTTTACATACTGTAATTCAAGGGTCCACACAAGTCAGGTAAGTCAGATCTTAAAGAGCATGTTGAGCAGGCTGCTCTTGCCTGCATTGGTGCTTCCAGCAATGACCACCTGGACAGTCTGTGTTACCGGGATTTGAACAATATGTAAGGATAGAAACAAGAAAAGACAATATTCTGGACAAATGTTTTGTGAATGTCAAGGATGCTTATGTGTCTAGGCAGGCCACCGATACTGAATTCTGATCATAATGTGGTGTATATGATACCAGTGTATAAGACCAAACTTAAAAGAGGCAAATTGGAAAAGAAAGTATTTAGATTGTGGTCGAATGAGAGTAGAGAAGAACTGAGTGCCTGTTTTGATTGGACAGATTGGAAAATTTTTCATGAAGGTTCACTAGATGAAAGGACTACAGTAATAAATGATTATATTAATTTTTGTGTACAGCTGGTTATACCTACAAAGGAGATTAAAGTTTATCCAAATAATAAATCACATGTGACCAAAGATATTAAGGAAGTTATGAATCAAAGGAAAGTAGCATTTAAAAATAAGGACTTTTGAGTACTCAAACAGACAGAAAAAGAGTTAAAAATCAAATTGAAGGAAGCAAAAGAATCTAATAGACAGCGTTTAGAAGAAGCCTTCAGGGTTAAAAATAATAAGAAGGTCTGGGATACCATGAAAACAATGACAGGATTGTCATCTTCAAACAAATCAATCATGACAGATAATTAATTTTACTTTGCCAATGAATTAAACACCTTTTTTACTAGATTTGAACCTACAGGCAATTATGTCAAACGTAATGAACCAGTAAAGACAGTTGTACTTTCTCCTTCAGAGAGGATTGGTATTGATGATGCAGATGTCAGGATGACATTTCAATCTACAAATAAGAGGGAAGCTGTAGGACCAGATGGATGTAGTCCGTGTCTCATAAAGAATTTTGCATTTGAGCTGGCCCCAGCTTCTATAGACACATATACTGTAGTATTGTAGTAGTATTTTTGTGGCTAGGCCGTCTGTAACTCTCAGAGGAAGGAGATCAGTGACAAACCTGTTCCTTGACGCACAATGAAATCCCTCAACTCTCCTGAGAAATACACTTTAATGTAAATACAACACCAAAACATCTGGGCAGAGGGGGCAAATGATGGCATGGGCAATAAATAAACATTCAAACAGCACTTGTGACACAGAATTCCTGCATGCAAAATTTTGAGGAATGCTTTAAAGAAATAAGACTCATGTCTGCTTTGTGACACTACGACCATGACTCTTAACAGGACTTTGGCAATTCTGTTTTATTTCAGGTGTTTTAATTCTTTCTAAGTTCCTGTGATTTATCTGAGGCCATTGCTAACAGGAGGGTCTATTAAAGGAATAATTACTCTACTCATTTCCTCACCCTTATACCATCTCAAACTAGTATTTAAGGGAAATTTATTCTGTGGAGCACTAACAAAGATATTTTGATAGATGTATGATGTGTTTATGCCCATACAATGCAAGTCAGTGGGGTCCAAAATTTTTACGCTCCAAAAAGGTCATAAAGGCAGCATAAAAGTAATCCATACAACTCGTGTGGTTTAATCTATGTCTTCTGAAGTGATACGAGTTGTATGGATTACTTTTGTGCTGCCTTTATGATCTTTTTGAAGATTGAGAGTTTTGGACCCTACTGACTTGCGTTGTATGAACTAAGGCTGTCAAATTATAATTCGAAATTTGAATTTTGT
Organism: Myxocyprinus asiaticus; assembly: GCF_019703515.2. Classification (NCBI taxonomy): domain Eukaryota; kingdom Metazoa; phylum Chordata; class Actinopteri; order Cypriniformes; family Catostomidae; genus Myxocyprinus; species Myxocyprinus asiaticus. Next base: position 23,170,829 of record NC_059378.1, on the reverse strand, counting down.
CAAATTTAAGATAAAAATACACGTTCGAATGCTACAATGAGCATTCAAATTTTAAATGTGTGCGAAGCACTGATGATGACTGACATTCTCGGTCTAAAACTGGTGCAGTGCAATGAATAAAGCAAAACACAGGTGTCTCGAGATGAGTTTTAAAGGTTGGATTTACTTTTAAATTGACACAGCATCTATAAAAAAAATTCATCGTTACTGCAAGAGATGCTGAAAAAACAGGGGGAAGCGACGCAATGGTCAAAGATGTCTAACTAAAATACTACATATATTTATATACATTTGTTGCACCTTCAAATGTCTTTTAGAGTTACCCCCAACCTGAAATAATGTCTTTAAAAATCTAATTCTATTCCAATTTGAGTAAATCTGAATTTTGTTTCTAAGCACTGTTGACAGCCCTAGTATGAACATTTCATACATCTATCAAAATATCGTTTGTGTTCCGCAGAGGAAAGAAAGTCATAAAAGTTTGAAATGGCAAACGAATAAGAGAGCAATCATAATTTTTGGGTGTACTCTTCCTTTAAAGACTTCTGGGAATAAAGTATTCAGTATTCATCCAGTATGGCACATATCATTATTTAAGATTCCATCCTCTATGAGTTCGTCTTCACTAAAGTCAATAAACGCCTCTACAGTACATGCACCAAGAACTATAATGAAAAGACACTCATAAAAATGAGCTTAAGAGGTCCTCCACTTATATAACCATTATTTTAAACACAAAATTCATCATATTTTCAGCAGTTTTAGTGTAAATAAACTCAGGGGTATTGCAACCATTACAACTGGGGTGGACTTTCTAATTTCTAAGTTCGTTCCCCCCACTTTTGGGGAAATTCTACATTATAGGCTATTTGAAGAGTTTTAGTCACCTTGTGAACCTGAACACACAAGCGGTAATCTATCATCGTTCCTTCGGGAAACTATTGTGCAACATTTAACATACATCCAAGCAGACATATGACACACAGTGATCTATATCTGAATGGCAACAGCTACAACAGTACATTACAAACAATAAGTTGGACACAATAAAAGAGTAAGACAGTATTTACATGGCAGTGCATATATGATAGATATAGATATATACTTTATCGTAATATTGTCACCCAATTAATATTCATCAGCCAAGCTGCTAAGGGTTTATAGCGTGTCCCCCCACTTTTCTTATAATTTCTATACCCCTGTATATATTGTGTTAATATAACACACATTTAATATATATAAAATGTTCAGATCAAATCATTAATTGCTAAATAAACCCAGACAGGATGATGCCAAACGGAGGGGCCTTTCATCACCCTTAACGGGTTTTCCGTTTAGCAATCATTATACAAAAATATTTGACTGCAGAAAGCTGCAACTGACCAATCAGTATCAAGCACTCCTGAGAGCCGTGTAATAAATATATTGTATATAATGAGCATAATCCATACAATTAAAGGAATGTTCCGCGTTTAATACAAGTTAAGTTCAATCGAAAGCATTTGTGGCAAAATATTGATTACCACAAAAATGTATTTTGACTCGTTCCTCCTTTTCTTTGAAAAAAGCAAAAATCGAGGTTCCAGTGAGGTACTTACAATGGAAGTGAATGGGGCCAATTTTTTAACGTTAAAATACTCACTTTTTCAAAAGTATAACCACAAGACATAAAGTGTGTGTTAACATGATTTTAGTGTGATAATATCACTTATAAACCTTTTCTGTGTAAAGTTATAGCTAATTTTACAACTTTGTGATGTTGTAATGTCAACAAACCCTAAAACGACTGTAAAAATTACGATATAAAAAACTTTACCGCTCAAATAATACATGAGTTTTAACAGAAGAATTGATGTAAGTGTTTTAAAAAAATTATAATTTTCACATTTCTGTTTAAACCCTCCAAAAATTGGCCACATTCACTTCCATTGTAAGTGCTTCACTGTAACCTCGATTTATGCTTTTTTTTAAAGAAAAGGAGGAACGAGTCAAAATAATTTTTGTGGTGATCAACATTATGCCACAAATGCTGTCGATTTAGCTTAACTTGTATTGAACCCAGAACATTCCTTTAAATGTGCAATATGTAAAGTTTTTCATGTAATATTCGCCTTTTTTTTGCCAATGTGTGAACGGCATCTAACGCAACTTAAAAAATGAGCCCTTCCCGGACTTCCTAGGTTGCCAATTAAAGCCTGTAGACTGATTTTCATGCGAAGGGAGCAGGTTGCTTTTGCCGGGAAAATCCAAAGGATGTGACGTTTATGCACACTCCCAAGAGCCTCACCTCAGTAATCGCTTCTCTTCTGCTATTCAATGGCGACAACAAACTCCAACACAAGGTAACATTATCTTAGAGATGGAATCCAGCAAATGTCCGGCTCCCAGATAAACACAGACTCCTGCACAAACTCAGAGTAAGCCAAAATTTTTTAAAAAAAATAAAATGTATCTACTGAATCCCATCTGGCTAAGCAGGAACGTGATCATGGTCGAGCGAAAACTAGAGTGAACACCGACAGGGCATTTGATTCCTGGAGGGACCTTTATTCGGTTTTGGGGATCAAAACCAACCATGAATTGCCATTCTTCTTATTGGACAGGTAAGCTTACATAACTGCAAAGCATGTGAAATATAGTGCCATAAGGATTGATCTGTGTAATATTAGCTAACTTGATCTTGCCTGCTAATGCTGACGAATTGCAAGTTACCTTGCTTCGTAACTTTTAAATAATTTCAACGATCTTCTCTTTATACTAAAAGTCAGGTTAATGTCAATGTTAATCTGTAATTATTCTGCAAGGTAAACTACAATAACACATTAAATGAATGCTAGACAATGTTCAAGATAATGCAAAAAGACCCATTCATTAGTGTAACGTAACTTGGTTATACAGAAAATATATACAATCTATTATTATAAAACAATAGTGCATCGATATATCAAAATGACAGTTGTGATGGAATCACATCAATACTGAATTGTGTCAACATATTTATGATGTACAGTCTATTTTATGAACAGCTACTGTCATCATCCACCAAATTTAGCTAACAGCTATTGATAAAGCTGGCTAGCTAGCTAACGCCGACATAGGCTATCATATAAATGCAGTCAATGTATCATGCAAAGAAAAGTGATTACTTCAAACTAGAGTCTCTCATATTCAGACCTATATCCACTCTTTGTTTTAGCCCTGTTCCAGCACTGGAGAGTCAAATATAATATGCAATCTCAAAGTTTGTAGTAAAACAATCATAACTGTTTTCAATTTTAATTGTTACCTCATCTGTCAGCATGATGTCGGTGAATCACGTTCAGACTCTTTGTACGTTACGTCATTGTTTTGGTCGATGCTGGCTCGTGTCCCTATGGAGTGTGTGCACGAGCACGAGCAACAGGTAGCTGGCTGCAGTTCACTTAATGGCCACAGGTATCATTAATAACAAGGGTTTCCGAATCTTACATACTGCACCTTTAAGGACGTGTTCCAAAATCTAAACACAAACGGGTTTATTTTCTCTCAGAAAGATTCAAATAGCATCTTTGCTACTTTTTCTAAGAAATTATCTTTTCAGGAGTCTTTACACAAACCATTAGCCGATCATGTTGGATAATTTAGCCACCCACCCACCCCTCCACCTCGGCTTCTCAGGTCTCTGACGGCTTGGCACACACCCTGCTCAGGATATCCTGTCTCCTGCTCTCTGCTCCTCAGCGAGTCGAGAAATCAGCCTGCTCACACACACAAACAATAGCTGGGACACAAGCCGTGACACACAGAGAGCAACACTGGCCAATCGAGCAGTGAATTTTGGAATTGTATAAAAGACTTTAATAAAAAGATGAACCTCTCTTATAAACACACTTGAAACAAGTGTTTCTTTGCCATGTAAATCATGTTAACACCCAATTCAGTCTGTTCCTCACAGCGGAAGGAAAGCAGACTCTTCCTATCATCACGTAGGTGTGTCCAAAGTGTCTGTAAAACCAATTACTCATGCGTGCACACACACTTACTCCTGACTAGGGGTATAATGTTCATGGTATGATAACCTTCACAAAACATACAGCGGTACTACAGTATCAAGGTATTAAGGTGCCTTGGCAAAAGACTCTGCAACAGTAGTCTGACTTGTCTGACTGGATGTTGGCCCAGGATGTGATGTAGGGGCATTTTTCTGGATGGATAAATACATTTGAAATCTTTATAGATATTTTAAGATTTATGAAAATGGCAATATATGAAAATTATTTTTATAGCAAAAACAAACAAAGACATTTTTAATGATTCCTACCCAGGTAACAGTTCAGATAAGCATTTTATTAAAGGTGCACTCAGTAACTTTTGTCCTTGTGTGATCTTGGACTTGCACTGACACCTAGCGGCTTGGATGCAGCATCATTTAAAATCAATAGTTTTCGATTTAGCTTAACTTGTACTGAACCCAGAATATTCCTTTATTAATATAACTGGTATGAACAATGGAAACTTTCATTCCTTGTATTTTAGAAGAAGAAAAAAATCCAAGTAATATCATGAATGCAATATTGTGAATTATAAATGTTTCTTTTTGAAAATGCGATATACTCTGAAAACGTGACAATCTGACATCAGAGGTTTTGTTTGCTGGTGAGACCAGTGGCACATGATTTACACAGTTCAACTTTAACAATTTACTTTTAAATTACTGAATGAGATTACTTTAAATTGTCTCTAAAGACTCAAAAAGCAATCCAAACCAAAGATGAAGTGATGCTGTAGTTTACTGTGACAATCCTCACATTTTATCAATACATTGCCTCACAACTGAAATTCAAAAGACTGAACTACAAGAAGACCTGGATACCATACACTGATAGATTAATGCTCTTAAACACTTAATTTTTTTTTTTTCTTGTATACATCAATGTACCTCTGCCAGAAGACTTTAAACCCACAAGTTTAGTATTTGAAGCACTGGTTAATTATTACTGTAGGAAGCATCAAACAAACACACACACACAAACACACACCTCCTAACAATGTGCAACCTTTGTTGTTGTGGTAGCGCCATCAATATTTTCCTGGAATGTCCTGTTCATTTAAGTCCTTTACTGATAAACATGTTAATGTAATTTAGTTTCCATTGTAATACTCTTGCAACGCTGTAATGATTTTGCCTGTGGAGTACAATGTTAATGTGATGATCTAGAGGTCAAAGGGCATGTACATTTCTTTAGAACTGATCTTTAGTTTAGAATATGTAGGTCTAATAAACCATGATTGATTTGGTTGTCCTGATCAATGCTTTTCATACTCGTTTAAGTCGAACACTCCAGTCTTGATAGACACGACCCTGGTCTCCTGCCATCTGTTGAAGAGCCTGTCTCTTCTGTGCCTGTCTCTGCGTGGATCAAGTCATCCAGACCTTCAGTTTCAGTGAGGTCCAACTTCCCTGCACAGAATGCCTGGTGGGTGAATTCACCTGACTCTGCAGACCGCAGCCCTGGCAAACTCCCTGAAACACAGACAAAATAATGCATAAAAGTTTTTTCTTATCATACCTCAAAAGTGCATTCCTTCTATGCTCTCTTTAGAATGGCATATCATTTCATACAGGTATAGGCTATAAGAAAGAACATCTTTCAAGAAATTACATGGCTGAAATCAAAGCAAGTTAATTCTAAGCACAAACAGATGCTGCAATCTAGTGGTCAAATATTGGAACAACAAACAGTTGCTAAGTGATTGCACATAATTATGATAATATTCCACTTATGGTACAGTATTCTATAATGGGTTTAAAAACACAACAATGTGGGACAGTAACAGCTGATCTCTGTAACTCTGCACTATTTTCCCTGGTGAAACTACCAAGACCTGTAAAAGTGAGATATATGTCAAGACAGGAAACAGAGATTAAAAAGGTTCAGGATTTTTTTGATTCTTTAAACACTCTTGGATGTTATGTCATCTTTAACAGGACCATTCTTCCATACATTGGTACAATGTTTTGTCACTGGACAGTTAAATGTATGTAACTTTTTTTATGTCAAAATATGTTCTACTATCCCAGTTTATTTGATCACTGACAACTAAGTAAACCATTTGTTGGTTTACCTCCCTCTAAAGTATAAACACTGAGCTTCCCAAGCACTATCAAAATATTGTTGTTTATATTTTGAGCGGACATTCAGCTCCACCCATCCCTTTCTAGCTCAACCAATAGCGTGATTTTGGGGCATGACTACATGAATTAGCTGTTCATCAGGGAGAATATGAACAACCATGGCAGACGTGTACAGAGGAAAAGAAATTTAGCTTTGCCTACAGATGTTAAAAGTGCTGGAAGCGATTTTAGCATTCAGAAACTTTCACGTGACTGAGCCGTTGAAATTAGCCACGTCCATCATTGCAAAATCTCACTCTCCAAAGATAATTTTGAGACCAAATCCGAGCCTGTGGCTGTCAAATTCAACAGTGGCAATAGCGCCCTCAACTGACAAACATTATGAATCATAGCCTTAATGATCCGCTTCAAATACAACACTACGAGAACAAGCAAAATTACTGACAGGTGAAAAGCCTCAATGTCCGCGGACACATTTTTGTTTGCTGTTTACAAAGTCTATAGCTGTCATAGAGACCTGTGAGATATCTAAGGACACTTATTTCATTAATATCTTTACTGGAGTAGGAAGATTTTTTGTACACTTTTCCATGAAAAAAAAAAATGCTTACAGCACCTTTAAAACCAAAATTCGAAAACTTGCTAAAAGACACAAAGACAGAGAACGGAGTACACCAGAGTGATCATTGGCGTCCCATTCACAAGGTGGAGGACTTTGAGGGAATTTTTGGGGTTCGATGGAGACGGCAAACTTGCCGAGTTGCTTCTCGACAGGTAAGCTACACTCAAAGTATTGCCACACAAGTTAGCTCACTGTCGCGCTCCAGATAAATTGGTAAGATACTTGGAATATGTATCGTTACGCTTACCAGTTACCAGAAGAACAATCCTACCTCATGTGCTGGATCCCCAGCACACCCAGCTGCCGTTCAATCCAGCGATGTTATCGGGCTACCCAAATCCTCTGCCACATTTTCTGTCTGGTGTGTATATGTTATAGTGATCTTGTTCGTTAAATGTTTATCATATTTTATTTACTATGGCCTATTTGTTCATAGGGATGTGATGAGTCTAACAGGTGTTCGCAAGGGTTGTTTGAAAACATCCTTTATTTTTGTAATTCCATTTGGTGCCACTAGTTGTGCAGAAATTATATACTTAAAAATCCTGAAAGATTCCCTCCAAATTCCAGTCAATGCCCTAAAGGGATATTTTATCCTATTGATAATCATAATAGTTATATCAGAAACTTAGAATTCTAAAATATCTTGCTTTTGATTAGGGAAACACTTACAATAACTCCAATAAGTTATTTCATAATAATAAACAAATCAATATATTATATTTAAAGGTTTTATTCTACATGGAGAGGGTCCACACATGGGGGCTGCCATTTTAGAATCATAAGACCAGCCATATAATTCTCGCTTAATCTCTGTAACCGTCCTGTTATTAGACACTTTCACTCATTAATTAAAAGTAATTATGGCTGACTGTGAACACCAAATTTCGACAATGGCATCTGAAATTGAAAAATATTGATTTTAAATTATGCTGCATCCAAGCTGGTGTCAGTGCAAGTCCAAGATGACACAAAGATAAAAGTTTCTGAGTGAACCTTTAATACAAATACTGCATATATATATATATATATATATATATTAGTAGGGGAAAAGAGCTTGGGCCTGTAGATTTATGTTATGCAGATTTATGAGGCAGAGTTGTTGTAGATTTAGGTTGTGACCTTTCTCAATGGGTTTAATCTGTGACCAGTGTCTCCAGACAGTCCCTAATACGCCTCTATCAAATAGAACAGAGGTATTGGTTGTCAATAGTGATGGGTCGTTCATGAACGATTAGTTCATTTTGAACTAATCTTTTATGTGTCTCAGAAGAACGAGTAGTCTCAGAGAGTGATTCTTTCATTTTGTTTTGGCCGCGCATGTGCACTGCGCAACCTCCGTTCGTTTATTACGTGAAAATCGCTTAGGCGCTGTAAAGGAAACAAAAATTATTAGTTCACCTTTCAACTCTTTTGGTCCGAGTCGTTCGTTCTTTTGTCACGTGACAGCCATATACACTATGCATTGCTCACACAGGAAACAGAAATGATTAGTTCACCTTTCAACTCTTCTGGTCCGAGTCGTTCGTTCTTTTGTCACGTGACAGCCGTATACGCTATGCATTGCTCACACAGGAGACAGAAATGATTAGTTCACCTTTCAACTCTTCTGGTCCGAGTCGTTCGTTCTTTTGTCACGTGACAGCCATATACACTATGCATTGCTCACACAGGAAACAGAAATGATTAGTTCACCTTTCAACTCTTCTGGTCCGAGCCATTCGTTCTTTTGTCACGTGACAGCCGTATACGCTATGCATTGCTCACACAGGAGACAGAAATTATTAGTTCACCTTTCAACTCTTCTGGTCCGAGTCGTTCGTTCTTTTGTCACGTGACAGCCGTATACGCTATGCATTGCTCACAGGAAACAGAAATGATTAGCTCACATCTCGAGTCATCTGGTCCGAGTCGTGACAAAAGAACGAACGACTCGGACAAGAATATTCCAGCGGTGAACTAATCATTTCTGTTTCTCATCATTTGTACTTGGCTGCATTATCAATTTTTTCTTATTGGGTCTATAATCAAAGTTTGCGTAAGTAGACGTGCTGGGGGGAATTTAGCTATTGAAAATGTAACATTTTAATTTAATTCAGCTCAAATGAACGAAATGAACGAAATGACTTGAATAAAGATTCGTTCATTTTGCTAAACAAGACTCAAAGATTCAAGTCAGTAAAATTATCCAATCTTCCCACCACTAGTTGTCAATAGTATTTGGTATGGTCTGTCAAATTTTGGACCAAAAGGAGAGACAATTTCTCTTTGTAGCTTTACCTCATCTCCTACTTCAGGTAAAACAGGCGAAATCTTTGGATCTTTTTGATCTTTTTCGGCATGCCTTATACTGACACTAATCCTAGTATCTTTTAGGCACTCATCAAGTGTCTTCAAATAATTTTGAAGTACATCCTTCGTGCTGCAAATGAGCATCCCAAGGTAGGCGCATGTACCTGCCTGTCATTATCTCAAAAGGGCTGATCTGAGTAGTTTTGTTATGGCTGGCTTTCATGCTAAACAAAATCATGGGCATGGCAGCGTGCCAACACTTCCCCCACTCCAGATCCTTCTTTCTCAATGATGTTTTTAGAGTAAGGTTCATTCGTTCAACAGAACCACTAGACTGAGGTCTAAAGGCAATAGGGTTTTGCTGATAGACGATGATCTCAGGGATCGACGATGGTCAGAGTGATTGCCAATAGCTGATGCCTTTGACGATGTCAAGACGATATTTGGCTCGTTTTCCCATTAATGTATTAAATTATTATTATTATTATCAGGCTATTATTATTATCAAATTAATATAACAAATAATTTGCCCGTAGATACACAGACACACACTTGAAGAAACACACTTTATTATATTATTAAGAACAGATGACAGAGGGGGCCTGGGTAGCTCAGTGAATATTGACGCTGACTAGCACCCCTGGAGTCGCAAGTTCGAATCCGGGGTGTGCTGAGTGACTCCAGCCAGGTCTCCTAAGCAACCGAATTGGCCCGGTTGCTAGGGAGGGTAGTCACATGGGGTAACCTCCTCGTGGTCGCGATTAATGGTTCTTGCTCTCAGTGGGGCGCGTGGTAGGTTGTGCATGGATCACAGAGGGTAGCATGAGACTCCACATGTTGTGAGTCTCCGTGGTGTCATGCACAACGAGCCACGTGATAAGATGCACGGATTGACTGTCTCAGAAGCGTAGGCAACTGAGACTTGTCCTCTGCCACCAGGATTGAGGTGAGTAACTGCGCCACCACAAGGACCTACTAAGTAGTGGGAATTGGGCATTCCAAATTGGGAGAAAAGGGGATAAAAAGAAAAAAAGAAAAAAAGAACAGATGACAGAAAAGCCGTCTATGCGCATGTATGACGTGCATGTATGACACGCTGTTTGTATGGAGGCGTGCAGTCTAGTGGAACACGCATGTAAAAGGTTCTCACTCTTTCTTTGTTTCTGTTTTTTTTTTTTTTTGGAAGAACAGTATCGTCTATGCGTGCTGCAAATGACCTCAGATATCTCAGCTCAGGAGGTGCTTTGAGTTCAGTTCGCTTTATTTCCACAGAGCAGTTCATTGTGACCACAACTCTGCAGCCTATACATCTGTGAATAAAACATAAAATAATACAAAAACACGTTCACCTCGAACCATGATTTATATTTCAGTAATTATTATCATCATTATAATTATTATTTTTACATTTACAATTGTTTTTATGTCTTCATTTGTTTAAGTAATTTTCCGCCTGCATGTTTAGACAGATATTTGCCTGACGGTAAATGGAAAGGTGGTTACTTATATATATTTTTATCACTTTGTTATTTTAATTGCTTTTTCGTTTCGTTTGGAGTGCAATTTGATTTCATTTTTTAAATAAATTAATTTAATTTTCAATGCAAAATCACTAAAAGCAAGAATATTCACCGATCCCTCAGCCCGGGGGTTGCCGATGTAATTAGATATTGCGATATATATGATATATATATCGTGAAGGAGGGAACAAAACAAATGCATTCACACATGATGTGTTTTCCCGGACAAAGAAATACCCGACCGGTAGAGAATGCACGGATGAAGTAGGTTAGTTTCCAAAGATGTTGCCCTTCACAACTGTTGTAAAGCCATCTTTCAAAAAGTTGAACACACATTTTAATTGCACTTAATTTTTTTCCAGTTTCATTTGAAACTTTAGTTAAAATAAGTAAAAAATAAAGTTCAAAGTTTGAAATCAAGGCGTCTTGCTTTATTGTGTAGGCTTAACCCTAACCCTGCTTAATGAAAATTACCCCATAGTGCCACTTAGTGTCCAATCAGCGGTAATACCGGTGTTCATGTGCATCTGTTTGATCTTCTTTACCATTTTACCCTTCTATGTACATAGAGTCTGATGTTGTTTAAAAAGGAATATCAGTGATAGAGACTGCTGCCCCTGTATTGATCGGAGCAATGCATTGCCGACCTCCTAACAACGCACGAACGAAAGGGCGAGGGTCAGTTCAATCACAAGAGCCGGAGGCTGCTGACCCCTAATCATTTTTCAGCAGTCTCCTCAACTGAGAGTTCAGTCTCAGTGAGCTTAACGCTCTCACATCTACCTTCCCTCCCCCTCTTCTCTCTATCATTAGAGAGGTTTCTCCTCTGAGCTCTACATTCTTTCTTCGTTTGGCCTAGTTTACCACAAATGACACATTTCATCAGTTTTGTAGTGCAAGAACTTGACTTATGCCCTTTTGTACCACATCGATAACATACAATAATTTTTGATGGAGCCATTTCCCCTCCAGCAGCAGCAACAGATGCATTGACTTGTTTTTCTTCTTTTCTAGCTTTTAGGCGGCTCCAGCTTACAGCACACCAATCGAGCAGTGTGCTCCTGTCAGGAATTTGAACAGAACCGCTAATGAGCAGGTCTCTGTATTCTTTAGTCAGACCACTAGTGGCGGACTCTATGACTATGGCAGAGTCATAATCTTCTGATGCTTTGTTTGCAGAACAATAATTCTCGTAAGCATAACAAAACTGCTCTACATACTCTAATGGATTTTAATTTGTCCTTTCCTTAATCTGAGTGACACTAGTCCAGGGGAATGATCTCCGCCCCAGCAATTCTGAACTCCCCGCTTGTACATTGTATAAGCTTCACAGTATTCTATCCAGTCAGTAGGCACTCTGGGTTGAATATCAACTGCCTGAACCAACTGTAATTTACTCGGGGGCACAAGACTTTCTACAATGGCCTGGACATCACAAATTCCTATATTTTGTTGTCTTGCCAGAGCTTCTATTTTTGCCCACACAACTTTGTTTGTATTAAACAATTTCAAGGGCTCAAGGCCTGCCAGCAGATTGTTTCTTTCTGATGAAGATACTCTAACCCATTTTCCTGTATCTCCCCCAGCCCCCATTTCTGTGTCACTGGTGACATCATCAGCTACTCTGATCGGAAGTGCTGAGACTGTTCCCTTAGGGGGAGCTTTAGCTTTTTTCATAGCGGAAAGCATAATGTTCCTAATTGTCTGAGGACCTTTTGGTGAAAACTGTGTCTTTTGTTCTTTGACTTTATCAGCATTAGGCGGAGGTGCTTCTCCTACAGCTGCATTCAGCAGTCTTCTAACTTCATCACAGGGACTCTCAGCTTGCTCTTCTGGCTGGGGGATGGTGTTTAGTGCAGCTGCCATTTGAGCAGGCTGATAAGAAAGCTCGAGATCTGAGGGGGCCGGCACAAAAGCTGCTTTTTCAAAGGTTTTACTATTTTCTATTGTTTCAAAAACCACAGCCAGCCCTTTGTTAACCTGACTCAGATCATAACCCACATTCATCCCTGACACATCTGTAATTTTATTGCGCATCATCATAAGATCACAACATCCATCAAATACTTCTAAGATGGTTCCGTCTGGGGTTAAAAGCACACACCCCGTCTTACTAATTCATGAATATGCACACACTGCTAAGAACTTGTTCTTTTCTGGCTCTTTCTTCGCCTCGAGACAGTCAGTTTGTTGCTAAATTTTCCAATCAGAATTGAAACCCTGACTGACCATCTTTTTGATGAGCTCAGAAAACTTTTTAGACGTCAAAGCTTCAGAGCAGTGCTGTTTACAGCATTTGACCTGTTCTTTTTCACCGTTTGAGCTGTCATTGCTACTCATTTTTTAGGACATTTCTGGTTCACAATTTCAACCCAAAGGAAATGGTCACAATAGCAGTATTTCAGTTAATAGTGAAGGTTTAAAAGAAACATTGGATTTTGCAAAGATTGATTGAATTAGGGCCAGATTTACTTCAGGACAGATCTTGATGTACCCCTTATCAACCGTTCCTAAATCTATTCATTTTTATTTATTCTGGTAGCAGCTAGGATAGGAAAGCCCTCATCACTGACTGTCTGACCACTAAATTCAGTGCCTCTTTGCTTGATATCATGGGAAAATCGAAATCAGCCAAGACCTCAGAAAAAAAAAAACTGTGGACCTCCACAAGTCTGGTTCATCCTTGGGAGCAATTTCCAAACGCCTGAAGGTACCACGTTCATCTGTAAAAACAATGCAAGTATAAACACCATGGGACCACGCAGCCATTATACCGCTCAGGAAGCAGACGCATTCTGTCTCCTAGAGATGAATGTATTTTGGTGCAAAAAGTGCAAATCAATCCCAGAACAATAACAAAGGACCTTGTGAAGATGCTGGAGGAAACAGGTAGACAAGTATCTATATCCACAGTAAAACGAATCCTATATCGACATAACCTGAAAGGCTGTTCAGCAAGAAAGAAGCCACTGCTCTAAAACCGCCATATAAAAGCCAGACTACAGTTTGCAAGTGCACATGGGGACAATAATAATAATTAATAATTAATAATTTTAATAATTAATATATATATTTTTTTAATAATAATTAATAATTTTCTTTATTCATCACACATTTGCACATATATAGTGAAATTCTTCTTTTTCACATATCCCAGCTAGGCTGGGGTCAGAGTGTAGGGTCAGCCATGATACAGCACCCCTGGAGCAGATAGGGTCAAGGGCCTTGCTCAAGGGCCCAACAGTGGCATCTTGGCTGTGCTGGGGCTTGAACCCCCGACCTTCTGATCAGTAACCCAGAGCCTTAACCGCTGAGCTACCAAAGATCTTACTTTTTGGAGAAATGTCCTCTGATCTGATGAAACAAAAATGTTTTTCATCAGATCAGACCATAATGACCATTGTTATGTTTGGAGGAAAAAGGGTGGGGCTTGCAAGCCAAAGAACACCATCCCAACCATGAAGCATGGGGGTGGCAGCATCATGTTGTGGGGGTGCTTTGCTGCAGAAGGGACTGGTGCACTTCACAAAATAGATGGCATCAAGAGGAAGGAAAATTATGTGGATATATTGAAGCAACATGTCAAGACATCAGCCAGGAAGTTAAAGCTCGGTCGCAAATGGGCCTTCCAAATGGACAGTGACCCCAAGCATACCCCCAAAGTTGTGGAAAAATGGCGTAACAAAGTCAAGGTATTGGAGTGGCCATCACAAAGCCCTGACCTCAATCTGATAGAAAATTTGTGGGCAAACTGAAAAAGCGTGTGCGAACAAGGAGGCCTACAAACCTGACTCAGTTACATCAGTTCTGTCTGAAGGAATGGGCCAAAATTCCGGCAACTTATAGTGAGAAGCTTGTGGAAGGCTACCCAAAACATCTGACCCAAGTTAAACAATTTAAAGGCAATGCTTCTAAATACTAACAAAGTGTATGTAAACTTCTGACCCACTGGGAATGTGGTGAAAGAAATAAAAGCTGAAATAAATCATTCTCTTTACTATCTTTACGACATTTCACATTCTTAAAATAAAGTAGTGATCCTAACTGACCTTAGAGAGGGAATGTTTTCTATAGTTAAATGTCAGGAATTGTGAAAAACTGAGTTTAAATGTATTTGGTTAAGGTGTATGTAATCTTCTGACTTCAACTGTGCATAATTAACCCATAAGAATATTGATTAGTTCCATTAAAATCATTCAATTATTCACATTAGGTTAAATGCTGATCAGTTTAGATTTAATTCACTCAAAGGATATATATGCATTGAAGAAGAGGAGGTGGTGATTCAGGCATCCACCCCTTCAATATATATACAGATATATATACTGTATATATATAAAAATATATTAATCCAAATTGGAATGACATGTAAGTATTAGAATGTACATTACTACTGGGGGACTGAAGCGTAAATGTACAAACTTTGTGTTTGAAAACAAAATTTTCATTAAGGTTCCTAAAGATGAGAATAATGTAATAGTATTTAATGCATTTGGAAAGCTCATTATCACATTTAGTTGAGCCTCTGACACATTTTAGGAAAATGCTTAATTTAATAATTCATAGCTAATTTTTGGCCAGAATATGTACATGGTTTTTATACACAACAAATTCACCAACATGCAGGGGCAGCGCCACCGAATTTTGATTGCTGGTGCTGAAGAGGTGCTAAATCATTGACAGGGGGAGCTAAGCTTTGGTAACTAAATGTGTGCAAAACCCGGAATGGCCAAGCGATTTTATTAATATCAGTTTGCACGTGGTGACAACAGAAGTGAAATCTCTATGCTGCAGCCTCAATAAAACAGGCAACACACTTTCAGAGGTGTTTTCAGCTTTTTACAGTACTGCCTGAAGCACAGGTACAGCAAAACAGTGTACCCTTATTGGGGGTCTGGGGACATGTTCCCCTGGGCGAAACTTTTTGCAAAAATGGCACTAAAGCATATAATTCTGGTGACTTTAGGAGCTGCATTTTTTCCTTTTCACAAGTATATATCTTGTGTAGCAATTAATGTAACTATGGGCTACAAAGCATTGATAAAATACTTATTCATACAGCACATCCAGTACTAGTTTAAGTTTCTTAAAATCAGCAACCTTTAAAAAAAATAAAAATAATTGCCTGCTGTGGCAGGACTATGGTATTGTGATGGTATCATATGGCAATACAGCGGTGCATTGATGTACACTATGGTATTTACATAGTAATAGTCCCGAAATTATACTTTTTGATATCTGTTTGGTTGGGGAAAATGGCTTTACCTTGAGTTGTCAAAAGCTGCACATGCAGGTGTTGAACTTAATAAAGACGTTATTCATCGCTGTCAAATGAAAGATGCACTTGCAGGTTTTGATTCAAAATATCGGCATCACCGTATGAGCAGGGAGAGCCTGTAAACTGACACCTACATGTTGGAAAATCATCCATGACTTCTCTTAAAAAACAGCTTTTTTTTTTTTTTGCTAGGTTACGGGGGCTGCTTCACCATTAATGAGAGAGAGTTGTAGTGAGACATGCAGTTGGAGTGCACTTAATACATTTTCAACAGTCATCTGCTCTGTGTATCATGACAGTAGATATTCCACTTCATTGTTTTCTGTTTGTGGCAGCGGGGGCGTGGTCAAGCATCTCTCCGGAGAGAGAGAAAGCGGTAAGGGCGCTTACACCTGAGCTAAATTATGTCTAACACCTGTCTCTAATTTCAGTGAGCACGGGGAGAGCGGCATAAATAGGGCCACGCAGCACTCAGACAAAGAGAGAGACTGGATACGACAGAGCCGAGCCAGAGCAAGGATTGTTAGTATATTTATGAAATTAGTGTGTGATAGGATTTAGCTTAGTGCTTAAAAGGAAAACTGCTTCTCGCCTCATCTTTTACACTGGTGCCGAAACACGGGATTGAAGTTTGGGTCAAAGATGGATGGAGGTCGTCCCGTAGAGTCCTCCCAGTTGGCGGAGATCCTCCAAGCCCTCGCCAGCCTACATCAGAGCCACCAACAGACGCTGCTTGAGCTCCGACAAGATCAAGACCGCCGGTTTGTCGAGCTCCTGCATGCTCAAGCCGAGGACCGGCAGGCGATCCGGAGCCTCAGCCAGGGGGCGTCCTCAGCCACGACCCCGGACACTCACACGGCGTTACCCCCGCCAGCATTACAGAAAATGGGGGTGGCGGACGACCCTGAGGCCTTCCTGGATTTGTTTGAGTGGACCGCCGAGATCTGGGGCTGGCCGCTCGGCCAATGGGCGGCTCGACTGATCCCACTATTGTCCGGGGAAGCCCAGCTCGCAGCTCAACAACTGCCAGCGTCGAGCCTCTGGCCTACGGAGATCTGAAAAGAGCCCTCCTACATTTTATCTCCTCCCTCTGTTCCTTCCCCCTCCCCTCTCTCCTCTCGTTCTGCTCTCTCTCCAGGTCCCGTTCCTGCCCCACGCAGACGAGGAGGACCTCAGCCCCTGAGACCAGTTCCCCGGGTGTGGGAGGCGACACCACCTTTCCCTACTCCAATGCCCCGCCACTCTCCCCCTCAGGGGGGGTGCCTGCCGACGCAAGTGCGGGCTTAGCGCCTGGGCTGGCCTGTTGGAGGTGCGGGGACCCGAGCCACTTCCGAGATCAGTGTCCTCTGATGGAGCTGGGGACGGTGGTGCGGGTCTCTGACCTCCCACAGGCTGCCCCCGACCAGGCCGGAGCGTACCGGATACCGGTAAGTGTCAAGGGGGGTACTCTCCAAGCGTTGGTGGATACCGGTTGTAATCAAACCACTATCCACCAATGCCTGGTTCAACCCGAGGCATTGGTCACAACTAAAACGGTGAAGGTGAAATGTGTACACAGGGATATTCACAAGTATCCGCTGGTGACCCTGACAATTAAATTTCGGGGGAAAAAACATAGAGTGGAGGCTGCGGTTAGTTCCCACCTCACCCATCTGCTGATTTTGGGGACTGATTGGCCTGATTTTAGAATTTTATTAAAGGGAATTTGCGCGGATGGGTCCTGTATGAAAATAGGGAGATGTGTGATGTGCGATGCTCTGGCAGGGGAGGCGGAGCCGGGGCCGTCCTCGACAGCTCCACGTCATGGTGACGAGAGAGGGCCTTCTCAGGGAATTCCCTGACGGGGATTTCCCTTTGGAGCAGTCGTGAGACCAAACCCTCAAACACGCCTTTGACCAAGTGAGAGTCATCGATGGTCAACGACTCCAGCCTGACATCGCACTTTCATACCCCTATTTTGCAATTATAAATGAGCGGTTGTATCGAGTGACACAGGACACTCGGACCAAAGAGGATACAACCCAACTTTTGATTCCAAGGAGCCGTCGGGAAATGGTATTCTAGGCGGCTCATTATAATCCCATGGCGGGTCACTTAGGAGAAAGGAAAACACTGAACCGTCTAATAGCCCGTTTCTATTGGCCGGGCATTGGCGGCGATGTCCGCAGGTGGTGTGCGGCATGCCGAGAATGCCAGCTGGTTAACCCTCCGGCCACACCAAAAGCGCCATTGTGCCCTCTCCCTCTGATCGAGGTCCCCTTTGAGAGAATTGGAATGGACCTCGTCGGGCCATTAGAACGGTCAGCACGCGGACATCGCTTTGTATTGGTCCTAGTGGACTATGCAACGCGATATCCGGAAGCAGTGCCTCTTTGCAACATCTCAGCACGCAGTGTTGCGGAGGCACTCTTCAAAATAATCTCCCGGGTGGGGATTCCAAAAGAAATCCTCACCGATCAGGGCACAACATTTATGTCACGAACACTACGCGAACTGTACGAGTTGTTAAATATTAAACCGATTCGCACCAGTATATACCATCCTCAAATGGATGGCCTGGTGGAACGATTTAATAAAACCCTCAAAAACATGATTTGTAAGTTTGTGCACGGTGATTCTAGAAATTGGGATAAATGGCTCGACCCCCTGTTATTTGCAGTACGAGAGGTCCCGCAAGCCTCCACTGGCTTCTCCCCATTCGAGCTGCTATATGGGCGACGCCCACGCGGCGTGCTTGATGTATTGCGAGAGGCCTGGGAGGAAGGACCTTCAAACAGTAAAAATGAAATTCAGTACGTTCTTGATCTTAGAGCAGAACTCCACACCTTGGGGCAACTAACACAGGAGAATTTGCTCCAAGCTCAAGAACGACAGCGCCGACTGTATGACAGGGGAACTCAGCTAAGGGAATTTGCACCGGGAGATAAAGTGCTTGTATTCCTTCCCACATCGAGCTTTAAATTACTCGCCAAGTGGCAAGGACCCTTTGAGGTCACACGACGAGTGGGAGATCTCGATTATGAGGTTAAACGAACCGATAGAGGGGACGCACGTCAAATATACCATCTCAATCTCCTGAAATTGTGGAGGGAGGCGGTTCCCGTGACGTTGGCTACGGTAGTTCCTCGAGAAGGCGGAGCTCGGACCGGAGGTGAGTTCAAAACATAATCAGTTCACCTCGGTCATTTGCGGAGACCACCTCTCACCGAGCCAACTCACGGAGGTTGCTAGGTTGCAACAGGAGTTTGCGGATGTGTTCTCCCCTCTACCGGGACGTACGACCCTCATCCATCACCACATCGAGACCGAGCCGGGGGGTCGTGGTACGTAGCCGCCCCTATCGATTACCCGAACACAAGAAGAAAATCGTTCGGGAAGAATTGGATGCGATGCTTGATATGGGGGTAATAGAAGAATCCCACAGTGATTGGTCCAGCCCTGTTGTTCTAGTGCCTAAGAGCGACGGGTCTGTGCGATTCTGTGTGGATTATAGAAAAGTCAACGCGGTGTCTAAATTTGATGCATATCCAATGCCTCGCGTTGATGAGTTGCTCGATCGGTTGGGCACTGCTCGTTTTTATTCAACATTGGATTTGACGAAGGGTTATTGGCAGATCCCCTTGACACCAATTTTTGGAGCCCCAGCTACGTTCCAGCGTCTCATGGACCGAATCCTCAGACCGCATTCAGCTTACGCCACTGCCTATTTAGATGACATCATTATTTATAGCAATGATTGGCAGCGGCACATGCAACATCTGAGGGCGGTTCTGAGATCGCTGCGCCGAGCGGGACTCACAGCGAATCCGAAGAAGTGCGCGATTGGACGGGTGGAGGTACGGTATCTGGGGTTCCACTTGGGCCACGGGCAGGTGCGTCCCCAAATTGACAAGACAGCGGCGATTGCGACCTGCCCGAGACCCAAGACCAAAAAGGGGGTGAGACAGTTTCTGGGGCTGGCTGGCTATTATAGAAGGTTCGTACCTAATTATTCGGACATCACCAGCCTGCTGACTGATCTCACTAAAAAGGGAGCTCCAGATCCGGTCCAGTGGACGGAGCAGTGTCAATGGGTGTTCACGCAAGTTAAAGCTGCACTTTGCGGGGGGCCGCTTTTACATTCACCTGACTTCTCTCTCCCTTTTGTTTTACAGACAGATGCTTCAAACAGGGGGCTGGGGGCCGTACTCTCGCAGGTGGTGGAGGGGGAGGAGCGCCCGGTGCTGTACATTAGCCGTAAGCTCTCGTTAAGGGAAACTAAGTACAGCACCGTGGAAAAGGAGTGTCTCGCCATCAAGTGGGCGGTCCTCACACTCCGATACTACCTGCTGGGGCGGGCCTTCACCCTCTGCTCGGATCACGCCCCACTCCAGTGGCTCCACCGCATGAAAGATACTAATGCCCGGATCACCCATTGGTATCTGGCTCTTCAGCCGTTTAAGTTCAAGGTGGTCCACAGACTGGGGGCGCAGATGGCTGTTGCCGACTTCCTTTCCAGGAATGGGGGGGGAGTGGTAGGCAGGCCGGATGCCGCCCCGGCCTGAGTCGGGCGGTGGGGATATGTGGCAGCGGGGGCGTGGTCAAGCATCACTCCGGAGAGAAAGCGGTAAAGGCGCTTACACCTGAGCTAAATTATGTCTAACACCTGTCTCTAATTTCAGTGAGCACGGGGAGAGCGCCATAAATAGGGCCATGCAGCACTCAGACGAGACAGAGAAACTGGACACGACAGAGTTGAGCCAGAGCAAGGATTGTTAGTTTATTTATGAAATTAGTGTGTGATAGGATTTAGCTTAGTGCTTAAAAGGAAAACTGCTTCTCGCCTCATCATTTACACTGTTCTATTTATTTCAATTCTTTTTTTTACAGATTGAGAGATGCTCCGAACGTTACAGTGCGTGAGCTGTCTGAACGATTCAGACCATTTAGCTAAACCCAGCGCCATTGAAAGAGACTTGCGACACTGCCATAGACTTCTGTTGTAATCGGAGATTGCGGAAGTGACGTGTCATGGGGCAACTCAAACACTGAATAGTTCCAGCACTGAATCCCATTCATTTCAGTGTTTCTTAAGCACACTCGCTGGTAATTTGATGAAATGACTGAATGTTTTTATATATTTTAATGCATTAGCTGACCTCTAGTCAATAGTTGTATTTTCAGGGATTAAATTGGGATTTCGGTGGTGGGGCAAAGGCGTAGATTTGGCTTGAACATTGGGGGGGTTGCAGTGTGAAGCATTTATATGTTTCCGTTGATAATTGTATAAATATCGGGGGGGTATAATTGCTTGTTTTGATTTAGTGGGGGGGGGGTTACCTCCCCCATCCACCCGGAATCTACACCCCTGATCATACAACTTGACAGGGACTGGCCATCGGGAGAACCAGTGGGCCTGCTGCGAAACAGGGCCAAACGGGAACTGATAAGCTGAAACGAGCCGCCGCGTTATGCTGAATGAACCACGACTGGCTGAAGAGGGCCGCAAAACAGCGCCGCGATATGCAGAAAAAGACAGCGACAACTGAGTTGTCTGAAGTGTATATGTGACTAATGGGACTATTCTGCAATTGCCTAAAGTATTGTATTGCTCTACAAAGGTAGATCATTTTTGTTTTAATAAAAAAAATAATTAATATTATTATCGAACTTTAAATGTTTGTCGCAAAGCGGGCAAGTTTATTTATTTTATTCTCAAAACATTACCCGTTTACATGCTAAAAGGGTCAGTGGTTTGACTTTCTATTCAGCACACAACTGAATAAAACAGGCTGCATGACTATGATAAATGATTACTGCAAGAGTAGATTAACATACAGGTGCGAGGGACTTCAACATCTCTAAACTGCACAAATAAATATAAACATATACATATTTGTCTCTCACTTGCTTTTGCTTGCATGTCAATGATGCTGAGATCTACTTATATATTTCATCACTGAGAAGGTTTACCTGCAAAATTAAGGGCACCAAACATCACAAGCAGCTTCAAGAATGGACACAGAGTGGTCGTATAACACTTTTCCTTGAGTAGAATACTGTACTTGAGATCGCTAAGTTTGCTAAGGTTGCCAGACTGCACAAAATATGTATAACATTACGCAGAATATTTTCAATTTGCGGAAGAATAAATCTCAAATTGCGTCTCTTATCTGGCAACACTGAGCATGTTAAATGCTTGTGGAGGCGCATTAGGTCCCAATGCAAGATAACTGAAATATCCATTGAAAAAAACGCTTTTAGGATAAATGAGCCACGGGCCACATTAAACCATGTGGAGGGCCGGATCCGGCCCGCGGGCTGTAAGTTGCCCAGAGCCTCGTTTCCCAAAAGCATCGTAAAAGTAGATAGTAGAATCCATCTTATGATTCATCTTTGCCGCTAAGATCAATCGTTATTCGGAAACGAGGCCCAGGTCTGTTCTATAAGATGACCAACCCCCAACCTAGGGCAAGAAGAAGATAACTTGTCCCAGCTTTCATCTGATTTTTATAAAATGTATAAATGCATAGTGCTGCCTCTGCCAACATGCATAATATATGTTTTTAGATCTAAATACTTTTACTTGCCATGTAGAAAATGTAATTTGCCATGAAAAAAATATCTCTCATGTGCATTTTATCATGTGACAAAAATATGCAGCTTCTCCACTCACTCTCTTAGAAACTCCAACTCCACTCTCATAGAAAATGGCTTCAAACCTGGAAACCACAGGACAAGTCCGCAGTCCAGAAGCTCTTGAGTCTGGGGGTGTATGATGCTATGAAGGGTTGCGGTGCGAACTGCGTGGAGTCCCCGGGCCAGAGCAGTCATTCCCTCCCCCTGTGCACCCTCAGATTCTTCCGTATGGACGCCAACAACAGTAGACAAATGTCTACCATTTATCATAACGCAATTTTTGTGATTCAGAAATCGTATCAACAGTTTGTTTGGTTTTCTTTTGTTCATACAGTAACACTTTTGATCTGACATATTTTGGTTTGAATCTCGAAAAATGTATTAAAGGTGCTGTAAGCGATTTTAGCATTCTGAAGCGTTCACGTGACTGAGCCGTTGAATTAGCCGCGCCCCCCCCCCCCCCCTTTACAAAACCCTGCCCTCCAAAGATAATTTTGAGACAATTATATATCCATACATGTAAGTGCCTCAAATAATACCTTATCTAAAATATGTTTTTATTTAGTTAGTGTAAATGAAAATATGTAAAAACATAAAATACAAATGATTAATCCCTTGTTGTAATTCTGGTTACTGAGTCAAATTAAAGTTATTGTAAAAAAAAATAAAATAAATAAATAAATAAATAAAAAGGACACCATCAACAACAGGAACTGACTATGAGCTACAATATTTTTCAACTAAGTTTCACCTGGTTGCTTCTGCCCTCATGCACTGATCCTTTAAACTAGTAAGGTTTGAGATTCAAGTCTGCAATGATTTAAAGTTTCGAATTAAGAACTATTTCAGAAATCACAGTTCTTTTCATTTAAAACAGTGAATGTGGTTTGCTCTTTCAGTTAATGCAACACCAGATAATCAGTTAACATATAGATACTGCCAAAATAAATATAAATGGAAAAATATTGTGCTAGATAATATATTACATCTTATAGCATTACAAAGGTTTCAGTTACATGTTTAGGTCCATACAGTGTGCGCTGCCTGCCTCCTTTTTGTAGTATGGCTATGAAGAGTCCCGTTTTTGTATGTTTAAGTAATGAGGTTGATGAGTAAGTAAAAAGGTTATTGCTTGGCTTAGAAGGTGCTTGCTTGTAAAAGCAATAGGGCAAGACTAATGTCTTGAACCCTCTAGTAAAGCTATTTCAACTAATGATTAAATCTTTAACACCTTCGGTTTTATATTCTATATACACTTAATTCTGGTGTTATGCGTCACAACGTGTTTTATTATTTTCACAATGCAGAGTATTTATTATTATTTTTTGTACAATTAGAATCAATTTGATTAGTGTTTTAGTACATTAAAATCAATTTTCAAATACCTTCAAACAGTAAAAAGCTCAAATGTAGAATTAAAAGTCAAGCCATTGGCCAGTGTTAATTAACACTCTTGTTTCCTTTATGGCCAATGAAAATTATAGTTTACTCTGACTGTACTTATCTGTGATTACAAATTCTGTGATGTGCCTGAATTCTGAAGAGGCCATGCTGGTTCACTTGTTCTATTTTGCAGACAGAGGTAAAATGGATTACCTTTATTCATAGTTAAGACATTCTGAAATATTCAGATGGGAAGATATTTTTTGCACTAATTAATAAATAATACCCTGCTTCATCTGTTTGGACAGACTTTGTGTCATTTTAATCCCACGGAAATACAGAGGGAAAAGTATTTTAATTTTAATATATTCAAATTAAATAATACAATATTAACAATAATAACTTCTATTTTTGGAACATTTATTGTAATTTATTATATCAGACAAATACATTTAATTCACAATCAAAATATTAAGAAATGGCTTTAATAAAAATTAAATTAAAAGCAAATTTACTGTAATTAACAGGTAGTTAACATGACATTTTGAAAAGGTGAAATGTCCTGCAGTGTTACATGCTAAAACTATTTTAATCAAAGCTTCTCTAATGATTAGTATTTGAAATCGGAAAACATGCAGTTTTCTGACCTGATACCACTTGAGAGACTAACATTTGTACTTTAAAAAATGTATTTGTCTCATCGCAGGATCATTTAAAATAAACTACTAAAGGTAGAAATGTAATTAAAAATGGTGAAAACATAAAAAAAGAAAAAAGAAAAAAAGAAAGAAACTGTTACCAGTAATATGACCAAAAACATAGTCTTTCCCTAAAATGTTTACATAAAGCCTAGATGTTTAAAAAATATGCTCCTGGACATGTAATGCATCAATTACACTATGATGATTTGTTTACCACTAAACTAAAATATGCACTTTCATGTAGGTTATTCTTTAATACTGCAGGTTATGCCAATAAATACATACAAAATACTGTGATATGTATAAAATGTTGCATATCATAGCATAAGTGAGTCAATTTCTATAAAACCTAAAGCCCAAAATGTTTAAGGATCATTGACAAAAAAGGTTGTCCAAGATGAAAAATGAGAAACCTTTTAAAAATCTAGTTAAAAACAAATATCTCTAGTTCGTAGAAATGTAATTCTTGTATCCATGATGGTTTCATAATTTTTGGGAAAACATTTATAGCATTATCTACAAAAAATGTATTTAATGACTTTTAAAAAATGTCAAGTGGTGTAACCATCAAGTAAAAGGAATTATAATACTTTCCCTTCACTTAATCACTTATTTCAAAAAAGTTTTCAAGGTAGTGTACATCATGAATTTTTGAGTCACAAATAACAAGACGTTTTCTTAGTTTTGCTCCATATGACCTGAACAAAATGTGCCTTTTCTTAAAAATGTAAAAATATCTGATTTTGTTTTTTAAAACTTCACACTGTAATTATGTTGTTTTATTTTTCAACGAAATGGCTATACCTGCTGTCATGTATTCCCTGTGTTTGCATTGACTTTTATGTTGAAATTCTTGTTTAGTTCCCATGTTCCTGTTTCCTGTTAGTTTGTAATGATTGGTTTTCCCCTGATTGTCAGTCAGAATTCTGCTTCTTCAACAAGGGGACGTCCTATTGAGGATCACGTCCGTGAGTTTCTTGAGTTAGCGAATTCAGTGCACTATCCAGACCGCTCTGTGGTTTTGATCACGCAGACTGGGAGATGTTCCGGTCCGCCTCTGATGACGACATCGAGGTTTCTGCAGATAGCGTAACGTGTTTCATCAGAAAGTGCGCAGAGGATGTTGTTCCGTCCAAAATAATACGGATCTACCTGAACCAGAAACCTTGGATTAATATCGATGTTCGCGCGGCACTTAATGCGCGGACCTCCGCTTTTAATTCCGGGAATGCAGAGGAGCATAAACAAGCCAGTTATGCCCTCCGAAAAACTATCAGAGCAGCAAAACGACAGTACAGGAACAAGATTGAAGGACAGTTTAACACCACCAACTCTAGAAGCATGTGGCAGGGAATTAATATCATCACGGACTTTAAAGGGAATAAAAACTCTGCCGTGAACACCGCTGCCTCTCTCCCGGATGAGCTAAATACTTTTTATGCACGGTTCGAGGGAAATAAAACAGCCCACGCAGAGAGAGCTCTCGCAGCCGAACCTACAGAGGTTAATTCACTCTCCGTGGCTGTAGCGGACATAACCCGATCCTTCCGATGGGTGAATATCCGTAAAGCCGCGGGTCCATACGGCATTCCGGGCCGTGTCATCAGAGCATGCACGAACCAACTGCCTGGTGTTTTTACGGATATTTTCAACCTTTCCCTCTCTTTGTCTGTAGTCCCCACATGCTTTAAAACATCCACCATTGTGCCTGTACCAAAGTAATCCAAAATCACTTGCTTAAATGACCGGCGTCCTGTTGCTCTGACCCCCATCATCAGCAAATGCTTTGAGAGACTAATCAGAGATTACATCTGCTCTGTGCTGCCTCCATCACTGGACCCATTGCAGTTTGCTTACTGCAACAACCGCTCCACTGATGATGCCATTGCATCTACAATACACACTGCTCTCTCCCACCTGGAAAAAAGTAACACTTATGTGAGAATGCTGTTTGTAGACTACAGCTCAGCATTCAACACCATAGTGCCCTCCAAGCTTGATGAGAAACTCCGGGCTCTGGGCTTAAACAGCTCGCTGTGCAGCTGGATCCTGGACTTCCTGTCAAGCAGATGCCAGGTGGTTAGAATGGGCAGTAACATCTCCTCATCACTGACCCTCAACACTGGAGCCCCGTAGGGCTGTGTTCTTAGCCCACTCCTGTATTCCCTGTACACACATGACTGTGTGGTAACACATAGCTCCAATGCCATCATTAAGTTTGCTGATGATACGACGGTGGTAGGTCTGATCACTGACAATGATGAAACAGCCTACAGAGAGGAGGTGCACACTCTGACACGCTGGTGTCAGAAGCACAACCTCTCCCTCAATGTCAGTAAGACAAAGGAGCTTGTGGTGGACTTCAGGAGAAGAGAAAGAGAACACAGCCCCATCAACATCAATGGAGCACCAGTGGAGAGAGTCAGCAGCTTCAAGTTCCTGGGTGTCCACATCACTGAGGAACTCACATGGTCCATCCACACTGAAGTCGTTGTGAAGAAGGCTCATCAGCGCCTCTTCTTCCTGAGACGGCTGAGGAAGTTTGGAATGAACCGCCACATCCTCACATGGTTCTACACCTGCACTGAAGAGAGCATCCCGACTGGCTGCATCTCCGCCTGGTATGGCAATAACACTGCCCACAACCGCAAAGCCCTGCAAAGGGTGGTGCAAACTGCCAGACACATCATCGGAGATGAGCTTCCCTCCCTCCAGGACATATTCACCAGGCGGTGTGTGAAAAAAGCTTGGAGGATCATCAGAGACTCCAGCCACCCAAGCCATGGGCTGCTCTCACTGCTACCATCAGGCAGGCGGTATCGCAGCATCAGGACCCGCACCAGCTGACTTCATGACAGCTTCTTCCCCCAAGCAATCAGACTTTTGAACTGTTGATCTCTCACGATCAATATACATCAGCACTGCACTTTATTAATCTTATTATCTCACACTGGACTGTCATAAATTATATTCTTTCTTAACAACACACTGGCAACTGACTATCAACCGACAATCTGGTCAATACAGTACAATACAACCTACTGTACATTTTATATATACTATATATACTTTTTTTTTTATTATTGTATAATGTGTATCCTATATTGTGTTTATTGTATAATGTGCATTGTATGTTATTATTTGTATATTGTGTTGTGTGTAATTATGTGTATATTAGATTTTTAATTGTGTTGTGTAAATTTGATGTTTATTGTAGATTGGTATATGTATCATCACTGTCACGACTGCTATGTTGCTCAGAACTGCACCCAAGAATTTCACACACTATTGCACTTGTGTATATGGTTGTGTGACAATAAAAGTGATTTGATTTTATATGATTTGAGGTGTTCCTCGTTCCCTTGTTTGCCCCTGTGTATTTAAGCCCTTGTTTTCCCTGTTTCCTTTGTCAGTCTTCACATGTATTATGCTGTGCTCTGTACTTTGTTCCCTGTGTTTTGTTTCTTTATGTTCTGAATTACCTGGTTTACTTTTGTTTTATTAAAGATGCTGCATTTAGATCCTCCATTCTCTCCTGACTCCTGCATGTTACACCACCTGACTTTGATTGGGTGGACAAAGGTTTTTAAAATGGTAAGAATGTTTTAAAAACATGTTATTTAACTTTTAAAATAAATAATTGTTATACTGTCTCTAGAGGTTAAAGCACTTAGACAAAAAATAACAAATTATTTGAACTTAGAAACTGAAGACATTTTATTCATAAAAGTGGTAGGCCTATCCTATGTATAAGTATTTTTTTGCATCAATTGCATATATCTAATTTATTAATAAAAATACTGTAGGTCTGGACAAAAACATAACAGTCATGTCATTGACATTTAAACAGAATTACAGGCTAAATACTAAAGTTTTTATTTATTTTTTTGATCCCTTTTCTCCCCGATTTGGCATGCCCAATTCCCACTACTACTTACTAGGTCCTCGTGGTGGCACGGTTACTCACCTCAGTCCAGGTGACGGAGGACAAGTCTCAGTTGCCTCTGCTTCTGAGACAGTCAATCCGTGCATCTTATCACATAGCTTGCTGTGCATGACACCGCAGAGACTCACAGCATGTGGAGACTCATCCTATTCTCCACAATGCACACACAACTCACCACGCGCCACACTGAGAGCAAGGACCACTAATTGTGACCACTAGGAGGTTACCTCATGTGACTCTACCTTCCCTAGCAACCGGGCCAATTTGGTTGCTTAGGAGACCTGGCTGGAGTCACTCAGCACGCCCTGGATTCAAACTGGCTACCCAGGGGAGGTAGTCAGCGTCAATACTCACTGAGCTACCCAGGCCCTGCAAAATGCTGAAGTTTCATTTCTATTGTTCAAAAGAGTCAATCAATACATCAATAAACCCAATGCTGAGGTCAGTCAGCTATATGCACACTAATGCGTGGGACTAATGCATGTCTCCTGTGAGTATGAGAAGACAAGACAGACACAGAGAGAGGCGGTGTGTATTCCCCTCTTCTTTGTCCCTCCTCCACCATAGTACTCCTCACACCGTAGTCAGTCTCTCCATTGCAAACAGGATGACTCACAGCAACCTTCACTTCACCATCACCTTCATTTAACCCAGCCAGTGTGTATCCACGCACACTGCGCCCCATTTCAACATTCATTCCCCGCTGAAGCAGCATAATGCCAGACACGGCAGCGGCTGCCGCTGCTGCATCATCGGCTAGTAACTGCAGCAGCAGCGGCGACAGTGAGAGCTCACGGCACAGACACCGCGCGCAGGAAGAGAGCGAGCGGGCTGAGCAACAGCAGCAAAGCGCAGCACCTCAGCCCACATCATCGGGCGTTTTGGGTGAGTTTCGTAAGCGCGGAGAGAATGAATACAGGACTGGAGAGGAGAGCGGACGTAAGGAATGGACAGCATATGCTTAGAGCAGAATGAACAATGCGGCGCTTTGTTGTGCTGTATATAACCCTTATAACCCCTATATGCTCCCGGCATGCATTAAGCTTTTATGATGTCTCGATATACGCAGCGGAAAGCTGAACTGCTGGTGTATCTGAGGCCTATATAAGGTCAAGCGGGTTTTTACGGCAGCATCACTTAAAATGCACCTGTGCATGGTGAGACCGGAGCTTGCCTACATCGTCTGGGCCATGCGCTACATTTTTGCGCTCGATTAAACCATTTTTGCGGTCTTTTGGACAGTTTAAGTTTTATGAACTGCATTTCTGTTTTGCCATATTCTTACTGATTTAGGTTTGTTGTTGCATGAATGGCCCTCTTGTTGTGGCTCGACTTGTTACGGACCATAAACATGAGTATCCACTGCACTTGATACGAAGTAGTTTCATTCATAGGGATTGTTCAGGCTTCATATGTATTGGGTATAAAGTGATTTTGCTATAAGCTTAAGTGATTTTGTTTTGGTGTTCTGCAGTGTGATGCAGTGGGTTTTAGACATCACAATAGTGGATCAGACATAACGAAATCATTAGCTAATGAGATGAATCATGATGTCATCACCTCAGCTGTTATTTCATGAGCTGATAGGATGTTAAAAGAAATGTGTGGCCTCAACAATGTAATGATAGATAGCAATCTCAGAAACTCATTCTTGTATCATAAATATCTGTGTTTATTACAGATCTGGTGCTTTTGTAAACAGTGCAGGTATATATCGCATACCTAAAATGATTAGATGCACAAAGGTCTGACTTTGTTTTAGTTTCTTTCATTAAAGTTACAGAATATCTTTATGTAATGTTGAAATTATGATTACTGAACCTGATGAATTACAAAGAAAGTTCAGATGGTTGTTTAATTACCGTTACGGTACATGTATTAAGAGTGTTTATGAGAAACCTGAGCAAATCTGTTTTCAGTTTTATGTTTCTTCTTAGTAGAGCTTTTTGTGGAAGTTTACAGCTTTTACACGCATTAATATAGCTTAGCAAGCTTTGCTTATCTTTGCTCTCACATGTTAAAGGATGTAAATTGCTGTGATGTGCTTTAAAATGCTCAATCCACATAAGACTCGAAATCATACATTGATGAGGTCAGCTGCATGCTGCAGCAAATACAACAGCAAAAGGTCCCCTCAGTTTCAACTTTGTTTCCAAAAGACAAAAATTTCACTAACGTTTCAGGATCAATCTGCCAGTAAATTAGGATTCTCAGTTTAACAGGAGTAGACTGTGCTCAACACATGGATACTAAATAAATATTTAAATGTGCACTCAGTAATTTGTTTATATCGTCTGTCATCATTCAAACGCAGTTGGTTTCAGTTACCAATGCCATTGTAAAAATGTACTATTCGCAGTCAGACATGATTAATTTAATCCATGAGTGACAGTGTCCAATAACAGGGTGGTAACTGAGATTAAGAAAGTAGTATTCGGCTGGTCATGTGATCCTAACATGGCTGCCCCCATGTGGGGACCCTCTGCATGTAGAATAAAACAGCTTTTATAAAGTTACTGATTTGATTGGAGTCTTCATACAGTATTGTGTGAGTGGTCCTGATTTTACACATTTCAAAATTCAAATTTCAAAATTACATTCATTTCCCTATTAGTACACGTACATCACATTTGGAAGACGCATTTTTGGGGTTGTTTGCTCATCTGCAATATGTCTATAAGACGTTTCCACTCGGATGTCAATAAGACATTCAGCAGATGTCTTTGAGACATTTATGATTTAGAATGTTTGTAAATCTGATCTTTTTAAGATGTTTAGCAGATGTTAATTAGATTGTGATGCTTTCCAGATGAAAAGATCTAAAACAGACATCTCGGAGATGTATGTGTGCTATCTGGGTTATTTAGGTTTAAAAAAAAATTATAAGGAAAAAAAAATACTGAGCGCACCTTTAAGGCCATTTGTCCGTGATATAAACTTTTCAACAAAATTCAATTTGGCAGGACTTTGGCATTTTAAAAAATCTCTTAACTTTAAGGTTTTTTTAGGTTTTCGTTTTTGGCCAAATGTTTTGACAAGATTTCAGTATTAGCCTCACATGTTCTTCCCATATAAATGTCTACAACATTGTTCATAATGTGTGCGCAACCACTGATCTCTATACACAGTATGACTGGATTGCTGATACAATAGATCAGTGTGCACAACACAAAATGTGAAGGCTGCACATCGTATTCTGATGTAATGAGCATCTGCTGAGATAAAAGACCTTTACAGATTTATTCACATTATTTCATAAATAATCCCCATATTTTTAAATATCTGGTGCATTTTGTCGCTTTCCATGGCATTTTTGCCCGAGTCCTGATTATTGTCTGACTGTGCTGTTAACTAACATTTTTAATGACTGGCAGGTCTAGTGTTTGAAATAAATGTGTGGAAATCTTTCGGTCCTCAACTGTCTGTATTCGCTAGGACACATCTGAAGTATCATCTTAACCATTCCTGTGTTTGTCACTTTTGAGTGCTCAGACAGATAAACTCTGCTTATTGTACAGCCAATGAAATTAAACAATTAAAAAGGACATGTCTTGCTAGTGGGACAAATTTTGTGGTGGAACGCACTGTTATGTTATTTGTTGAAAATATCTTATTTAAAAATATGTAATTTATAAAACATTTTTACATTTTAAAATAATAAAATTTGGAGCCATTTCTGTAGTTTTCATAGATGTGAAGTTGGATTACACAAAGTTTCTGGATGATTTTATATATATATATATATATATATATATATCAGCAGAGACTTTTGAATGGCAATATTTCATTGGAACTTTTCATCAGATATTTTCATATTTTAATAGTAAGAGCCTTAACTGTCAGTCATATTTGATGATTTGTTATTAAACTCTGGTTTAAAAACACAGGAGTTACAATTGCACTCTGGGAAGTGCCAAAGTGTCTGTTCAGATTCAGACCTATTCAGTCATTCATAATTTCTGCCATCCTTCACAATGCCCCATTCATATGAGTAGATGGTAAATGGTCTGCACTTATATAGCGCTTTTTTAACCTTAGTGGTTCCAAAGCGCTTTACACTGTGTCACAATCACCCATTCACGCACACACTCACACACCAATGACGGTGTAGATAACTATCTGCTTCTTAAAAAGTACTAAATATTTCAAAGCTGTACATAAAGGATTTGGTGTTGAATGTAGGGCTTACTGATACACCAAAGTCTTTCTTATATGTTAATCTGACAACAATCTTTAATATATTTTGTTCAGAATGCTTTCAACAAATATTTAAGTAGTTCGCAATTTAATGTAATCCTGCCATGATGATAGTGTATACGTGTTTAGCTCGCTGTCCCTGGAGGAGGGCTTGAGGCTCGAGACTTGACCCAAGCTTGAATACACCCCTGGAATTGTTGAGTTATTAATGAATAGAATGGAGGAGTTGGGGTGGGGGAGGGATGCTAAGAATCGTTGCAGCATGGATGTAAGCAGCTGTTTATAAACGCTTACTCTGGCGATGTGATTGGTCGGATTAAATTAACATGCTCCTCCTGAACTTTGTTATGAATCTCCATTTAGAGCTGCCACTTGTAGTTTTTGTTGTCCAAATGTCCCTTTACTGAAGTAGTTGGCTTTCCTCAACCATGGCTCAAATGGATCATTCAGAAAGCACAGACAACCAGCATATGTGTTTTGGATGCTGGTGTGCTGGTTTCCCCACCAGACTGTTAAACTAGCTTAGCCAGCAAAACTTGGTAAACCAGCTTCATCAGAAAGATCATGTTAACCAGCACCAGACCAGCATAAACCTGCCTGGACAAGCATGGAAATTAAGCAGGCCATAGGTCAGGTTTATCTAAACTCCTCAAACAATTTGAATTTTAACAGGCTTAGTCTCTATCTCATATAATACTAAAACTCTCTTGCATAAGGCTGGGTATTGGTAACCACCTTACCAGAGGCACAAAAACCATAAATGCAATGTATGCAACGCATAGGGGTACCATATTAAGAGGGGCACCAGCAGCACACCAAGGGGGTGCAATTGTTATAAGAATCGTGATATTTTTATACCTGTACATGATTGTATTGGCACAGCCCTACTTTGCATCTCCTGAGCAAACAGTTCTTCAGTGCCCTTATTTGTATGGTCTAGTAATTACAGATTTTTGGGCACATCACAGTTCAAAGGATTGCTGTTTTACAGTACTTCCATTTTTAGCATTTTTTTATTTTGGAATAAATGTTGGCAAATCGCCAAAACGTCTGGCCCTGATGACCCCTATGATAGCAGAAATGCACAAATTGTAGTGCGTAGTGGGTAGAGGTGGATAGAGTAGCCAAAAACTTTACTCAAGTAAAAGTACAATTACTTTAAAATAATAATTACTCAAGTAGAAGTAAAAGTAATAATGTTAAAAAAATTACTTGAGTAAGAGTAAGAAAGTATCCGATAAAAAGAATACTCAAGTAGTGAGTAACTAGTTACTTCCACATAAAACATAATGGATGTTTACTCTCCAGTATTCCAGTACATGATACACATTTAAAATGCATTACAGAATGATTAATAATTATAATAATTATAATAATTATATAATTGTTAATAATTTAAGTTGTCATCATTCACCACCGAGTTGTTCCAAACCCATATGCATTCTTTCTTCCATGCATCAAATTAAAGCGAAAGTTCACCAGAAAATTAAAATGCTCTGATTTTCTCACTCTCAAGCCATCCCAGATGTGTATGACTTTCTCTCTTCTGCAGAACACAAATTAAGATTTTTAGAAGAATATTTCAGCTCTGTTGGTCCATACAATGCAAGTGAATGGTGGCCAGAACTTTGAAGCACCAAAAAGCACATAGAGGTAGAATAAAATTAATTCATACAACTCCAGTGATTTTTCAGAAGCAATATGATAGGTGTGGTTGAGAAACAGATACATATCATTATAATATATAAAGTCCTTTTTTTTTTTTTTTTTTACTATTAATTCTTCTCCTTGCCCAGTAAGTTGATATGCACAAAGAGTTGAATCACCAAAAGCACAAGAAAAATTTGAAAGTGGAGATTTATTAGTAAAAAAAGGACTTAAATATTGATCTGTTTCTCACCCACACTTATCATATCCCTTCTGAAGACAGATTGAACCAGTGTCATTTGAATTCCTTTAATGCTGCCTTTATGTGCTTTCTGAGCCTTAAAGTTTTCATACCCATTCACTTGCATTCTATGAACCAACAGAGCTGAGATATTCTTCTAAAAATCTTTGTGTTCAGCAGAAGAAAAAAAAACACACATCTGGGATGGCATGAGGGTGAGTAAATGATGTGAGAATTTTCAATTTTAATTATTACTTTAAGGAGAAGTTAGACAGAATGCTAGCCTTAATCATATTTTTTCCCCTCCATATTTTAAAAGGGAATGGTGACTGAGACTGTCAGTCCCTAATATTCTGTCTAACATCTTTTGGGTTCCACAGAATACAGAAAGTTTTACGGGGTTTGAAGAACATGAGGGCAGGGAAATGATGATATAATATTAATTAAAGGCTGTACTATCACTTTAAGGACACTTCTCAGATTTGGATGAATCTGTCAATTAGAAGAGAAGTTTGGAAACCTTTTTCTAGTAATTATTATGGTGAAAAATCTGAACAATGTCACACAGTCCCAAATTATAAATAAAGTTTAATTATACACTGAAGCAAGATCATGCTTTATTCATGCCTTCTGTCGTTATTTCACAGCTTTTTACGCCCTGCGTGAAGTTAGTTAAATGTAGTTCCAGCATTGTCAGTGTCGAAAGAATTTAGAAAATTTGTTTTTTACACTAAGGGTAAATTGCACCTTATCTCTGTGTTTGGAATCGTGTTGTCCATAAGACAAAGCTGCCTGCATTTGTC
This sequence comes from Myxocyprinus asiaticus, assembly GCF_019703515.2. Lineage (NCBI taxonomy): Eukaryota > Metazoa > Chordata > Actinopteri > Cypriniformes > Catostomidae > Myxocyprinus > Myxocyprinus asiaticus. The sequence goes on along the minus strand of NC_059378.1, from coordinate 23,135,466 downwards.
AAACGCTGTGCACGCGCCAACCTTGCACGTGCATAAATGCTCACAATTGCGATAGGCAGGGCAAAACATTTGCACTTCACAAGGATTTATACAGTAGGCACTGATATGTTGCAGTGCTGATATAAAAATGTAAACCTAGAAACTAAGGTCATAAGAGCCCATAGTTACAGTTTCACGCTGAAAATGAATGAGCATCACCATGACACAGACAAGCCCACATTATCACAATCTCTAAAACGTACCTCACTGGGTTTTCTTAAGTTGGAGCTGCAATTTTAATCTTGAAATATATCGTTGTCTTGGTGAAAAAAGTAAGACATTGTGTGGAGTGAAGAAATGTTTGTTTTGCGCGCTTCTGTAGTGTTGAATGCGGCTCGAGTGACGGCGTGCAGCTGTGAAGTTCCGCTGTTGTAAGAGTCCCATTCAAAAATCTCAATAAATTACTCATTTATTAACACTTATTAATTTAAAACCAGTAATGTGATGACAGGAATGCTACCCATTGTAACGAAGTAAAAGTAAAAAATTTTCATCAGGAATTTACTTGATTAAGAGTGAAAAGTACCCACCATAAAACATACTAATAAAAGTAATTTTTTTCCAAAAAGATACTCAATTAAATGTATTGGGGTAAATTTAGCACATTACTACCAAACTCTGGTAGTGGGTAAATTACAGCAATATTTGATAAACAATCCAAAATATGTAGAGTATTATCCTTTGGTTGTGTAGTTGTTATTCCATAGTCTATATTAAATGGGTTCCCATGGTAAAATATCAGGAAATTTAGAAAATCATGGTTAAGTCATGGAAATTAAAATCTTAAAAAGTCACAGAATAGTCAGAAATTTATATTGTAAATACAATTTTGTCTTGCTTTGCACAGCTTTAAAATATTTCTTCTGATCTGAAATGCCTGTGATTGTGGTATGTAGACTGTGTCCTACTTTCTGAAGGTCATGCATCAGTTAGCATAAAGCCATGTGAACTGCAGTTTAGAGAGCAGCTACTCAGGACAACAGAACACTGCCCAAATCTGCCGAGAAGCTCTTCAATTGTCATTTGAATGCATTTGATATGTCATGAAATCAAAATGACCCTATTTACATTCTTAATAGAAATCATTTTCAACCCCTCCCATCCAACCACCTGTCATATAGAGACCACTTTGAATGATCCAGTCAGTTCCCTATGATTTAAATCAAGTCTCTGTTTCTCTCAGAAAATACCTCACATTGCAGAAGTAAAATGGGTTGCAAACACTCTTTCATGTTGACTTTAAGGCTGAAACATAATAAACAAGGAAACATAATGCTACTCTTGTATATAAAAAGATTCATAAATGTGAGTCTAAATGTAATGGCTTGAAAAAATAAAAAAAAAGTACCATAGTATTACGTTTTTTTTGGACATGTACCACTGTAATACCATTATATTCTTTGAAGTACCGTGGAGTAAATACCATGGGGCATGATGTGGTAGGCTTATTATTTAGTACCACGGAATACTACAACGTACAAGGGTATTGCCATCTGATAGCATCACTGTATCATAGTACTTTTCTGTAAGAGAAGTCAGATATTTTGCAGTGCAGCAGGTCTTTTAACACTCTCTTCTACTTTGTGCTGAAAAAGTTCATCTATCCATCCATCTGTGCCATGTTTACTCTGTTTAAAAAGCAAACATAAAGATTTAACAAAAGCTCCACCAAGATTACCAAGAACACACAAGGTTATTGTTCATATTCAGACACTGGACGTTGTGCTGTCAGGACTCCTTGACTAATCAGTTATGAGTGATCTTCTCATGTTTCAAGGGGAATGAGAGTGACATTTATACTTGGCACTGAGAGCAAGGGGAAAGAATGAAAGGCTTGGAGTGGCTCTGTTTGTCCATAGCAACATGGCAAAGTGACTGACGGTTCCTTTTCTTCTCTCTCTTTCCTTGTTGTGTTTCTCAGATAAGCTGTTTGGGAAGCGTCTGCTGCAGGCGGGGAGACACGTCATGTCCCATAAATCCTGGATGAAGACGGTGCCCACAGAGAACTGTGACGTCCTTATGACTTTTCCAGGTGCCTCAAATCTCTTACCCTCCCCCGCCCCCCCCCACACCCACATTCTCTTCTCTATTTTTTCACAGTACATTTATTTTTCATTTCACACAGTACCTTTAGAACTTGTAGCATAAAAAGCATCACTATTACTATTGTTTATTCTGAGGGTTATGGATTTAAACAAACCTGTAACCCTAAATATTAAGCTTTGGTGTGTAACTTGTCCTGCGCCATTTGTGCTACAGACATGAAGGTAACCTCCAATCATCAACTTGTTGAGAGGTTTGCTATTATTTTTCTAAGAAATTGGACTTAATGATTTTCTCCCGGCCTTCGATAATATGAAAAAAATCTTACTTACATTATACAGTACGTATATATTATTCCGGCTGATGATCCCACAGCTGGACTGAAGGCACTGGCATGTATGCACTGGCAGGCATACATGCCCAGCAGATTTTGACAGCTACCTGTGTACCTGATTAGTAATCTGGGAAACCAGTGACTACTGTGATTAGGGCAGTTGGAGTCCCGAGAAGACTGGAGGACAGTCAGGAAAGACTGGCTGATTGCTGGAAAGTCTCTGCACAGGGGTGAGCAGGCTAGTTACCTTACCCACAGGTCCTCATACATGAGACACCCTAACCAAATACAAGCATAATACAAGGAAACAGCCCAGTAGTCCTCTGAGAGGCAGGATGGAAAATGGACCAATTAGGATGGACTCTACGGACACGAATAGAAGGAACATGGCTGATGAGCAAAGGATCCTTAGGAAATGCAGTTGCAGATGGATGAGGGTAACAACCTACAAAGGCCTGCAGATTCATCATGGGAGGATGAAATGTGGCGGAAACAGCTAGACACAACCTTGGTTGCAGCAGGAGGTCAGACAAGAAGGATACATTGAGCACCGCAGCATTACTGAATCCACTGTTGTGAAAGGGGCACAAAGAAGAACAGTACCGCCAGATGCAGGAGGAAATAACCTTCAATCCACAGACAAGAAGCAAAAGGCAAGTAAATAAGAAGAAACCAGATTGAAGGAAGCTAATCAAGTGGCCAAGATCTAATGATAAAAATGCTTGGTGCAGACTACTGTAGATCGGTATCTGTGGTCCACCTTGGAGAATGCACTTTGTGGAAGGGTTGAGGACAAGTTTAACATGTTTTGTGACTTTGTTTATGAAGAATGTGTAGGTAGATTTGGTGAAGCATTAGTGAGGAAGACTGGTCCCTGGGTGATGGGTAGAACAGATTAGGAGATATTCCAGCTGATGAAGGAGTAGAGGCAGCATCGAAAGGCATGGAGGAGGGCAGAGGAGCATGATAAGAAGGGCTTGAAGATGTTGTGGGATGGCATAAGGGTTAGGTTAGTGGTATTGAGGAGGGCAGAAAGAATTCAACGCCAGAAAAGGAAGGAGCATGAAAGGCAAAGTTCATCAAGGACCTTTTTAAGTTTGCCAGAAACCTCCTGGAGGAGAAGAGGAGTGGGAAGCTGGTGATGGCGAAGGAGGAACTAGAAGATCACATGAAACAGTAACTTGGAAGGTGGTAGTAAGAGCCAGGGCAACTACAGCCCCAGGCCCGAATATCATATAGGTTGTAAAAGAAGTGCTCCATGGTTCTTAAACTGTTATGGAGACTTCTGGGAGTTTCTTGAAAAAAGCAGTGCATACCCTTTGAGTGGCGAAGAGCAGTGGTCATTTTTATGCCCATGGAACAGGAATCCACCAACATTTGTCAGTTTAGGAGTATTGCTCTACTGAATATGGAGGGAAAGATTTTCTTTTCGGTGGTTGCAAGCAGGATGTCTGAGTACCTCCTGAAGAATGGATACATAGACACAAGCTGGCAAAAGGCTGGTGTTCCAGGTTTTCCTGGGGGTGTGGAGCATGCGTCAATAATATGGGAGCAGATCCAGTCTGCCAAAAGAGAAAAGAAAGACCTCCACTAGTCTGGCTGGACCTGGTAAATGCCTATGGATCGGTTCCACACCAGCTCATCAGCTTTGCATTGGAGTTTTTCCATGTACCAGAGTGTATTAGGAGCTTGGTAGACAGTTACTATGGGGACCTAAAGAAATACCACAACGCAGGAGTACTCAACTGGTTGGCAGCAACTGGAAAAAGGAAAAGTGGTGGGATGTTATATTTTTCCCATCCGGTTCACAGCTGTATTTGAGGTCATTCTAATTGGTGCATGACAGACGGCCTGAGAAATCTGTGCACAGTTTGGGGTGAGATTACCAGCTCTGCGCAGCTACAGTTTATGGATAATGTCACAAGCTATTGGCATGGGCCAGGTATGGGTATGGGCATAGCCTTTCTATTTGTAAGGGAGTAATAAGAAACCAGGTATCATTTGAGGTGGATGGGGAAAGAATCCCAGTGCAGGCAGAACAGCCTAGTCGAAGTTTAGGGAAAGAAAACACAGCAGATCTTTCAAAAAACATGTGGCAGGGTTGGTCCTGAAGCAGTTGAAAGAGGGCCTGGATGAGATAGATCATTGTCATCTCCCAGGCAAATTCAAGGTCTGGTTTAACCGGCATCTGATGTGATTGTAAAAATGTGTGAGATCACTAAAGCGGCATTGGCAAGGATGGATACTAAGGCCAACAGTTAGACTATGCAACACATTGTGCCCCGATTATCCTGCTGAAAGACCAGCAAATGTATCAAATTGTGGTGCACATCAAGGGATGCTGGTGTGCTAGAGCCCTTCAGCTCTGCTGCATATTTTGGCTGCTAGTACGACCAAATTTAAAAGCTAACCATATACACAAATAGTGAACTAATTGCAAAATATTGGTGTCTTTTTAAAGAAAAGCCCAAAAATAAAAGATTCCAATAATTCATAAATAATATTGTATATGTTTTCAATCTTATGATGTACATACATTTTTTATTTAATTTTTTTAATCCTATCTATGAAAGCCTATGATTCAGACTCTGAGTTTGATGTCCCAGCAAAAAAAAATTTCATTCTACAAAATGGCAGCAAGTACTAGGAAAAAGAAAATTTCCTCTATCACCTTCCAACACAATATACAGATCTGTTATGCAGATTGCGCTCTAACTTAGCAGAGTACTCGCCATGTGCTCGCCCATAGGCATTCCATTTATTTTGTGATTCCACAATTATGTATAATATTTCTTGTATTTTACAGATGTTTTGTTTATCATGCTTTTTACGCTGGACTGCATACTTGTATAATGTTGCAAAATGGAGATTGTGGCAGCGGGAGCGTGGTCGAGCATCCATCCGGAGAGAGAGAGAAAGCGGTAAGGGCGCTTACACCTGAGCTAGATTATAACATAATCTACATTATAAAACATATCTAACATCTGTCTCTAATTCCAGTGAGCATGGGGAGAGTGACATATAAATGGCCACGCCACCAGCAGTGAGGCAGAGAGAGAGTCTGGCACAAGGGAGCCTACAGTACTCGTGGAAGCTGATGTGTTTATGTTTGTGAAGCTAATGTGTTTACATTTGTGAAGCTCGCATAGTGTCCGTGACATAAAGGTTGTGCCCTGATCGGTGAGGATTTCTTTCAGAATCCCCACCCGGGAGATTATGATGACGAGTGCCTCCGCAACACTACGAGCTGAGATGCTGTGTAGAGGCACTGCTTCCGGATATCGCATTGCATAGTCCACTAGGACTAACACAAAAAGATGTCCACGTGCTGACCACTCTAATGGCCCGACGAGGTCCATGCCAATTCTCTCTAAGGGGAACTCGATCAGTGGAAGGGGGCGCAATGCCGCTTTTGGGGTGGCTGGTGGATTCACCAGCTGACATTTGCGGCATGCCGCACACCACCTGCGAACATCACCGCCAATGCCCAGCCAATAAAAACGGGCTATTAGTCAGTTCCGTGTTTTCCTTTCACCTAAGTGACCCGCCATCGGATTATAATGAGCCACCTGGAACACCATTTTCCAGTGGCTCTGCGGTATTAAGAGCTGGGTTGTATCTTCCTTTGTTTGAGCGTCCTGCATCACTCTATACAACCGCTCGTTTATAACTGCGAAATAGGGATATGAAAATGCGACACCCGGCCGGAGCTGTTGACCATCGATCACTCTCACTTGGTCGAAGGCATGCTTGAGGGTTTCGTCTCATGACTGCTCCAAAGGGAAATCCCCTGAGGATGGGAGGGGCCACAGCCTCTCCCCCACTCACGTCATCTTGACGTGGAGCTGATGAGGATGGCCCCGGCTCCGCCTCCCCTGCCAGAGCATCGCATATTTCACCTCTCATCGCTTTTGTGCAGGACCCATCCGTGCATATTCCCTTTAATACATTTCTAAATTCAGGACAATTAGTCCCCAAAATCAGCGGATGGGTGAGGCGGGAACCAACCGCGGCCTCCATTCTATGTTTTGTTCCCCGGAATTTAATCACAAGGGTCACCACAGGATAGTTGTGAATATCCCCATGCACACACTTCACCCTCACCATTTTAGCCAAGCCCAAAGCCTCATGTTGAACCAAGCATTTGTGGATAGTGTTTGATTACAACCCGTGTCCACCAATGCTTGGTGAGTACCCCCCTTGACACTTACCGGTATCCGGTACGCTCCGGCCCGGTCGGGGGCAGCCTGCAGAGTGTCGGGGATCTGGACCACCATCCCCAGCTCCATCACAGGGCATTGATCCTGGAAGTGTCCCGGATCCCCGCAACTCCAGCAGACTGGCCCAGGCGCCATGCTCGCACCTGCGTCGGCGGACACTTCCACCTGAGGGGGAGAGCGGTGGGGCACTGTAGATGCTGGAGGCAGTGCAAACCCCCGTGCATGGGGAACTGGCCTCGGTGGTGGGGCTCCTTGCCTCTGCAGGGCAGGAACGTGCTCTGGAGAGAGAGCAGAGTGAGAGGGAAGAGAGGAGGGGGAAGAGAACGGGGAACACACAGGGGGAGGGGAGAGAGAGTAGGAGGGCTCTTCCGCCCTCGAGTACGCCGCCATATGGTCCTCTGCCAGTCAGACAGCTTCCTCCAGTGACACCGGGCAGTGGCACTGGACCCACTCCGCCGTTCCTTTTGGCAGTCAATGGATTTGCTGCTCCAGCACCACTTGGTCGATCACTCCCACGACATCGCGATCCCCCGCCAGCAGCCATTTCCGGCATGCGTCTCGGAGCCACTGGGAGAAAGCAAATGGGTGGCCGGTCCTCTCCAGGTTTATAGATCGAAAGAGCTGGCGGTACTGCTCTGGACTGCGGCCAACCCGCTGCAGGATGGACTTCTTCAGGTCATCATCAGCCAGGAGGTTATCCACCGGCAGTTGTTGAGCAGCAAGCTGGGCTTCCCCGGACAGCAACGGGAAGAGCCTGGCCGCCCACTGGTCACGCGGCCAGCCCCAGATCTCCATGGTTCGTTCGAAAAGATCGAGGAAGGCTTCGGGGTTGTCTTCCGCCCCCATCTTCAAGAGCGTGGGTGGGGGCAGGGGGCTGTGGTTGTCCGGGGTTGTGGCCAGGGCTCTCTCCTGGCTGAGGAGGCTCCGGATCGCATGCTGGTCCTCTGCTTGAGCTCATAGGATCTCGAAGAACCAGCGATCTTGGTCTTTGCGAAGCTCAAGCAGGGATTGTTGGTGGGACTGGTGTAGGCCGGCGAGGGCCTGGAGGATCTCTGCCAACTGCAAGGACTCCATGGTGCGTACTTCCTCCAACTTCAATCCCGGGTTTCGGCACCAGTGTGAAGGACTCCACAAACAGAAGGGAAGGAGGACACAGGGAAGCGGGTTTTTCCAGACTCAGGCAAGGCTTTAATTTGGCCACTTCAATGCTTTACATCTTCACAAACTCAACAGTCTCAGAGGCACGTAGGCACTCAAACTCATTAGCTTCACAAACATAAACACATTAGCTTCACAAACATAAACACATCAGCTTCCACGTGCACTGTAGGCTCCCTTGTGCCAGACTCTCTATCTGCCTCTCTGCTGGTGGCGTGGCCGTTTATAAGCCGCTCTCCCCATGCTCACTGGAATTAGAGACAGGTGTTAGACATAATCTAGTTCAGGTGTAAGTGGCCTTACCACCTCTCTCTCTCTCCGGACGGACGCTCGACCACACCCCCGCTGCCACAGATATGTAATGGTGTAGAATGGATAGCAGTATTGGAGTTTTTACATTTGTATACATGCAGACAGCACAGATGACCACACGCTGCTCTGGCTTCTGAACCACATACGGCTTGGCATCCCAGAACTCATCATCCAGATCCGACATCACAAACACACCAGAATGTATGCCTTCTTCGTCACGGCCACATATGAAAAGTAAGAGAGGGAACAGGAGGGGTAGAGCTTCTGAGTGGTCTATCCTCTTTGTTTGTGAATGATTTCTTCAGCTGATGTTTATGCAATTATCACTGTGTACTCTGCATGAAACTGTAAATGCCCTGAAGTATGATATATGGCTGTGTTTTAAAACCATGTTAATGAGTGTATTTTTCTAAAAGAACGCAGAAGAGTTAAGTAGATGCTAGTTTGATGTTTATTGCCATGTTCAAACATTGCTCTCAAAAGAATGCCTGGAAAGCTGAGGACCTCACTGCATCACAGCAATTTACGAAACAGATAGTTCAAGTGAACTTTTTTATTTTTTACATTAAAGGAATAGTTCACCCAAAAATTAAATTTCTGTCATAATTTACTGGTAGCCTCATGTCATTTCAAACCAGTATGACTCTCTTTCTTATGCTGAAAACAAAAGGAGATGTTTTAATGGATATCTCGGTCCTTGTTTTCAACACAGTGGCAGTGGATAGTGCCTTACTTTAAAGCTGTATAAAGGACCCAAAAGAATCATAAAAGTAGTCCATGTGTTTTCCGCTTTGTATTTCAAGTCTTTTGCATGACATATGCTAGATTTTGGGGAGAAACAAAAAAAAATTTAAGTCATTTTTTAGTGAAAATCTTGATGTCCATTGAGCGTTCATGAGCACTATGAAAGTGGCTCGATCACAGTGGCTTACGTTGTTTCAACGGACATCAAGATTTTATATGAAAGTATAAGGAAAGTGTATATTTTAGATGCTGTAACTTGTCATTTTAAGTTTTTCTCCATTTTAAACAAGTTTTTACTTTTTTTAAATTAATTTAATTAGTCCTAAATGACTATAAAAATGTTGTTTAAAATATTTTCAGATTAAGTATAGCTTTTCACATTGCAGGGTACATGACAATGTCAGCTACCAAATACACAGAGAGAATGTTCTGGAACACTCGAATCATGCACTTTTGTGTTTAGTGTTTTACACAGTTGGTTAGACTCTAGCTTCAGTTTGGTATTAAGGCCGTTTTATTTTTTGTTGTGCCTTCAGTCTTTTACGAGGAGCTGAGGAGATGGGACTGCAGAAAGCTGTGAAGCCGGAGTTTGGTGCTGGCTTTCGCAGTTTCTCCTGTGAGGAAGACTACATCTATGAAAACATTGAGAGTGAACTCTGTTTCTTCACGTCGCAGGTCCTTCACTGTACTGTACATCAGATATTTGACTTGCCAGCGTAACTGTTAAAATAACCTAAAATATCTTTTTTAAATTTGGGGTAGTATGTCAACATAAATCTAAAAAAAAACTATCTTTCTCCTCAAAGGATTGAGACATTTCACTGTGCTTGACTTTTTATTTTTATTTAACATGAATAAATGTAACCCTGTTCCTTCCATTATCACAGGAACGTCAGTGTATAATAAAATACTGGCTGGACAATCTAAGAGCTAAACAGGGCGAGGCTCTTCACAATATCCACTTTCTGGAAGGGCAGCCAATCAGTGAGTTCTTCTCTTTATACTTCCTGACAGCCCTGAGAAGTGTGTGCCTGATCTGTACCAGTGGCCTTTATGTATGTATACAGTGCGTAATCCATACCTGTGCAATATTTGTGTTTCATTGTCTGGATGGAGTTTTACTGAGCAGGCTGAGACTTTTTATGTTGCTTGTGACACATGTAGTGAACGTTTCTGGACAAGGAAAAGTTTTACCAAAGTTTTGAATACCTGTTCATGTTTTGTGTGTGTGTTAGTGAGTGTGCACTGTGTGTGTATGTTCCAGTTCCTGAGCTGAGAGCGCGGGGTGTGATCCAGCAGTTCTTCCCACTTCATGAGCAAAGGATTCTGGGACAGCTGATGAAGTCATGGGTGCAGGCGGTGTGCGAAAAACAGCCACTGGGTTAGTAGTTATAAAAAGGTTATCAAAACTAAAGTTTACTTTTGTTATTAATTTTGTTGTGTTTCCTGGTTTTGCAAAAGATCAAAAGGTAATTTGGCTATAGTGGCTAGTTTTAGATACCCAGCTTCCTTTGCTCAACATTCTTCAGTGTTTTGTAATTCAGCACTCTGTTGTCTTTAGCACTTTTGTTGTTGTTCAATCTTTACTTTTCAAAACAAAATTTGTCTGTATTCCCTTTGTTTTCTGTGTTAGATGATATTTGTGACTATTTTGGTGTAAAGATTGCCATGTACTTTGCCTGGCTGGGTTTCTACACCACCTCCATGTTGTATCCGGCTGTTATTGGCTTTGTACTGTGGATGCTTACAGAATCAGATCAGGTATTGAACCACCTCTGCATTCTTACTGAATGACTCTAGGAATAATAATGTGTATGAATAAATAATAAATGACTAAAGGAATAGTTCAATAAAAAATGCAAATTCTGTCCTCATTGTCATCATGACCCTGAACCCGACAAACTGTCACTTACAGACATGCGAATGGATGAGTTAGGGGCTGTTCACACCGAACCTGTTTTTGTGCACATCAGCACAGTGTTTCAATTGTTTTCCTATGTAAACATATGCTGGACAGACTTGCTTTGACAGTTTCTTCAGCTTCTCACACAGGTCCTTGTTTAGACATGGTGTTAAGTTAAAAATAACTTTTTTTTTAATTCATCTCGAGTAACCTGCATTCTGTTTCACTCGTTGCGCCTCATCTACTTTGTTTGCAGCGCAAGTGGTTCAAAGATTCGACATAATGAAAAAGTTCAGGCTGCAAAGAGGACTTCATGTAACTGTTAATCTAACAGTACAGGTCAAGTCGGGTTAAGACTTCAAATCTGAGAGTACTGGTCAGGGCGAGCGGTCTAGGGTATGGGTCAGATTTGGGCTTCATTTTAAGGACGAACCTCTTGACAAGATGCATCACATCATGTTTAAGACACGAGAGAACCAATAATATCTAATGTCATCAATGTGCCATATTAAATGTACTGTACCTGAATGCAAATGAGATTTGAGCACGACGGCAGAGGGCAAGATAATTCTGCAAAGTAACCCATTTTGTGTTCCTCATAAGAAATAAAATACCACAGATTTGGAACAATATGAGGGTGTGTATATAATGATAGAGTTCTTATTTTTTGGTGAACTATGACTTTATAGGCTGTTTTACAGAAGCTCAGTTATGTAATCCTCAGAGACATGTGAATATGTTTTTGTATTTGTGTCTACCACTGCTCATATTCCATATATCTGACTAATTGATATTCCTACAACTGTCCTCTCAGACCAGCAGGGACATCTGTTGTGTGGTGTTTGCTCTCTTTAATGTGGTGTGGGCCACACTGTTCCTGGAGCGCTGGAAACGCAGAGGGGCGGAGCTCGCATATAAGTGGGGTACACTGGACACCCCAGCTGAGTCACTGGAGGAACCAAGACCTCAATTCAGGGTAATGTAAAGTGTTATAAATACATCTGAAATATTGGTCCTTATCTGTTTATCTCTAAAAAATAAAAGATTTCGCCTATTTCAATCTATTTTTCTCTTATTTTTTTTTCTCTTCATCACATAATATTTGGATCAGGGTGTAAAGCGGTGCAGTCCAGTGACAGGCTGTGAAGAGTTTTATTACCCGCCGTGGAGGAGGAGAGTGTTCAGATGGCTCGTCAGCTTTCCTGTCTGTATATTATGCCTTAGCTTTGTATTTCTGGCCATGCTTGTCTGCTTTGAGCTTCAGGTGAGTTATTAACTCTCACACACACATATACACCCATATCTACAATTTTCCTGACTAACTACTGGGCGGCAGCATGATGATTCTAATTGCCGCTGGACTTTTTCTGGTTCTGGTCTCCATAACCAGTTTAAGTGTTAGTTGGAGTAAAAATGATTTCAGGCTTAACTTGTGCAGTTGTTGGCTGTCATAACTCGAATTAGTTAATGATATCAACATAACTTAGTACGTAGTGTCAGCACTTTGGAGCCACATGTTTTTGTGTTTTGGACAATTGTTACAAATTATATACAATAAAAATTACATTATTCAATAAGAACATACGCTTCTGCGAGTGAAAACACTGGAGACCGGAAAACAAAAACAGGCATCCGTTATGAATCAAGCAACACTTCCTTATTGAGGAAGTTATAGATAATGATTTCTACATTACAGTTTTTTTAACATGTGCATTCAAATACCTACAGTATTCATATTTGGTGTAGCCAATCTGAAAACACAGATTACTTGACAGATACATTTGGAATGTGAAGTTGGAATTTTCAGAAAAGCCTCGTCCTTTACAATGCTTTTGTAATTAGTACTGTCTTACAGTGTTATACACATCATATAACAAAGTTAAAGGGGTCATAACATAAGAAATTAAAGAATTCAAGTACTCAGAACACAGAACTCAAACTCTCCTTCACATCTAATCATTGATTATATGGACGTGTTTACTTCCTGGTTTCCATGGGACCGGAACCCGTGTCTCTGAAGCTGCTGATGCAACATGCTATCAGTTGCACCACAGGAAACACTTCCAACATGTGAGGAAACACATTTGAATTAATGCAAAAATATCTGATGGGAGATGGCAGAGTGGGGTCAATGTCAGGGCACTAGAACATTCAGTAAGACATCTCGATAATGTTGGATGAAACATTAAGATACTTGTGAAAGTATGTTTCATTTATTAAAAGTTTCAAAGCCCAAAAGGTACCAAATTGTAAGAATGACCCCCAAAAAAATGAATTTTGACTAAATTGTTTTTGCTGCAGAAAACATTGACTAACATCATAAGTGAACTTCAGGGAAAACAAATGTGTGATATTTATCCCTTTAAATAGGGATTTGCTGTATTGTTGAGTCTAAACACTTGTAGAGTAGTTCATGAGATGTGAGCTCTAATGAAATGATGTTTGGCAGGAATTTGTGATGGGGATTAAGGAGCTTCCACGAGTGGCGAGATTTATCCCTAAAATAATGCTGGCCATTACTGTGACAGCATGTGATGAGGTGTACAGAAAGATCGCCTGCTGGCTAAACGACATGGGTGAGTGTATCAGATAATATCTAGGGAGGAAAGGCTGTTGTTTGGGTCAATGAATTTGTTTTGTCAGGATCTATAAAGCTATTCAAAAGTACAATAAATATGCAATTCACACAAAACAATACTTGAATACACCAATACTATGATTAACATGTTTTCAATTTCTATGTTCAAAGTCATTTAAATATTTTTTCGGGGGATTATAATAAAAATGTCAGGAGACAGCAAAAAAAAAAAAAAAAGTCTCATTAAAAGCCGAAATTCCTGAAAGAAAGAAATGTTGGCATAAGTAGTTTGAAATACTCTTTTATTATTATTTCTTTATAAAATTAAAAGTGAAACAATTTTAGAACTTTTGTAATATTTAAAATTTTCGAATCAAAGAGAGTGTGGTGTAACCAATTAGCCAGTACGCACTGATACGCAGTACCGGCAACAACAACAAAATGACGTCACAGTACTGGCAGCAACTCTTGAGTACTGGCAGCTCTTCTGTTACGGTGGTACTCTCGCCCAGACAGAGAAACGCTCATGGGTGCCCCACTCCCGGACGGACAGAGAAACTCTCAGAGTCAATTTACTGTCATACATTCATCACTAGACAATTGTTTGAGCACCTTTGAGCTCAGTTGTATTCAGCAAAACAATTGTAAAGGGAATAAAGGATTTTAGGAAGTTTAATTCAAATTATGTCAATACTGAAAGATAAGAGGGCTGAAAAGGATGTTGGACTTAACCTTTCAGAAATTAGTGCTCTGGAAGTCAAATGCAGGATTGAAGAAAGCAGATTAACACTGTGTTGATTTCAGACCTCAGTGAGGCGAATACTTAGTTCTTTAACTTCTGTTTCCCACAGAAAACTACAGACTCCAGAGTGCCTATGAGAAAAATCTCATCATCAAAATGGTCCTTGTAAGTACTGTTTAAAATATTACACATTTTGGAGCATATGTTTAATGGGGTAAAGTGGGTAAGGAGGAGGTGGGAACCGGCTAAACAGTCAACGTAAATTTTAATATCATAAATTAACTTAAATCAACTTAAACACAAACACATAGGCACACACAGTGGCCGCATGTGGCTTTCTCTCTCCCAAACTGTTGCCTCCGGCTCGTCTTTATCCCACTCTCGGTTGATTAGCCCGATTCAGCCCCCGCCCTCCTCCTTGTCACACTCCTCCATCGCCCGACTCAGGCCGGGGAAACCCCCAGCATGACATACTCCCCTCCCCGCCCTTCCTGGAGGTGTGTGTTGCCTTTCCGGCTGTGTCTGCCGGCAGGTCTTCCCTGCCTTTCTGGAGTCTTGGGAGAGACGAGGGGAGGGAGAGGGGAGAGGGAAAGAGCCAGGCGGAGCGACAGAGAGAGAGAGAAAACTGGCTCGCCGGTCCCCGGACACACCGTCGCCTGGTCCTCAGCCACTCCTCCAACCTCTGGCAGACAACAGCTCGCTTCTCCCCTGGCGGACAGCAGCGAGTCCTCCAACCCCTGGTGGACGGAACGGCTCCTCCCCTTTCTCGGCGGATGACAGCGGTTCCTCCGACTTTTGGCGGACGGCAGCGACTCTATCTGTCCCCAGGCAGACGGCCACGGCTGCGGCTGCTCCCCTGGCAGATGGCAGTGGCGAGGACTCCGCGACAGTGCATCCCTCCTCCTTCCCGGGTTTCAGCACCAATTTAATGGGGTAAGGTGGGTAAGGAGGAACGGCAACCGGCTGAACAGTCAATGTAAGTTTTAATAACATAAATGAACTCGTCAACTTAAACACAAACATATAGACACACACACACACACTCACACAGTGGCCGCATATGGCTCTCTCCCAAAATGGCGCCTCCAGCTTGTCTTTATCCCCCTCTTGACTGATTAGCCCGATTCAGAGCCAGGCATGTGTCCTCATGGCCCGGCCCCGCCCTCCTCCTCATCACAATATGATATCTAGAATGTGCAGTTACAATGTAAAATCACCAGACAATTTCTGGGTTTCAAATCTAGCACACTCTTTTTCTTAAAATATTGTTTGTTATTTTGCTGTTGTCTGTGAATTGTGAATGAAATGTTAATTTCACTATTTTGCTATTTCACATTATTTTGTTTTGGAAGGATATGATCATTGTCTCTCTTTCACAGTTTCAGTTTGTAAATTCTTATCTCAGCCTTTTCTATATTGGATTCTACCTCAAAGACATGGAGCGTTTGAAAGAGGTAAGAGACTCTGACGGGACCAGGTGAACATCAGCCCTACTCTTTTTCTGAAAAACAAACCATACAAACACAAATCACACAAAAGAGAACATTTAGCAAGAAACCTTTGTACATGCATGGCAGCGTGATCACACGGGAAGTCGGCATGTTATCTCCGAGAGTTCCAGTACCCTAGGATCGGACACATAATGCCGACTCACTCGCAAGCGCTTTTTCCCATAAAATTTTTTGCATAGGCTTAAGCGTGTTTTTTACCTTCCCTTGTGGCGCGACCGGATCCGTGTTGCATCAGCAGCATGCGAGACCTGGTTTCGGATCCCTCTTGAAACCAGGATGTAATCGCGTTTACATAATCAGTGATGATTGCGATGCAGAGGTTGCATTTTTTTCCCCTGTAACATTACATTTTCACTCCACTGATGGTCAGGTTTGGGGTTTGGGTTGGGGGGTCCAGTTTATAAAGCATGCATTCGTCTTCACTGTATTACATCCTATACAGCTGAAAACAACTCGCTTCTGGCGCCCCTTCGGAAACTTTTCACCCGGAAAATGGAGCTCACATGTGCACATACGCCCAACAACACTAACCCTTTTGGCCACTATGGGCAGTGTTTCGAATTTTGGTAAGCGCAGACCGATTTTGGCTAAAGAAAAGTCAACCAACTGTTTCTGATTTCACTGTGAGATCAGTCTGTAAATGCGGTGCATTCTAGCCAATAGACCTTTTTCACACTCAGGATTTTGGAACGTGGAAGTAAACGTTTGCAGGGTAAACTTCGACAGCGGTGATTGGGAGTGAATGGGAGATCACAGCAAATATTATTTTCACATACCCGTTTGCTACAAGACCAAAAGAAAAAATCCACTCTTACATTTTAATGACTTTCCAGAAGAGGAAAAAAATAGAGAGTGGTGGATTAAGACAGTAAAATAGGAGAAGATGCCAATTTACTGTCACTCTCTCAGCAGATGTTATCGAATTCTCCTCGCAGCTGTGGTCATTTGTTTTTTAAAACTAATTCCAAGGTAAAATAACACAGAGCATAATGTTATAAATTTACACTCAATATTTAAAAGATTTATAATACAAAAACAATTGCGAGATTTACGCTGCTAAATAAGGCAGAAACGCATCATCACAATCTGTGAAAAGGTCTACTGGGCCAGAGGGTGAGATCATGTTGATGGCTACATGTGTGGGAAGGTAGAGACATGGATGGATGCACAGATGAACAGGTGGACAGATAGAACACCAAGATTCTGTGAATACTTTTTTGACAAAACTAATCACTGGACTTGCCAAAGTTTGCAAGGTTTGTGGTATCAAGCATAAAACAGTAATAATATAATCATAATAGTAAACTAGATTTCCACAGGCAAAACAGCAAACTCTGAAATAATCACAGAAATTCTGATCAAAGTGTACACACACATTTATGGCCGATTTTAGTTATTTTTGGTCAAATCAGTGAGTGTGGCATCATTATATGAATGATTTTTTCTGGTCTTTTATTGTAGTCTGATCAGATTTGTACAGCCCTAAATGGCTCGGAAAACCAAACAAGCTCTGATTGGTCACATGACGATCAAATAGTCTGTCCCTGTCTAATTGGGTTGTTGTTGGCAAGAATAAGCTACAAAGTGGACCAGATGTTATGCCAAAAGTTAAAAGGAAGATTTGTGCCAGTTGATAAGATATAACCAGGGTTCCCACGAATTGTGAAAAAATCTGGATTGGAGACCTGGATTTTTGTAAAGCAGATTTCCAGTCATGAAAAAGTCATGGGAAATGCTACAATTACCTAAATGTCCTGGAAAATAATTAGTTGTCCTTGAAAAATGTTTATTATAAAATTATAATAAAACTTTATATGCACATGGAGCATGGACAGGCAAGTCTGATTTAGTGGCAGAACCAATCAAAATAACTATTTCAGCTGGAGACGGGATATTTCACAACCAGTCATATGTCTGATTTTTGGGACATTTCCCAAAAATCAAAAATATGATTGTATAGTGATGGACTCAAAATCCAAAACATTACAAAACCATTGCTTTTCAAATATTATAAAAAAAAAAAACTTGCAAGTAAATAGTAGGGTTGCACAAAAGCAATAACTCACTCAAAGTTGTGCTGTATTGTGGTTATTGGGTTGGCGGTGATAACCAGCTATTCCAAAAACCACAATACAGCATGTCCTCTCGCATGTAATTCTTAAATGTTCAGGTGTTGATCACATAAAATGTCCTGGAATCTATATGCCTTGAAAGGAGTGGAAACCCTGAAAACCCTGTGGTAACATACTGTGTTCCTGTTCCTTTAGATGCTGGCCACGCTGCTGATTATCCGGCAGTTTGTGCAGAACATGAAAGAAGTCCTGCAACCCTATCTGGCTGAGCGCCACAGGCTGGGCGAGCTCACGCTGCGGGCTGTGTGGGAGCTGCTTGTCTCAGCACTGCTCAAGTATGGGCGACTCGCAGCAGGGCGAGCACAGTTCTCACCCACTGACCCCACTGTGCCTGGGTCAGGTCTACGGGGCCCACAGATGGGTGAGGAGATCCCACAGGAAAGGCGAGAACGCAAGTGTCTGAATGGTGGCTGTGGCGTCCCAGATGAAGACGCAGAGGAGGAGCCTGGGGAAAGACACAGCGAAGAAGATACCGAATCAGAGAGCCTCATCGACTGCGGGCTGAAGCTGCGTAAGGTAAGCTTCATTGAGAAGGTAGAGCGCAAGTCTGCAAGCTGCATCAGTCCAGTGGACGATAGCTTCATGGAAGAAGGGAGCCCTACCATGGTGGAGCGTGGCATGGATCCTGCCTCGGTTTTTGAGATGTGCGATGATGATGATGAGAACGGCCTCTCAGAAATGAAGGAACTTGCAGCGGAGCCGCTGCTGATGGGGGTTGAAAGCAGCACATCAGTCAGGCTCAGGAAAAGCGGGCAGAGCTTGGATAGGGCCGATATTAAGACGAAGAGAGATTCGTGGATGGATCCGCCTGAGGAGCAAGACGCCTCTACGCTCACGCAGGCCGAGATCGAGAGCTGCATGCAAACATACCAGGTCAGAAGGCATCATGTATTACTCGCATCTGACACAAACTACAAACAAAACAACATTACAAACATGTTTGCTAAGTCAACATATTTACTGTTATTGCTTATACTTAGAACAAACTTTAACAACTTTGGTGTTTAACTCTTCCTGCACTGGCTGAGTTACAGAAATAAATGAGTCCAAAAAATATGTGGCATGTTGAGGAGGAGAGATGTGTTATTGTTTCTGTTAGCAATCAGACTTAAAATTTCCACCTAGCAGATGACAAAACAGGTTGAACAAATCCCATAGACTTACAGTTGATAAGTGACCCAAGACAAATCTAAGATTATCATAGGCTGCATTTACACTGCAAGGCTTACTGCACAAATGCAATCTTTTGACCATATCCAATTATTTGTCTTGCCTGTTTACATTTAATTAAAATATATCCAACTGTGTTTATATTAATTACCTGCCAAGACACATCAGGGTGTCAGTCAGCACTATTAAGTGTTGTTTTAGTAGTAGTCCTAATAAGTGTTTAACGTGAACAGCAACAAACATGCCATTATTTACATGTCATTGCTCTTAGAAATAACATCAAAAGAACTGCTTACAATTAAAGAAACATTCCGGGTTCAATACAAGTTAAGCTCAATCGACAGCTTTTGTGGCACAATATTGATTACCACAAAAATTAATTTTGACTTGCCTTTTCTTTAAAGGGGCATTCAGTAGTTCTCTAGCTAGCATTAGCATTGCTCTTCTTCGTGTACTTTAAGTACCGATGTGACAGTGGTGTTAGACGCTGTACTGCCATCTATTGATGTGGATGAGCATGATCGTCTCTGCTGCCCCCGCCTACTCTGGAATATCATTTGCATCTGGAAAATGTCGGAGTTTGAGGTCATTTCTAAAGTTATTTATTACTACTATAATATAATTGCTTTGCCTAAAAACAAACGTCAGAATTCAAGTGAACAGACTTCTATAGTTAAGGACAGATTATTATTGTCCCTCATATCAATAATCTTTGGAGACTGTCCACATTTCACATTATCAGAGAACTGCTTAGCATGAAATAAACCTCAACTGTCCTGTGATACAGAATGTCAAGGTAAAGGGAAGATTAGAATTGCTTTTGCTGATCAAATTTAGCATGTCCATGAATACTGTATTTGAAGAACTCGTTTTGTTTCCAAGCAACCAATCATACGTTATTTTAAAAAGTTCAAGGGAAAATTGTGAGTTTTCTGTAAATTCCACTGATACTATTTTAGAGAGTGGTCTAAACAAGTAATAATGTTTTACCTGTCCAACAAAAAAGAAGGAACATCAGCATCACTATCCATGTTTTTCTCTGTCATCAAATCTTTCCACCTTGTGTATGCCGTACCAATGTTTCTGTCTTCTTGCTTCTGACCTTTTTCGCTTCTTCGGCAGTACAGCTACTGAATCTCCTGTTGTCTCTGCTTCTAAAGCACAATAATAAGCATGTTCCATTGTGTTATTTTTGCTTTTCGCATCACCAAACAACACTGCGCTAAGCATAGCCAAGGGTATCTACATAGGTGGCAGCCAATGAGCTTGAGGATTTTCTTCTTCGATGTTTAGTGAAACACAGCAGACCATGTCATTTCAAAATGGCGAAACACATTGAAGGGGGTGACCCGTACCATGTATAATAAAAACACTTTTATAGAAAACTATTATGAGTGCAGTCTTCATCTCATGTGAGTGTACATCATTCAGATCACTCTTCACAAAAATACAATTCATTTGTTAATGAGTACAACTTTTTAAATTAGTCCCAAATTACTGAATGCAACTTTAAAAAAAGGAAAAACTTGGTTCCAGTGAGGCACTTACAATGAAAGTGAATGGGACCAATCCGTAAATGTTAAAATACTCACTGTTTCAAAAGTATAGCCACAAGACATAAACAGTATACATGATTTTAGTGTGATATAATCGCTTACTAACCTTTGATGTTGTAATGTCAACAAACCCTAAAACGACTGTAAAAATGTAAACAACTTAAATTTAATTTAACTTTACAGCTCAAATATGTAGAACAGCTTCACAACAGGCGGAAAGGAGAACACAGGGAAGCAGGTTTTTCCTGGCTCAGGTAGGACTTTTAATAGGCCACTTCAGTGCTTTACAACTTCACAAACTCATCAGCTTCACAGGCACATAGGCATTTAACACATCAGCTTCATAAACACGTAGTCACTTAAACACATCAGCTTCATAAACATAACAGGTTAAACGTAACAGCTTCAGCTTCAGGAGCACCGTGGCCTTCTTTGTGCCAGACTCTCTCACCCTCTCTGCTGGTGGTGTGGCTGCTTATATGCCGCTCTCCCCATGCTCACTGGAATTAGAGACAGGTGTTACACGTAATCTAGCTCAGGTGCAAGCGTCCTTACCGCTTTCTCTCTCTCCGGACGGACACTCGACCATGCCCCTGCTGCCACATAAAGTACCACTCCCCCCCCATTTCTGGAAAGGAAGTCGGCGACAGCCATCTGCGCTCCCGGTCTGTGGACCACCTTGAACTTAAATGGCTGAAGAGCCAGATACCAATGGGTATCTACAGTGCTGTGCTTAGTATCCCTCAGTGAGAGCTTGTGGCTAATGTACAGCACCGGGCGCTCCTCTCCCTCCAACACCTGTGAGAGTACGGCCCCCAGCCCTCTGTCTGAAGCGTCCGTCTGCAAGACAAAAGGGAGAGAGAAATCGGGTGAATGTAAAAGCTTTAACTTGCTTAAATGCCTGTTGACACTGCTCCGTCCACTGGACCGGGTCTGGAGCTCCCTTTTTAGTGAGATCAGTCAGCGGGCTGGTGACATCCGAATAATTAGGCACGAATCTCCTATAATAGCCAGCCAGCCCCAGGAACTGTCTCACCCCCTTTTTGGTCTTGGGCCTCGGGCAGGACGCAATCGCTGCAGTCTTGGCAATTTGGGGGCACATCTACCCGTGGCCCAAGTGGAACCCCAGATACCGTACCTCCACCCGCCCAATCACGCACTTCTTGGGGTTTGCTGTGAGTCCCGCACATCTCAGCGATCTCAGAACCGCCCTCAGATGCTGCATATGCCACTGCCAATCATTGCTGTAAATGATAATGTCATCTAAGTAGGCAGCGGCGTAAGCCGAGTGCGGTCTGAGGATTCGGTCCATGAGACGCTGAAACGTAGCCGGGGCTCCAAACAAACCGAACGGAAGCATCACAAATTTATGTAATCCAAACGGCGTTGAGAAGGCTGTTTTTTCACGGGAAATTGGTGTCAAGGGGATCTGCCAATAACCCTTTGTCAAATCCAACTGATCAAGCAACTCATCAACATGAGGCATTGGGTATGCGTCAAATTTAGACACCGCGTTGACTTTTCTATAATCCACACAGAACCGTACAGACCCGTCACTCTTAAGAACTAGAATGACCGGGCTGGACCAATCGCTGTGGGATTCCTCTATTACCCCCATATTGAGCATTGCATCCAATTCTTCCTGGACAATTTTCTTTTTGTGCTCAGGCAGTCGGTAGGGATGGCTACGTACCACCACCCCCGGCTCGGTCTCGATGTGGTGCTGTATGAGGTTCGTATGACCCGGCAAGTGACCGGGGTGAAATGATTGTGTTTTGTATTCACCTCTGGCCCGAGCTCCGCTCTCTCTGGGACTACCGTAGCCAATGTCACAGGGACTGCCTCTCTCCACAATTTCAGGAGGTTGAGGTGATATATTTGACGTGCGCCCCCTCTATCGATTCGCTTTACCTCATAATCGAGATCCCCCACTCGTCGTGTGACCTCAAAGGGTCCTTGCCACTTGGCGAGTAATTTGGAGCTCGATGTGGGAAGTAATACGAGTACCTTATCTCCCGGTGCAAATTCCCGCAGCCACGTTCCCCTGTCGTACATTCGGCTCTGTCGTTCTTGAGCTTGGAGCAAATTCTCCTGTGTTAGTTGCCCCAAAGTGTGGAGTTTTGCTCTAAGATCAAGAATGTATTGAATTTCTTTCTTACTGTTTGAAGGTCCCTCCTCCCAAGCTTTGCGCATAACATCAAGCATGCCGCGTGGGCGCTGCCCATATAGCAGCTCGAACGGAGAAAATCCCGTGGAGACTTGCGGGACCTCTCGTACTGTGAATAACAGGGGATCGAGCCATTTGTCCCGATTTCTAGCATCCTCGTGCACTTACGGATCATATTTTTATGAGTTTTATTAAATCACTCCACCAGGCCATCTGTTTGTGGATGGTAAACGGATTGATTTAATGCCCAATCATTCGTAAAGCTTGCGTAGTGTTCGTGACATAAAGGTTGTGCCCTGATCGGTGAGGATTTCTTTCGGAATCCCCACCCGGGAGGTTATTTTGAAGAGTGCCTCTGCAACACTGTGTGCTGAGATGTTGCGCAGAGGCACTGCTTCCGGATATCGCGTTGCATAGTCCACTAGGACCAATACAAAACTATGTCCGCGTGCTGACCGCTCTAATGGCCCGACGAGGTCCATTCCAATTCTCTCGAAGGGGACCTTGATCAGCGGAAGAGGGTGCAATGGCGCTTTTGGGGTGGCCGGTGGATTCACCAGCTGGCATTCGCGGCATGCCGCACACCACCTGTGGACATCGCCGTCAATACCCGACCAATAAAAACGGGCTATTAGGCAGTTCAGTGTTTTCCTTACCCCTAGATGACCCGCCATGGGATTATAATGAGCCGCCTGGAACACCATTTCCCGACGGCTCCACGGTATTAAGAGCTGGGTTGTATCTTCCTTTGTTTGAGCATCCTGCTTCACTCTATACTACCGCTCATTTATAATTGCAAAATAAGGATATGAAAAGGCGACACCCGGCTGGAGTTGTTGACCATCGATCACTCTCACTTGGTCAAAGGCGTGCTTGAGGGTTTCATCTCGTGACTGCTCCAAAGGGAAATCCCCTTCGGGAAATCCCCCGAGACGGGAGGGGCTGCAGCCTCTCCCCCCCTCACGTCATCCTGACGTGGAGCAGACGAAGACGGCCCTGGCTCCGCCTCCCCTGCCAGAGCATCGCACATCTCACATCTTATTGCTTTCGTGCAGGACCCATCCGCGCATATTCCCTTTAATTCATTTCTAAATTCAGGCCAATTAGTCCCCAAAATCAGTGGATGGGTGAGGCGGGAACTAACCGCAGCCTCCACTGTATGTTTTGTTCCCCGAAATTTAATAACAAGGGTCACCACAGGGTAGTTGTGAATATCCCCATGCACACACTTCACCCTCACCATTTTAGCTGTGCCCAAAGCCTCGCGTTGAACCAAGAGTTGGTGGTTCTGATGTAGACAGGATCTCGGCCAACTGGGAGGGCTCCATGGGGCATACCTCAATGATCCCGGGTTTCGGCACCAGTGTAGAACAGCTTCACAAAAGGCGGGAAGGAGAACACGGGAAGCAGGTTTTTCCTGGCTCAGGTAGGACTTTTAATAGGCCACTATATATAACTTCACAAACTCATCAGCTTCACAGGCACGTAGGCATTTAACACATCAGCTTCATAAACACGTAGTCACTTAAACACATCAGCTTCATAAACATAACAGGTTAAACGTAACAGCTTCAGCTTCAGGAGCACCGTGGCCTTCTTTGTGCCAGACTCTCTCACCCTCTCTGCTGGTGGTGTGGCTGCTTATATGCCGCTTTCCCCATGCTCACTGGAATTAGAGACAAGTGTTACACGTAATCTAGCTCAGGTACAAGCGCCCTTACCACTTTCTCTCTCTCCGGACGGATGCTCGACCACGCCCCCGCTGCCACAAAATAATACATGAGTTTTAACAGAAAAATGAATGTAAGCATTTATAAAACTATAAGCTTCACATTTCTGCCTTTAAACTCTCCAAAAATGTGGCCCCATTCACTTCCGTTGTAAGTGCCTCAATGTAACCTTGATTTTTCCTTTTTTTAAAGAAAAGGACGGATGAGACGAAAATATTTTTTGTGGTAATCAACATTATGCGACAAATGCTGTCGATTGAGCTTAACATGTAATGAACCCGGAATATTCCTTTAATTCTTCAAAGGAGAATACGACTCACAAGGAAGACGATTTACACATTAGAATTTCACATGCATGCATTCATTCACCAGCCTGAGCGCTACCAAGTAATGATTGCACAACAGAGCCCGCTGTCTGTCTACATTAATAAAGGTAATTAAATGTTCCAAACATAAGTTCAGGAGGAGCTTCTTCATTTAGGCCTTCCAATCAAATCCCAAGGATGGATAAGCAACTGCTTCCCTCGCACCAGTGATAATTCATCCGGCATCCCTCCACCTACCCATTTTCAGCATTTTATAACGCCTATACCAGTTATTATTTCAGTATTGTCTTTCTGTTTCTTGCTTTAGTCAGATAGTCCAGGGGGGTTAGTCCTGTGCTCGAGCCCCTCCTTTAATATGGACAGCATGCCAAAAAATATGTTTACCTTAATGTTCTTAGGACTGTATGAACCAGTGAACTTGTGAATTAAACTGGTTAAGCCTTTATTACAAAAATAAATGTGCATGCTCCATACAGTGTACATCTATTCAGAATGTTCCTGTACGTGTGGTTATGGATAATTGATGTTCTCCTCATTATGTTAAAATATGTGTGCACACAATCAGCCTTGAGCATATCTTCAAAATTTCTGATAGACCTATGGAGCTTTAACCCGTTTGTATATTGATTTATGCTAATTTCCTTTCAAGTTTAAAAATGTCTCATTGCTTGACATTTTACAATTGCTTGACATCCTATATCTCCAGAAAAACATTGTTATACATGCACAGATATAAATGAAAATTCAGTTTCAGCATATTTTAATGTCAGAAATACGGATATGAGTGTTTAGACGTAGGTCAGATGTCCAGATATCGGATATTTATCTGATTTAAAACCACATTCGGAAGTTGCTCAGATAGGTTGCAAGAAAACCTGATCTCAAGTGTTTTTTTTGTGTTTGCACGTGTGAAACAATATCCG
Source organism: Myxocyprinus asiaticus (assembly GCF_019703515.2). Lineage (NCBI taxonomy): Eukaryota > Metazoa > Chordata > Actinopteri > Cypriniformes > Catostomidae > Myxocyprinus > Myxocyprinus asiaticus. The sequence continues at coordinate 23,109,878 of NC_059378.1, read as the reverse complement.
ATCTGTGTCAGATGTGAGTAAAAAAAAAAAAAATGACAGTATAAATAGAGACTTTGAAGTGCTCTTTTGACATGGGCCAGTAAGTAACACCCTAACAACCACCCTGAACAACATAGCAATCTTACAGCATAACAAAGTGGTGAAAAAAAACAATACTAAGCAGCTACACAGCAATGCCCTGGCAACCATCCTTTTTGCACATTTTCTTTAGAAATTATAAATAATCTAGTTAAATAAAGAATTGAAATAAATGTAGACATGATTTCTGTCTCATAAAATCTCTGTTTACGTACATTGTCGTAATATTAAAAAAGGAATAGTTCACCCAAAAATTATAATTCTCTCATTATTTACTCACCATTATGTCGTCTCAAACTTCAATTGTGTTCTGCAGAAGAAAGAAAGTCATACGAGTTTGAGATGGCATAAGAGTGAGTAAATGATGAGAAAATTTTTTTGAGTGAACTAATTCTACCGCCTGCAGTCAAACAGCCTAATCAGACTGACATACTGTAGTTTAATTCCAAAGTTTCGAAAACTCAGTCCCTACACTGCTTTCCAGGACACATTTCAAGACTACCAGGAGATGTTTGTCCAGTTTGGATATGTAGTGCTCTTCTCCTCTGCCTTCCCATTGGCCGCCATGTGTGCCCTCATCAACAACATCATCGAGATCCGGAGTGATGCTTTTAAACTGTGCACCAGCCTGCAAAGACCATTTGGCCTGAGGGTGGGGAGCATCGGACAATGGCAGGTTAGACTACGCTGAGCACGGAGGACAAATTTTTGATAATTTTATGCTATTGTTTATGTAAGTTGTATAAAAATGCTATGTCATTGCACAGACAGTGATGGAAGCCATGGGTCTGATTGCCATCATAGTTAACTGCTATCTGATTGGTCAGTGTGGGCAGCTACAGAGACTGTTTCCCTGGCTTAGTCCTGAGATGGCCATTATCTCCATTGTCATCCTAGAGGTACACACAAACACACACACACATTTAAGCACATAACAAACCGTTTCTAACACAGACCTTCCTATAAACCTATACTATACTATAAAAATATGTCCTTCACTGTGGCATCAGGAGAAACTGTATTCCCTTTTTTCCCCACTAAATAGGAGTAGGGAAATTACAATTAAGTAACTTTGACTTTGATTTCTATTCTTCTTTCTCTGTGTGCTCCCCTGACCAGCACTTTGCAGTACTACTGAAGTATATCATTCATGTGGCAATACCAGACATACCCAGTTGGGTGGGAGAGGAAATGGCCAAACTGGAGTTTCAGCGCAAACAGGCATTTAAGGTAATACCCCATTCAATCCTGGGGCATTGTACTCCCCTAAGCATTAAATTCCATATCCTAGAGTGATCCTTGATGGCCTAAATACGGTATATGCTATATACTGTACATAAATGTGACCTACAGTAGTGGTTCAGGATCAGGGCTGGTAATTGAGTGGGTGCACATTCAAACCCTTCAAAGGTAAGTAAAACTAAATGGCCACTTTCAGTAAAAAACTATAAACAAGCGTGAGCTGCTTTTTTGTTTTGTGTTATTGTTAATGCAATGGTTTTGTAGATGTAAGAGTCCAATTCAACATGCCTAAAAATTTGCATCACTGATATTATTATTTCTGAATCATCAATTTGAAGTAATAGGTAATCAAAAGTGTTATTTTGTTTCGTGAAATATTACAATATTTCCTTTCCTATAAATTCTGTTAATTGTTTCTATATTATATACGTATTTCTTTTATTCTATAGATGGTTTAAATTACTGTGTTCTGTTACTCCAATATCCACTTCTGTCAATAAACCAGTATATACAGTGTTGCGGGACAGAGAAGGCAAACGCAGTAAGGTAATGCAATTTTTTCCCCCGATGGGGCCCTTTTATTTACAGCAATCGAGGGTGAGAAAGGTAAAGTGCAGGGGCATTGGCAAGAGGTCAGTGAACAGTGTGTATGGGTCCCTCAGGGGTGGTGCAGCGTGGTGGTAAGTGGGTGGTCCAGCAGCTTGCTGTGTGTATCGAGGAGCAGCGGAGATCGCTAGTCTCGGTTTCACTCCATATCTGTTAGAAGAACATACAAAACATTAGTCTCTGGGTTGAGGCGTTTTCATTGTGTCTCCCCCTTCCCCCAGTTGCTCTTTTCATTCCAGTGCTGATAATGGTTGTCAGGGGTGATGCTGACTTGTGTTTGGCCAGCTTGCCACAACAGTTTAAGATTTGAATTTTTACATTACAGAGGCAGGAGAAGGAGTAAAAACTTTTTAAGGTTAGTTGTTTGGTCCATTAATGTGATTTTAAAACGTAAGAAACGAAGAAGAGCCTTACTGGAGCCTTACTTAAAAGTTATTTAGAAGTATAGTCTGCAAGATTTTTGTGTTTTTTATTTTTGTGTGTGTAAAATAAATGATGGACTTGTTCTTGGGGCTGTATTTTTGTAAGTGCGCAAAGCGCAGCGCTATGCCAGTGAAAAGAGCAAGTGGGCGGGAGTGTTTGTGCTATCTGTGGGTGTATGTGAGCAAACTGTGGGTGTATTGTATGTTAATGAACCTTCAACTCCTGCCTAAGAATAGTCTCCAGAAAAGGTAATTGTAGACCTTGTCACTATAATAAATGAGTCCAGTGTAAATACTTGTATTATTCATTGTTGTTTATATATGTGTGTTTATTAGAAGCATGAGCGGCAGGCGCAGCAGCATTTCCAGCAGCAGCAGAGAAGGAAGCGTGAGGAAGAGGAGCGTCAGCGCCAGGCGGACTATCAGGCTCGGCGTGATAGAGACGACAGCCGCCCAGACTCCTCGGGTGGAGATCACCACCACGACAAGAGCCAGAGTAGCAAATCCAAACCAGGGAGTGGGGGAGGCACTTTTGGAGGGGAAAAACCCAAGCGACCCAGTTCACTTCTAGGTAACAATAATGTCCTGAAACTGAAGCAGATCATCCCATTGCAGAGCAAGTTCTCCTCTGGGACGGCCCGTTCCCCACAGTCACCCACTGGTAATGAACCCAAGCTACCGGGTTTCCTAAGCTTCAAGTTCCTAAAGTCTCCTGAAAATAAGAAGGAGGCCGCAACTGCTTATACAAGTGCATCAACAGTTCCTCCAGTCCAGGAGAGGGTAGAAAGATCCCAGTCGCCCAACAAGTCCTTCAACCCTGGGAAACTTTTTAACTTTGGGAAATCAGAAGGTGGGGCATGTGTAAATGTGGCTCAGCCCTCAAAACCAGGGGAGGACAAGCCACCCACAAAGTCCGACCTCAACGGGGTTCCGGATGAGATCCCATCCCCTTGTGGAGAGAATGGGGAAAATGGATCCTCATCCGATGCGGAGCCGTCAGGCCCAAAGATGTAACAACAAATTGATCTCCAGTGAAACGCATGTGTGAGAAACTACTTAGCAACACAGAGGGAGGGAGAGTGGATAGCAGAAGGTCCTCTTCTATTGTTGGAGACTGTGCAAGACCTGACCCCAAAGCTGTTGAGAGAGAAAAAATGACCTGGGGGGAATTCACTAAGAAATAATTGCGGCCACTGATGGCGTTGTTTATTTGAACGCGCTGTCTTTTAGCACCTGATTCACTGAAGAATTATGCAAATCAAGTAATGGCGCAAACGCGCCCACAAAAATAATGCTTTTATTATTATTATTATTGCAATTAGTCGCAATTTGCACCCTAGTAACAGAAATGCGGCAAGACAATAAGTGGCTACAATTACTGCTGCCACGATCACTGGAAAAAGTACACAAACATCCCTTATGTCATTCTAATAAACCTCTATTTAAAGGCATCATTCCATTTGCGGTGATAGTGCCTCATTAAGAGCACCAGAAAGATAGTTCTGACTTTGGTGAATGTGGCCCTCATTTGCATGGAAAGGAGGTATGTTTATGCTGAAAAGAATGCCAATTATGTTTTTTCTAAGAAATACTTTCTTCTGTCTCAGCTTAAATCTGATGTGTGTAATTTTTGTAATGATAAAATTTGTTCTCGTATCCCAGTTAATATGAAGGGTCAACTATAAGTAGCCAAGACAAATTGCTGTTTCCACCTGTTATTACCATGCGTCGCAAATGCGTCTTCTGTGATTGTATTTCGTGGGGAGGCTCTCTGATTTCATGAGGACATACATCAATCACTATGTCAGTATGCTACTGAATGATAATAAACCGCAAAAAAAAGTAATAAGACAAAAAAGCACACACACACAGTGTAAAAACAACGCACTGTTTTCCCAGATGAAATGTAATCTAGCCGAATTGTCTGAGATTCAGATGTGTGTGCTAATCATCAGTGTCTCTGCATGTTGATATCAGACACACTGAAGAAGATCCGTGAAGTTCCCGTGCTTGTGCATGTATGCGCTTTTTTTAATGTAAAAAATTCGAAAGGTTATTTCCTTTTGATGCAGCATGTAATTCAAAGATTCAACTCTTGTTTTAGTACAGCGGTTTATTGACAGGTGAGGGGAGGTGCGTCACTGCTGACCGTGATGCATTCAGGACGGATTACCTCAAGTGCGATGTATTTACATGCATTTCTTTCTACCTTTGCATTTGGTTTCAGTCATCCGATCACAAAAATGTTTTAAATCCCGTTTACACCTGTATTTAGCGCTGAGCACTTGTGATCGGATCACCAAAAACGCATCTTAATTCCAGGTGGAAACGTGGTCAATGATTATTTTTGCAGTTCTATTTGGTGCCGCTAGTGGTGCAAAAATTACTCACTTCAGCTTTAGCGTGCAGAAAAACCTGTAAGTAAGCCATTCATTGTGTATGAATAAGACAGATGGTTTCTTGCTGAAATACTGCACTAAAGAGGTGCGACTGTTTAGTGAGTTCGCCCCATAATGGTTAATGCTTTGCCATATTCTAGAGCAGGGTTTCTCACCACTGGGTCGCGACTCTAAAGTGGGTCACGAGATCTTTTCTGTCATGAGTACAAACAAACTCTTTCTAGCAAGTCACTCTCGGCCATCTTTGGAACGCTCTCAGGAGGCTATTTTCAGTCATGCCAGTGCAACTCCTATCTACTTGAATGGAGAAAGACCAAAATCTCTGATCATGATTATGATCAAAGAACATACACTATATTGCCAAAAGTATTCGCTCACCTGCCTTTAGACGCATATGAATTTAAGTGACATCCCATTCTTAATCCATAGGGTTTAATATGACGTCGGCCCACCCTTTGCAGCTATAACAGCTTCAGCTATTCTGGGAAGGCTTTCCACAAGGTTTAGGAGTGGGTTTATGGGAATTTTTGACCATTCTTCCAGAAGCGCATTTGTGAGGTCAGACACTGATGTTGGACGAGAAGGCCTGGCTCGCAGTCTTCGCTCTAATTCATCCCAAAGGTGCTCTGTCGGGTTGAGGTCAGGACTCTGTGCAGGCCAGTCAAGTTCTTCCACACCAAACTCGCTCATCCATGTCTTTATGGACCTTGCTTTGTGCACTGGTACGCAGTCATGTTGGAACAGGAAGGGGCCATCCCCAAACTGTTCCCACAAAGTTGGGAGCATGGAATTGTCCAAAATCTCTTGGTATGCTGAAGCATTCAGAGTTCCTTTCACTGGAACTAAGGGGCCAAGCCCAGCTCCTGAAAAACAACCCCACACCATAATCCCTCCTCCACCAAACTTCACAGTTGGCACAATGCAGTCAGACAAGTACCGTTCTCCTGGCAACCGCCAAACCCAGACTCGTCCATCAGATTGCCAGATGGAGAAGCATGATTCGTCACTCCAGAGAACGTGTCTCCACTGCTCTAGCGTCCAGTGGCAGCGTGCTTTACACCACTGCATCCGACACTTTGCATTGCACTTGGTGATGTATGGCTTGGATGCAGCTGCTCGGCCATGGAAACCCATTCCATGAAGCTCTCTACGCACTGTTCTTGAGCTAATCTGAAGGCCACATGAACTTTGGAGGTCTGTAGCGATTGACTCTGCAGAAAGTTGGCGACCTCTGCACACTATGCGCCTCAGCATCCGCTGACCCCGCTCTGTCATTTTACGTGGCCTACCACTTCGTGGCTGAGTTGCTGTCATTCCCAATCGCTTCCACTTTGTTATAATACCACTGACAGTTGACTGTGGAATATTTAGTAGCGAGGAAATTTCACGACTGGACTTGTTGCACAGGTGGCATCCTATCACAGTACCACGCTGGAATTCACTGAGCTCCTGAGAGCGGCCCTTTCTTTCACAAATGTTTGTAGAAGCAGTCTGCATGCCTAGGTGCTTCATTTTATACACCTGTGGCCATGGAAGTGATTGGAACACCTGAATTCAATTATTTGGATGGGTGAGCGAATACTTTTGGCAATATAGTGTATTTCAAATCACATCAATAAAATCTGACAATACTGGTATCATAAAATGTGATTCTTTACCTCATATTATGTCAAAAAACGCAATTTCACCGGCTTTTATAGCTAATGTGCATGCGCGTTCTAGAGTTGATTGACAGGCGATATCTGTTATTTAACTGTAAGGCGGGACATTTAACTACATACGTTAGCCGTTGAGCGTTCCAATTTCTCCCATTCATTTTAATAGATGTGGCCCATCTCTGCTAAATATTCTCTGGTAGAAATGAATTATTAGAAGTATACATAAAACTATACATTTGCAATGTTTGGGGCAACATTGACCTCTATTGTCGAATCATGGTAATATCCCCAGCTTTACCTAAACGACCGACAAGTAAGAGACTGCATTTCTCTGACATTAATTATTAGCTGTCCAATCAAAATAATCCATCAATGCTACTAATCGTTCTTTTTGGACAAGGTCTCTTTATGTAGCGTTGCATGCACTAGCTCCATGGATTGCCATGCTAGTCTGAATGCAATTCAATCTCTGGACATCATTTCAGACTGGCAGTCCCAAGGAGGGTTGCCACCCGTCCCATAAAATATGGGATAGTCCAGTATTAAAAGATGAAATGATGCATCTTGTTGTACAAATTCACGGTTCAGAGTTAACCAAGCTTGAACTTTGGTACGCAGCGTAGTACGAAATTTCTTTGCATGAGCTTGCGTTTCTGCTCTGATGCATTTGGATGCATTTGAATGGGAGTGCATGGAGCACGAAGTGTAGTGTGACAGTCCCTTTAGGCCACTATATTGGTGGGTCATGGATGACTGGCAATCAAAAAAAGTGGGTCGAAGTGGGCAAAAGAGAAACCCTGTTCTGGAGGAACATAGTTGAAAAGAACCCACCTCCACACACATGCACACTTAAGGCCTAAACATACTTCACGCAAGTACACAAACGCGTGGTCCCATTGTACATACATTACGTGCGCTCTTGCGTCGCTCTGGCGGTTACAAACCTCAGACCACAAGAAGGCAACAGATTTTTTTGCCGTGACCACGAAATCGGTGCTGCATCCAAAACCGGGAAAATGCTGCCTTCAGAGGCTGTATACAAGGCAGGATGAAAATAAGGTGCTTTTCAAACTGTTCGGAGACCAGTCTCCTTAAGCATTCCATTCATTCAAAACAGCTGTCAGTTAATCCATTAAGTGATTAGGCAGCAAGTCAGCTGCCTACGTTTTCGGATGCAGCCCAGATGTGGTAGATGAGTCGATAGTTGAGGAGTGGGGAGAGACAGAGAGAAAAAACAAGTTCATTTGAATGGACTGGGGACAAAAAGTTGTATATATTTTTCGAAAAGATTAAACTCAAATTGCTGCCCGAGTCAGGCATGACAGTTGTTGATTTAAAGAAGAAAATCCGCCCTAGCGCCCCTTGCGGCAACGCTGAGAATGCAGTGCGTACTTGCGATGTGTTTTGAATTTAGTGCTGACATATTTCACAATGCAACGACGCATGAAATCGAGCTTGCGTAGCAAATTGCGTAGCTGCATTCACGTACTTGCGTAGAGTATGTTTGGGCCTTTATTTACACACACTTTGCCTTTTGCACTGCAACCCAGCTAGAAATGCATGAGCTGCATTTCTGACCATTTCTGACCATTGATAAATGTCAATATTTTAATGGGTTGCCAGTAGAAAACAACAAAACTAAAAATCAGTAATCACAAATTTTATACCAATCACTCCATAAAACCTCCAAAATACCACAAAAACGATAATCGGACATGCAGCAGTTCTGACTGTGAGTGACTTTTGTATTTTTAAAACAGCTGGTTTAATAGAGCAATAGCAACTTAAGCAAAAAAGTACAAGTGGTTTAGTAAAGTGAATCCATGCATAATACGAGGCCATGCCCTGGGATTGGTTGCATACATCTGTTTTAGACTAGTCTTACAAATTAGTTTTATAAAATTTTCATTTAAGACTGTTGCATAAAAACTTGCAAGACTGCATAACCCTAGGCTAACTTTTGTGTACATGCCATGGAAAATAACTGTTAGCTGAGCTTTAGCTGTCAGAAAAGGGACCTAAGTTGAAATTTTGTAGAAGAATATCACTTCTACGATGTTAACAAAATTCCTTTTGTTTTTTATTATTTGCAAATCACTAAATTTGTTCATTAGAATTGTATTTATATAGAATTATAAAGCATTATATTATTTTAATATAAAAATATTGACCTGAAAACTGTTTTGATAGCCAACTGTCAGCCATTTTGTTTAAAGTCATTCAATGTCTTTCTATTCCCACAGTGCAATGCAAATAAGACAGTCTTACTAAAGACAGCTGTGAGCTTGTTTTATGCAACAGCCTTTCTCTGGTGTCTTTAGTTAGTCAGACTAAATGTTGTATGCAGTCTTAAGTCAGTGGTTTTATGCAATCGGCCCCTGAAAGGCAGTTTTCATGTTGACTATGTGAGATGAGGATTTTTGGGGGGATGTTTTTGAACTACTAAGTGCACAAATAAGTTAAGAGAAAAAATACTAATGATGAAACATAATAATGAAAACTGCAAAGATAAAAAGGCAAGAGCGGGGTGTGTGTATGTCTGTGTTTGTGTGATGTTGATTATTTGTCTGAAAATCATATATCCATTTTACCCTATTGTTAAATTAGTTCACCCAAAAATTTTAATTCTCTTATCATTTACTCACCCTCTTGCCATCTCAGGTGTGTATGACTTTCTTCTGCAGAAAAGCTTTTTAGAATAATATTTCAGCTCTGTAGGTCCATGCAATGCAAGCGATTGGTGATCAGGCCCTTTAAAGCTCCAAAAAGGAGATAAAGTCCATATCCATAAACATAATCCATCACACTCCAGTGGTTTAATCAATGTCTTCTGAAGCGATCCATTTGGTTGTGGGTGAAAACAGAACAAAATATAACTCCTCTTCATTGTACATCTTGACAGCAGTCTCCTTGGCAATCATGATTTCAAGCTCATTTCCTATAGCGCCATCTTGTGCTCTGCACATCCATCAAGCACTAGGAAGTGTAATCGAGCTTGAAATCATGATTCTGCATAGGGACTGCAATGGCAAGATGTTCAGTGAAAAAGGAGTTGTATTTTGGTCTTTTCTCACCCAAAACAAACTGCTTCAGAAGATGATCATCACACTGCATTTCATCACAAATGCTGGTATCATTATACAGTAGATCTGTTTTGAACCTTTAAGCTGATACATTACCATAAGTGCAGACAGTATCTTTGCACCATGGCAGTTATGGCAGAGAAACAGATATGCAGTCATTGCATATATATATATATATATATAATTAAATATTGATTAGTTATCCTGCAAGAAATTGAAAAGATAGATTACTACCCTGCCTAGTTACATATGAAAATGCTGGATTTTAATTTATAATTACACTACTGAAATATTCTACTGTCACTTAATTTTAATTATTTGTATCTATATAATTGTTTCTTATTCTTTTATTTACTGAAGCAAGACTAATATTTACCTCTGCATTACTCTGAAAGTCACATTATTTTAGTGAAACCCCTCTAGGCTGCTAAGCATGTGCTTCAGATTTAAATATGAAGGAAAATGTAAAGTTCACTGGTCTTTACAGGCAGTTTGAATATGTTTTTGAAAGAACTTAATTTATACTTAGTGTCCTAAGTGTGTCTTGAGCAACTAAGGGAGGGTCTTATACCAAGACATTGTGCTCAGTTGTTGCTTTAAAAAATCCACTACACAAGTCCCAGTGTCAAACCCTGTGAAGGGTTTCTGTGAAGCAATTAAATCTTTGTAAAGGGAATGTGGTGTTTATTTTATGGTTTGGAAGTGTACGGTGAGGGAGAAATGAGAGGTGCCTAAACTATTTAGATTATAGTTTCCTATAGAAAATAAAACATAAACTATGCATTTGTTCTTTATTTGTTTGCCAGGACAGAACTTTTTGCAATAATATTTTGGACTGAATGTTAAATGTTACATTTTAAGTATGTTTAGTATATGTTTAAGTCATTCGTCGTGGTCAAATTGTTTGTAATGATTTATTATTACATTATTACAGTCACCTGGCCTCAAACAGCAGTAAACTTTCTTTGAGTGAACCCTCAGCTGTTTTAATACTCAACTGTCAACACAATACCATGGGCTTTTGCTTACTCTCTGCTTTCCTAAATGCTGACAGTTATTTCCCACCAATTATAAATTACCTTATCAAAATGAAAACTAATTCTAATTTTTTGCTGTCAAAAGAACTTTCAGCAGAATCTAAATTACAGTTATCATCAACTGTCTTGGTATTTGAATAAGATACTGTAAATCAATCCTTGCATAACATGTACTAAGAACCCTGTGATATACGTTTTTGTGCAAAGATTAGATATGTGATTGTCAGCAATAGTCTTATAATGTGCAAAAAAACTTTGGTAATAGTCCTTGCAGTAACAGAAGCATTTATTTCCTTTGCCATGAATGATAAAATAGATTTTAATTTTTTAGTATGACATTACCTTTATTGCTAAAATCCCTCAACCTGTATCGAACGAAAGTCTTTAGCTCTATGTAATAATTAACTGATACACATTCACTGTAAGAGTAACTCAGGTTTCCTAACTGATAGACCATAAGAATCACATTCAGTATCGAGGGAAATATAAAGTTGCTGAAGAGTTTGAAGTGATTGTTTGTAAGAGACCTTTTTTGTTTGTTGGTTGGTTGTTTTCTGTAATAAGCTGAACCCTGCAAAATAATAGATCAAATTATGATCTCAGAAACCGTGAGTCTGCTGTAAAATGTTGTCATTGCTGAATCATCAAGGTACATCATGTACATCTCTCCAGTTAATTAAGTCAAACTGTCAGCTCTGGCCTAATAACATTCACATTTTTGTTGTTGTTTAATGATGTGAATAGTTAAGTTTCTACTGATAGTTGGAAGCATTGCAAGGCTGCATACGTTTGTTGTGCAAGAACTGCTTTGCGTTCGGTCTAACTGTGAAATATGAAGTTATTGTGTTGAGAAGGGCCACATGTTTGTGTAGAATTCCCTCTCTGAAGGCAACCTTACAAACCTATCATGAGCTCTTCCAATGTTCCACTGTAAAACTTTTCTTTATTAATGAAAACAATATTAGGGAATGGAAATATTCTTTTATTTTGTCATATTTTTGTAAGAACTGAAATGGGATAATAAAACAATTTAAATGTATTGTTTTTGTATTGTCTTAATGAATGACATGGTGGTAAATTTGAATCTTTCAGTTTATCAGATTAACAGATTTACAGTTGTAGCTCCATATACATATTCCTGGAGATGTAGCATTCCCATCTTCGTCATAACCGGCAAACGTGATCGCACCATGCATGGCAACTGTGGGGCGCAGATCGTCACAGGTGAACTCAATGGGCGAAGATGCTTGAAATAGAGACAGGGAGGCATGCAAGGCTTGTGCTGCCGACAAATCATCCTCAAATCACAATGAAATAGCATTTCAAACACGAAAGTGATAAAGGACATGCTTTTTGTCAAAGCACAAGCAGGGAGGTAGAAAATAATCCACTTGCTGTAAAGGTGTGCAGTTTCAAAGACATAGCGAAATCTCGACCGTGAAGGAAAAAATTCTGATGAAATGGCGCTGTGCTCCCGTTCATGTGCCCGTGATGACGTGTGCATCTGGAACGGAGCATCAAGCGCCATTTGCCAATAGATTGCCGTGATTTTAAAGGGTTACAGAAATTGTCACTCCTGGGAAGAGTTTCCCATAGCGTCAGCTATTGACGCAGTGTCGAAGTGACCGACTTGAAAGGGAACTGTGGGCTATTTGCATTTAAATCATGCGTTTTCGTTTTCCATTTAACTTCTTTATTTTACTTCACAGTAAAAGAAAAGCTTGACATTTGATATTGTGTTCGCTGACTTGCAAACAGGAGAGTTTGCAGTAAAAATAAAGATCTTATTGTTTTACTGTACAGAAATCGCACTGTGGGTAATGACTGAGTGTTCAGTGTATTTTAAGGCTTTGCTGTTTTCAGGAAAACTGTCAAAGCAATTGGGAAAATACAGTGTTTATATTTATATATTTGTGGTAATATGTTTGCATGCTCGCAACTCCCATTTTTATGGTGATATAAAAAAGGGAAAAATCACAAAAAAATCATTTGAAATAACATTTTATAAGGCTGGGCAGTGTAAGCATTCTTACATCTTTTTGTAGTATAAAAATGTATGATTACTGTACAAATAACTAATAAAACTTTAGATGCTATGTTTGTCAGTCAACTCTCTCTGTCATTTTATTTTATTTATAATTTATTTAATGACAGTGGAAAGAGAGGGGGTTATTGAAACCTGAACAGAGAGAGAGAGAGAGAGAGAGAGAGAGAGAGGGAGGGGCAGGCAGGCAGGCAGGCAGGCTTTAACTGTTGCTGAAACAGGACTTTGGCTGTACCTGTTACTGTGGCTAGTGTGCATATTTCTGTGGCGTATTGTGTTCACGTATATCTCTGTGTGGTAACTGTGGTTCCTCTGGTGTGCGTTCGGCTGTCTATTGGTGTCGGTTCTGTCGGTACCGGGCTCAGTGTGATCTCAGTCAGTGTTCAGGCCTGTCTGAGCACATTCACAACTACTGGACTGAGCTGAGCTGAGCTGACATCACCATGGACAAAGTAAGTTTCTGTACTCATGATTTCCTCCTCTTTTCATGTCACAGCAGTTTTAAAGCACTCAACATTGAAATGTTGTCTTTAATGATAAAGTTTGACTTAAAAGGTGATAATTATGTTCATGTTTAGCAGCTGTCAGGTTGAGTGTGTGAGTTAGCACGCTAGGCCGCTTCATACTAACTCCAATGGCTAGTTTATATGAACCGTTTTCTTAAAACAGCTGTGAAATAAAGACACTTATAATGTTTAAATCCGGTTAACAAACTGTTATTTGATTGTTCTCAACCAACACGGTGTTTGAGTAATCATAACATCCTCTCACTCGTGTCATGTTTTGATGCTAATGTGTTAGCATGTGGGGAGGCGCGAGCTCGATAGACTTCAGCTTTTGTTTGGCAGTCACGACATGCATGTGTTTATTTTATTACTGCTGTTATTATCAAATTTAATGAAGCAGTGCAATTAAACAGATACAGCTTCTGATAACCTTCATACATCCAGTTAATAACACTGGCAACGCCCAAAGGTGTGCATGCATCATCATCGCCCGTTTGTAGTGCATTGAAATTAATTATCTACAGCAGATGTTTGTAAATAACATATATTTATTTTCCTTAATTATTTATATGTTCGTTTATTTATATATTTCTATTAGAGCTATTAAGGCCCCTCCTGTCATTGATTGCCTACAGTGTTGGGAGAAATGCGCCATGCTTTCTATAAAATGACTCTTATCTTGTCTGTTTTAAATCTAAAATTAAAAGATGACTGATAGATGGATATTATTATCAATCCGTCTAGAATCATGAGCAAATATAGTCTTTTATTAAGGGAATAGATCTGTTATGGTCTGTCAGGTTACTATTAATAGCTCTCAAGCAGTTCATTGTAAAGTATAAGTTCACTTGTTTCACATCAAATCATGTCTAGAATGAGAACAGACTACCAAGGAAATTTTGTCTTTCCCCTCTAGACTATGATATGTCCAATGTCAGATGGGGGTGGGGGGTGGGGGGGGGGGGGGGGTTGGTTGTACTTGTTTTGATTATTGGGGGGTTACCCCATGGATGTATTAATACTAACCTCTTTTTTTAATTTTTTTTGTCCCTGAAATCTTTAAAGGCAGATTTCCTGAAAGGACTACCTGTGTATAACAAGACTAACTTCAGCAGGTTTCACGCAGATTCTGTATGTAAAGCATCGGTAAGATTTACAGAACTAAAGGATAAACAGTTTTGCAATGTTCTTTATGCCTGAACTGTTAAAAATCCTCTTTCTGAATGTTTGAGCATTTTGACACTACAGCTGAGAATGACAATTTCAGGTTTCTTTTTATATCACACTCACTGGCTATATTTTTCTCTAACAGAACAGAAGGCCATCAGTCTATCTGCCTACGAGGGAATACCCCTCTGAACAGAGTGAGTGCTTTCTTTGTGGCCTCAAAATTAAGTTAGAAGTGGGGAAAATTGTGTGAAAATTTGAAAATCTAGACTAAATCTAAACTAAACCTGATGTATTTCACAAAACACTTTGTTTCAATCTCAAGCCTAATTTTAGAATTGTTTTTCTCTTTCGCTCCACAGTCATTGTCACAGAGAAAACAAACATCCTTTTGCGTTACCTTCATCAACAGTGGGACAAAAAGGCAAGTGTCTCCTTATCTCCAGTAGCATAAAACAAATTATAAAAAGCATCTGCTTTCAGCATGTTGTTATTGTTGCTTTCTGACCATGGACCAATAAGATTCTATATGTTTCCTTTACAATGGACAAATATACTGATTTCATACTCCGCCTTAACAAGCTTTTTCGTTTGAGACTCAGAGTTAGGAATGGGACGATATGGTTATCTCACGATTTGGTTCGATATACGATATGAGGTTCACGATTTAATATAAGCTTGAGTAAATATAATGACACTTAAATTACAAAGTATGACAATGTTTGCGCAAATGCATATTATAATTTCTCATCAAAATAAAGTTCCTTAATACACAATATGAATGCTCACATTTGATATAATAAGAGTTTCTCATATACCTTTATAAGAAAATATCACAAACAAATAAACCTTCAAAAATAGTGGGCTACGTTCAGGCCGATCAGGTGCAGAACAAGTAATAGAACTGAACAAAACCTGTCCTTAAAAGTTTGTGAAAGTGTATATTTTTTAATAGTTTGTCATCAATATTTTAATCACATTTTAACTTTTTAAAAATATAAAAATTCTACTTTCTATCAGTTAATATTATATCATGAAATTGTATATATATTAATTATGAGCTTTCAGTGTTTTAAATAATTTGTAAAATTTAGAAGTAATAACATTAATTTGTATTACAAGTGCTAAAATGGTTACTGTCACTTTAAGAGTTCAGTGTGCATCTCACAGACTTGCACAGTGTTCCGGTTCATTAATGAGAGAGGTCTCCATTTTTAGCATATCTGTGCTATTTGTGATTTTAAATTTATATTTCTGTTTACTCTTTTATTTGACTGTTAAGAACAGAAAGGATATTAAAAGAAACGTAATTCAATGAAAGTGGAGTGCGTGGATTTCATCTTTGATGCACACACATTACACGGAAGAAATGTTCTGTTTTAATCTCAAGCATTTTTCAACAAAAAATGATTTTCTAAATTTAAGCACTTCAAGGACCTTGTGTGAACCCTGTAAACAGTGTAGAAAAAAGCTCAGTAGGGGTAAAATCAAGCAATTAAGAGATTATGTTTGGCAGGTCATTTCATTTATGATGACATGGACTAGAAGTTGACCGATAGTGGGTTTTGCCGATAACGATAACTAAGGTGGTGGAAAAAGCCGATAGCCGATTAATCAGCCGATAGTTTTTAAAATCATTCATAGAATTTATTTTGAAATGACGGAGACTTGGCTCCAATACAATGTTCTTGGATAATAATATATTTACCAAATTAAGCTTTTTATAGCCTATATATTATTATCCGTAATACATGAAGTTGAAGACACGATATGTTTGCTGCTGAGGGACGTTTCCATATAGTCGCATTTTTCTTTGCATGCCCTTGCTTCAGTTTAAAACACTATCAGAGGATAGTTAAAAAATTATCAGAGGAACACAGAGGAATACAAAAAAAAAACTATCAGCATAGATTTTTGCAGATAACCGATAGTTCTAAAAAGCAACTTTCTGCACCAGTTAATCGGTAAAAACAATATATATCGGTCTACCTCTAACATGGACCAAAAACAGTGTTGCAGATTTTGAAATATCGAGTTGTGCCTCAATATGGTTCGTTTTTTTTTTTTTTTTTTTTTTTTTTTGGTTCATGATATATCAAAATTCAATATATCGTCCCATCCCTACTCATAGTTCAGATTTAGGCATTTGTCACAAAAAAAGTTCTGCAAAGGGGCTATCACCATGACAGTGATTTGCACTAAGTGGAAATCATTCATTTTCAGTGAGAGCTGGCAATTTGAGCAAGAGCTAGAGGTCTGCACAGGCCTTAAAATAAAGCCAGAACCTGACCCGTACCTGAGACTGTGTGACTCGACGGGTACCATCAGATTTTAAACCTAAACCTGAAATCGGTTTATATCTTTATAATTTCTTAAAGTAAATTTGTGTAATAGACTGTATTTTATATATGCATCTTAGGCAACATTTGTAACCATAAACATACATGGTTATAACAAGGCATGGCAGCGGGGGCGTGGGTAGCTCAACGAGTATTGACGCTGACTACCACCCCTGGAGTAGAGAGTTTGAATCCAGGGTGTGCTGAGTGACTCCAGCCAGGTCTCCTAAGCAACCAGTTCGGCCCAGTTGCCAGGGAGGGTAGAGTCACATGGGGTAACCTCCTCGTGGTCGCTATTAGGGGTTCTCACTCTCAATGGGGCGCGTGGGAAGTTGTGCGTGGATTGCGGAGAGTAGCTTGAGCCTCCCCTGCTGTGAGTCTCCGCGGTGTCATGCGCAGCAAGCCACGTGATAAGATGTGCGGATTGACTGTCTCAGAAGCAGAGGCAACTGGGACTTGTCCTCCGCCACCCGGATTGAGGTGAGTAACCAAGCCACCACGAGGACCTACTAAGTATTGGGAATTGGGCATTCCAAATTGGGAGAAAAGGGGATACAATTAAATAAAAAACAAGGAATGGCAGCCCCTCAGCACACCAAAGCTTTTACTTTTATCTGAAGTTTGAAGTTAAATGTATGTGTGGGGGGGGGGGTTCTGTAATGTCACGCAGAATGCAGCAAAAAAGCGAGAGCAGGAGCAAGCAGATGGAGAGGGAGGCAGCCCAGCACCCCCTCGTAAAATCGCCCGGACAGACAGCCAGGAGATGAACGAAGACTCTTAGAGAAACCTGCCACCCAACAGCACAAGGACAGATACGACAAGCCCAGCTCTCTCCTGTGCACACCCCACAGGAATTTCATCTCAGAAAAAAGAAAGAAATGGATAAACACTTATAGTGTGCTTTTTATTTCACTGAGTGCTTCCTGATGCAGTCAGTGCCCCTCACCCAGCCTGTCTGCCCAGTTTTTAACACATGGGGGCACGACGGGGTGCCACTGCCAACTTTGGTTCTGCTGAACTCTGAACTGCTGGGGGGGGGAATATTTGCAGAAATATTTACCAAGCACATAATAAGGAATGTCCAGAGTGTCTGCTATGAACCGTTGTGAGATGTGACATTGTGATTTGTTAGGACACTATAAATGAAATGAAAAGTGTTTAAGCATTCTCATAATCTTTGCTGTGGATCGTTGCTTTCCTGATACACTCCGCCACAGGTACTAAAAACAGTCTCTCTTCAGTGTCCAAAAAGGGAAATGTCTGAAATATACAGCCTTGTTTGGCAGAGTTAGATGTAGTATTTTGTGTTGGTATAATGTGACGGTCTTCCTAGCAGATGCATACTTGTGCATGAATGCACTGCTAGGCCTCTTTATCGCTCACCAATGTCACAGGTCAAGGATGACAGTGCAGTTCTGATGATGTGAAGAAATACAAATGGTGAGTTACAAATGCATAGTCAATGTGTCTCTCTTTCTCTCTCTCATACTACCCCATCTTGTCATATAAGCTTTCAGTGCTTTGTTAGTTTCAGCAGGCTTTGCTCTGGAGTCATCAACCGATTGACTGCCTTAAGATACTAGGTTTTATCATTGACTTTGATTCTAGTCTGAATGAATCCCTGTGTGCTGATCCAGTTATGGTCATTTTGCCTACTACGTATGATGGGACTTTGCCCAAGTTGGACATTAATGAGGCCTCTTGTTTGTTATCTGGATTTGTAAAAAAATTTTTCCCTAGTTCTGTGATTTGAGGCATAACTATGCAGCAGTTCTTCTCTTAACCTGAAGAGGTAGTCAGTGAACTGTGGTTGTGGAGGATCCGGTTAAATAGGAGGAGCTTTGTGCATGTTGCTTAATACTGTGCTGCAGCAGGTGTACTCGCAACATATCCGTAATACTGTGTGCTTTTACTGTGTCTTTAGGCACAATATTAGGAGATGTTAAGTCAGCTATGCCAGTGGTTTATTGTCTTAAAAAGTGTTCCAAATCATTTTTCTTGGAAAGGTTTGTTGGTGTGTTCTAATAAAAAAATAAAAAGTAAACTTATTAAAGCCATCAAGATTTTTTTTAAAAACATGCATGCATCATGTCTTTGGCAAATGTCTTGAGTAAAGGTGGCTTTTAAAAGCTCCGAAAAGATGATGATAATAATAAGGGGGAAGTGTGCAAAGTGCAGCCCAATTTGAATCTAGTTACATGGTTTAGAGCATTAATACCACGATGACTGCAAAAACACCCACATTTTGTATTTTCTTGTTCTTTTAAAGCCTTACCAACATTTTTTTTCCCTTGGTCATTTTTTGAGAAAAATAAAGTGACTTTGTTGAATTTGTGTCAAGCATTTTATGGGGGACTATATATGTGATTGATTAATTCTACATAATATTGGATAGCCAGTGGCATGTTTTCAGTGAGGCTGGTCTCTATTAACATAAGCTCAACAGGTGTAATCCACTTTAATCCTGAGTTCTTACTGTGACCATGTCAACACTTAGACCTGCAAGATAGAAATAGAATGAAAACAAAAAATGGTCAGTTTATGCACTTATGAATTTTATTAGAGCAAAGGAAGTCTTTAAACTATCTTTAAAAGAAATACGAGTGGGACAACTTCTATTTAGATTAGATTATTGGATTGAGTAGCCTATAGCAGATTACCGACCCACGTTTTCATTACACTGCGAAGAGAAGCGACTAGAGTCAGCGGTCCAGCTTTTTCATGTATTGGGAACATTGGTGATCAGGTAAGATATTATACTATATATCAGGGAATTTATATTTATTTAAACAGGATTGTATTTAAAATCGGTGGTAAACCAGAAAGTCCATACCAAAATACTAGTGACGTAACTATTTACAGTGCCTTACAATACCCTAGTACATGGCTACTACTACAAAGCAACTATCTAACCAAATTGAGTGACTTAATTAAAAGTTAATTTTAATAAAAGTGATCCAGATGCCAGCTACAACACTGGCTAAAATGGGAGAAATTGTTTAGACCTGCCTAAAACAAAACTCTTATGAGAAAGGGGATGTGACCAAACCCAAAGCTATTTAGAAAATGCTCTAGAAAGCAAAGCAGTATACATCTACAGACCAACATCCAGGTAACACAGTCCCTTCCATATTGCATGATGGGGGCTGCATTATGATCTGGAGTTGCTTTTCAGCAGGAGAAACTGGAAGCGTTTGGGCATTAATTGCAACAATACATGCAAATCTATAAAAAAAAACATTCCTTCAGCCAGAGGTTTGTATTTAAAGTGGAATTGTCCAGCAGAAACATTACTTAGAGGATATGGCAAAACTATTTGAGTAGCTTAAAAGTTTCAGAAATCTCCCAGCCACTGTCAGGCTTGAATCCCATTGAAAGTCTGTGGTATGACTTTTAGATGCAATATTTGTATTTTTTCAGTAATTTTTTTTTTCAGTAAACATTTTAAGATAACAAATATCCTTTATGTGGATATGACTTAAGATCACAGTAAATGTATGGGTGGCAGAGCCACCGCTCTTTATACGCAGATTATGCAATCTGTTTAGGGCACCAACCCCTATGGGGGCACCGTTTTATCCTTGGGTGCCAAAGTCGGACTCCCCGCCAGATTCTTACTCTCCGCTGACTGATTGATCCCTATCCCTAAAGCCCACCTCTACACCTTACCCTGAACCTAACCATGCAAGGGAGTCAGAAAGCAACAGGACACCAGCCCTGACAGGGTTGCTAACTTCACACACAGAGCAGGAAGATCATATATACGATTATGTGAAGTATTGTTTGAAAATTCACAGTTTAGTAGAAGCCATATTCCTTGAATAAAGCATTGATTTTGTGAGAACACATTTGTACTTATTCTTTTCCCCAGGTGTTCACCATGCTGACCAGTTTTGTGGATGGAATATTCTGTTGCTTCACAGGCAAGTCAACCAACGTGGTGGTGCCAATTGAATCCTCTGAGCCTACAGATGGTTTTGAATTTGTGGAGGTGAAACCAGGAAGGGTTTTGAGAGTTCGACATATTATTCCAGACAAACCAGTGGTTGAGGAGCCAGGGACTGGGGAAGGGGGTACTGTAAGCTGCAAGCGTAAAATCTCAGTGTACCGAAACGGACAACTTCTGATTGAGAATGTGAATGAAGCTACGCATCCAGAGATGGTCCGCTATCAGAATGGAGACAGCACTGTGGATAAGGAGATTAATTATTATGAACCTCCGGTAGCAGCGGGCCAGACTGCAGTGCCAACACCAGGGTCTGATGCAGGAAAGAATGCAGATGTCAAACCTGCACCGCCGCAGAATCAGCAGCAACCACAGCGCAGACGGCGCAAACCCAAACGCTCCATCGTGATTGACTGTGAGCGGAAGATCACATGTTGCAAAGGCACTCACCCTAATGTGGCCTTGTTTTTCATTCATGGGGTTGGAGGATCACTGGACATTTGGGGAAGCCAACTGGACTATTTTTCACAACTTGGCTATGAGGTCATTGCCCCAGACCTGGCCGGCCATGGTGCGAGTTCAGCTCCTCAAATCCCTGCTGCATATACATTTTACGCTCTATCTGAGGATCTTAGAATCATATTCAAGAGATATGCAAAGCGACGGAATATTTTAGTAGGGCACTCGTATGGGTGAGGATTTCTTCTTTTCTGTCCAAAAAGAACATTTACTCATATGCAGATACCTTAGAAACAGTTTTCCACTAATTTCTTGCATTTTTCTTCTTTGAGCAGAGTCTCATTTTGCACCTTCCTGGCTCATGAGTATCCAGAGCAAGTTCACAAGGTTGTGATGATTAATGGTGGTGGTCCTACAGCGCTCGAGCCCAGTCTCTGCTCTGTCTTCAACTTACCAACTTGTGTCCTTAACTTCCTGTCCCCGTGCCTTACCTGGAGCTTCCTCATGTAAGGATAAAGCCAAGACCGAATGGTGCACTGGACCTATTAGTCCATGCCTGGAGTTTATCATGTGGGAATTTTATTTGCCACTTTGAACAAGAATGTCTGTCTGCAACCACTTTTTCCATTTAATTCAGTTCTATTTTTACTAAAAAAGATGTCTTTCCTTTCTTGAAGGGCTGGATTTGCCCATCAGGGAGCACGAGAAAAGAAATTACTGAAAGAAAACAATGCCTTCAATGTATCCTCCTTCGTTCTGCGGTCCATGATGAGTGGACAGTACTGGCCGGAGGGTGATGAGGTTTACCATGCTGAACTCACTGTGCCTGTTCTGCTTGTCCACGGCATGTACGACAAGTTTGTACCAATACAAGAGGACCAACGTATGGCAGAGGTACAATCATTTTTTGTTCCAAACTTTTTCCCATCTTAGATTTATACGAGAATCTGTGAATAAAATATAAATTCACAGGCTTAATTTTACTGGCTGTTGATTAGTTTCTACTCCTTTTATAAGCTGATGTGTACATCCAAAATTACTTATGTGCTTTATAATTTAATTTGTTTTTGCAAAACACAATCATACTTGCTTCTTACTT
The DNA here is from genome assembly GCF_019703515.2 of Myxocyprinus asiaticus. Lineage (NCBI taxonomy): Eukaryota > Metazoa > Chordata > Actinopteri > Cypriniformes > Catostomidae > Myxocyprinus > Myxocyprinus asiaticus. The sequence continues at coordinate 23,087,793 of NC_059378.1, read as the reverse complement.
TACTCACTTTCTTGTAGATCCTCTTGCTGGGCTTTCTGAAGGTCATTGATGACGGCAGTCACATGGTCATGATGGAGTGCCCTGATGTAGTTAATACTCTCTTACATGAATTCTTCCTTTGGCAGCCATCAACTGACCCAAAAACCAAACAGGAAGCAGCCACCACAAAGACCTCCACCAAACCTCACAAGGACACAGCAAGGCCTAAAACTGCCCCTAGGTCGCCCTCCAAATCTCAGTCAGACATAAGGCCAACAACTGCCCCAAAGATCAGCAATAATGGGACAGAGGCCCTGGTTGACAACAAATCTAAGGGCAAGAAATAGCTGATCTACAAGCAAAGGAATTGGTTAAACCTGAAAAGAGGATGTGCTCGAACAGTCACCTGCTGGTATGTTTAAGACTGCAGAGAACACAAAAAACTGCTATAAATTACATGTACCAATCGACAGTGGGGTTTTGCTTTAATATTTTCAGGTTTTGGCTGAGGAGATGAAGATCCCTAGAAAATGAAATTTTTCTTTCAATCACAGCCAATACAAAAGCCAACTTAAAAACTACAAAAATTAAATGTTTAAATGGAATAAAACAATTCTTATAATACCATCAGTCCAAAAGGTTTACAACAAATAAGTTACAATCTCTATATTATATATATTATTCCAAGTGTTGCACAGTCTAACATATGCAATGCAGACTTTTGGTGTAAATGGAATCTCTTTCATTTGTCAGCATTATTTCAGGCTTTTATTGTTAGCTATTTGACTTCATGTGTCAAATACTTATCTCGAGTTATGTAATATTCACTTAAGAACCTAAAAATGACACTTTTTTTTTTTTTTATTAATTTGCTATCTTTTTATGTTGAGAAACTGATGCGATAATAAAAAAAAAAACATTTTAAGGTCTGCATTTAATTGCAGATATTGGAAACAAAACATTTTATTATTCACTTGTAAGATTTATCTCATCTTCAAGAAAAAATTCGAAATTCGATGCAACCACTCCTGAATATTAGTGAAAGCTTGTTGGAAATGGCAAAGCTAACATTTAAAGGTGCACTCAGTAACTTTTGTCCATGTGTCATCTTGGACTTACACTGACACCTCGTGGCTTGGATGCAGCATCATTTTAAATCAAAACTGGCAGCCCCCATGTCGACCCTCTCCATGTAGAATAAAACCGCTTTTATAAGGTTACTGATATGAATTTGAGTAGTCATGATTTCCTACATATATTGCAAAATTACAATTCATGTCTTGAGTTTTATTTTTTTATTATTATGGAAAAATTACTGAGTGCACCTTAAACAACTTCACAACCATCAACATAATTATGAACACAGATCTTTAAATCCCCTTGCCTTCAGTGACAGAATGAGCACTTAAAGGAATAGTTCACCCAAAAATGAAAATTTGCTGATAATTTACTCACCCTCAGGCCATCCAAGATTATTTTGATCCACCCTAAATATGCATTTTGGACCATCAAAAAATGGAGTACATTCACTTGCACTGTTTAGAGGAGGAGGCCTGAAATGAAATCCTTAAAGTCTTAAATTCTGTTTTGATGAAGAAATTCAGATACATCTTGGATGGCCTGAGGGTGAGTAAATTATCAGCATATTTTCATTTTTGGGTGAACTATTCCTTCAATATTTTATTAATTTACCTTGTTTGGTGTTAGAATACTTCTATCCCAGCTTAATATGCAGAGACATCTTTAAATTTGCCATTCATAGATTTATTTTCTCAAAAACTAACACTGTATCTTTGTGGCACTATAGAAATTCCTGTTTGTTTTGAGGGACACGCTTATGCTGCGTTCCATTCAACTTGGAAAGTCGGATTTTCCAACTTCCTAGTAGGAAAAGTGCAATGGAACACCACTTTAAGTCGGAATTACAAACTGGAAACTCGTGCAAACATTTTCAACTCCAATTTCTCTGACATACAAGTGCGTGACGTCACACATATTTGTCAGCACCTGGGGTATATACAAAGTGAGAAAACATTCACTTTTATTAAATAATATAGATAAACAAGTCACACTTCCTACATTACATGATATTAAATCTTAAAATTGTCAAACATCTGCAGAAATGTGTATAAAACATGATGAATTTTACTCTTTTGATAATTGTACACCCATAGCTCAAATGCTAGTGTTGCAACCTGTTTATCAATTGGGTTGCTAAGAGACGTCTCTGGTGACAATCGAACCCCTGCTAATCTAACAGGAGCCTTCCAGTTTTGTTTCCTTATACGTCATTTTCCGAGCATCTGGCAATGGAATGCTTTTATGATCGGAGATTTCAAGTAGGAATATCCCACATCAGACTTGAATGGAATTCAGCATTAGATCCCACCTAACAACTTCACCAATGGTGCGAGTTGAGGGCGGGACTATCTGAACAACAGTAGATGAAGGGCTAATGGGAAAGCTGTTTTGAAAACATTGGTTATTTTTGCAATTTCTTTCAGTGTCACTACAGTCACAGCAATAACATCAGCTTTGACATAAGCAAGGTAGTTTTATGGGTTTTCTTTTTCCCCAACAGAAAAACTGAACTGCACCAATTTGGGAGGCAGGACTACTTTTTTCAAGTCCTGTGCAATGGATACAAATAATAACGATTTTCAGAATGGAAACATACCACTTTCCCTTCCAAGAAAGATGAGTAGCATTTATGAAATAAAAAAAGAGAGAAAAAAAAAAGACTGAGTTTTTGAAGCTTTTATTTACAGACTCGTGTTTACTTCAGTGGAATGAAGCGGGAAGAGTGAGTGGCTCCAATACCTGGACGGCCATGCTTAACAGGCTTGTATGTGATGGAGAATTCTCCAAGGTAATGACCAATCATCTCGGGCTGAAAAGAGGAAATAAATTACAATAGCTGTATCTCATGGATTCACTCTTCAATAAATAATCTATGTAAATTCAGTCAAATAGATAAAGCTCTTTAATAAAAGGTTTTAAATGGCTCAATAGGACAGTAAGCTTTTGCATTAGATCCCACTTTCCAAACCACATACTTGACATTTCTTCTCAATGCTTTGTACCTTTAACAGGCTTTTTTAGTTTCAGCAATATAAAGACAAATGGCAGCAATGATGAAATGCTACAAGTCAACAGTGATAATTAATTCTAGAAACACCTACACACCCAAAAAATGAATACATTTACAGTACATAATTCATCTTCAAGTCATCCTTCTCACCTTGATTTCAACCTGGTTGAAGGTCTTGCCATTGTACACGCCGACCATGGAGCCAACCATCTCCGGAAGAATGACCATGTCTCTCAGGTGAGTTTTCACAACCTCTGGTTTCTCCATCGGTGGAGCCTCCTTCTTGGCCTTGCGGAGGCGTTTAAGGAGAGACTGCTGCTTCCTCCTGAGGCCACGGTTCAACCTCCTTCTCTGCCTGGCACAATAGAGCTGCATCAGCTGCTCACTGGGAACAAAAGACAATAGCTTATTCAGCCTGGTCAATCATCTAATGCTGCTTTTACAAAAACACTTCCTGCCTTTTCAACTCCATTTATGCCATCAAATCGTTGTTTTTAACACCATCCCAGCTTCTATTTAGGGCAAAATCAGGGTTAAAAATAACAAAGCAATTAAAAACCAATATAAGTAGTATGTGACTTTTCATAAACTGATCCTAGATTGACTTTGACCTTTTTAAGAGTTTTTATGCTATCAAACACTGGCAGAGTGTACATGTTGAATTTTTCAGTTCATTTGAAATCTGTCTTCAGTTCTTTTCTCTAGTTAGCTCATGTCAGACTATTGACATGGACTAAGGACTTAAATTTCAGCATGTTCCTCACACAAAGCATTCGTACGACTTTAATAGGATTGTATGGACAACTTTCACAACGTTGGAATCTGCAAATCCCCAACCATTTTCCATCTGAATGCAAAAGAGCTGTATATAGTCATACGTTTGAAAAGACGTAAGGGTTTGTAAGTGACCATTTTCATTTTTGAAGTTTGTCCTTTAACACTTTTCTTCTGACACTTGCGAGTCAGTATTGTACAATTCTACAGTGCCTTCATGTTATGAAGTGACTGTGATTCTACTTACTAGGACATGTCCAGCAGCTGGTCCAGATCCACACCTCTGTAGGTGAATTTCCTGAAGGTGCGCTTCTTCTTTTGCTCAACGTCCGCCTGTTACAATCACAATCACCATTAGCCTCAAATCACGGGACTTAACAGCAGTTTGCGAAGAACTATTCATGTAACTTATAAACAGTAAAAACTGACTTCAACACATAGTTAAAGCAGTTAACAGCTCAGCCGGAACCATTATAAACACTGTCCTGAGAATCCATCTCGCTGATCTCCAGCGCAAGACTGAAGCTATAAAATCATACAGTCCTCTTATCAAATACATTGCCGGTGAAAAAATAATGGACTGAATGCATGCCCTAATGTTTAAGAATGGCACATATATACCGAGTACTCAGATGTGTCTCATATTTGTTATAGATTCGGTTGGATTGTTGTAATTCAGTAAATCACAAAAAAGATGTGTACCTACCATCTTGAGAGACTCCCGGAAAAGGAAGTCGTCAGGTCAGGCGCAATAACATCGCGAGAGTTCAGTGAACATTTATGACGTATAATCAACAGAGTCGCCCTCTGGTCGAGAGGAGGAGAAACAATAGACCTTTTTCCACACTCCGTGGCTGTGTCTCGTTTGGAAGGCTGTATGCTAAGTAGTATGCGTCCTTTGAAGGCTGCAGTATACGAGTGTCCTCCTTTAAACAAGCCTCGGTTAAACGAGACGGCCTTTGTAGGACAAACGGAAAACGTAACATGGTTGCTATGACAGCACGCCACACTTTAACAAGCGCGAGCGCTTTGAGTGAGAAGGGAACAAAGTCCCTCTGGAAGGGACTGTATGAGGTACATTTTAGGAGAGTTATAATGATGTAAAGAGAAAAGAAAATTGATTTTACAGTTGTACTTTTAGTCTAATACTTTATTTTAATTATATATTCATATAATTATACATATTATATACTCTGCACCCATTTACTGAGGTACTTCAACTTGGGAATTAACATTTCTTGCGTTTGAACATCATATTTACGGGCAAATTGGAGTTATTTTTTATTTTTTTTTTAGACATTTCCGTGAAAGAAGGTCACAAATGCGGTCACTGGTAGATTGTTTCACTTGTTTTGACTATAAAAACTCTGCCAGTACAGTAAGACAAAACACACATGTTAAAAATACATTCTCTGAAAAACCTAAATATCTTATGCAGTGTTGTTTCTAAAACAAGATAAATCAAATTGATCTTGTTTTAAGGATTTTTAGATATTTTTACAGGAAAACAATACAAAAATTATTATCAAGAATATGATTTTTGCCCTTATATCAAAGGTCTTACTAGAAAAAAAGAAATTATGATCCAACGTGAATTTTCTTGATAAAAAATTATGATCGTGCCTGGTAACGTGCATGTAAAATGGCTAGAAATAGCATTTTAGCTTAGCGTAAAGCTGACAATTTACACAAGGTTTATTTCTATTTCTTCTGCTCCAAACTTACTTCAAATTTACTTCTCTGTCTGCTCGTATGAATGTAACACATTATAAGAAAGTGTTTCACGGCTGTTCAAATGCACTTTGGATCGAATCATTTATATGTATAAATGTTTTCCATCTGAAAGGACTAAATATTAAATGAAACAAATGACAATAAAATGCAAAGTAATCTCTTCAGTAATCAAAATACTTTTTGAATGTAACTGTATTCTAATTACCAATGATTTAAATTGTAACTGTAGTGGAGTACATGTATTCCGTTACTCCCCAACCCTGATCATGGGTTCCCTCGGGATTTTCCTATGGGTTTTTATAATGGATTTTTGAACTTGAGTTAAAGATGCACTCATTCCTCATTAAAAAAGTTTAACTCTTAAAGACATGAATTGTAATTTTGCAATATATTTATGAAATCATGATTTAAGCAGCACATAACCTTTTCAAATGAACAATGTTTCTGGTTATTTGATGTAAAATTCAAACATCTGAATTCCACTTCGTCTGCAATAAAGAAAGCAAACATTGCGCAATCTTTCGTGACTGGTGTGGGTTCAGCATGCGACTGGAAGTGCAAAGTGTCCGGCTTGATGGCTCTCTTTTCAACTCCTTCTCCGACTGCAACCGGCAAATCTCGCCGATCGGCAAATCGAGATGCAGTTCAAGTCAAACACACCTAATCTCAGTAACTGTCCTGTTATTGGACACTTTCACTCATTGATTAAAGTAATCATGGCTGACTGTGAATAATAATTTCTACAATGGCATCTGAAACTGAAAACTATTGATTTTAAATTATGCTGCATCCAAGTCGCTAGGTGTCAGTGTACATCCAAGATGACACAAAGACGAACGTTACTGGGTGCACCATTAAATAATGCCTGTGGTAAACATTACTTGATGATACTTGGACGTTTTGTTCTACAACATAAATTACACACTTTCATACCTCAAACGTTTTATTTTATTTTTTTAAGTATGTAATTCAATACAACTTAAAAATTCACGTTTCAGGTATGACTAGGTGTAATTTTTGTTGTAGAATAAAACATCCACATATCGTCAAGTAATGTTTACCACAGACAGACCTTATTTTACTAATAAGTAAAATAAATAAATAAATAAATAAAATAAAAGACGTGAGGGAACCCATGGCGAATTCTCTTCCAGGTTTTAAATTGGGGTCTGAATGAGGTCAGAGATGTATGATTTCTAAAACGATAAGATGCATGTGTACACAAGCATAAGAGTATTTTTGAAGAAGTTGGTTTGACAGAGGGATTCTTTTGGTAGGTCAGTTATTGAACCCTCAGGGTTATCTTATGACTGTCTTTTACATTTCAAATTTCCTGTATCCACCAGAGCTTTTCTCTTGTATTTGGAGGTATTTCTTCTGGTGTTGTTTCTTTATTAAGAAGTGTTATTTGCTGTTATCTGATGTATCTTTAATCAATCCAACTGACACCTTTTGTGGTCAAATTGGTTTTTCCCAAGTTAAAAATAACAATAAGACTATTCACCTTATTCAGCCCCGCCCCTTTTCCGCGCTCAGATCTTTCGAATTTTGTCATCTAACTTTCCGGTTTGAGAGTCGATCAAAATGGATTACGTGTGGGAGCACAGAAAGTATTTTTCCCCAAGAGTTGATGGTGTGACTACAACAGCACCCCTTTACAACGTGAAAATGCTCGTGAGGTGTTTTTCTGACACCCCTGGAGGTAAATTGGTCCTGGCAGATCACATTCAGACAGCTATGACACACTGCACTTTTTCATGATACAAGTGTTTAATTGTTATACGTGTAATTCCGCTTAATTTTTAGGTTTCAACTTGTTAATAATTTGTGTTAAAATGTGTAGTTGACATGAAATTTCAAACAGGACAGCTCGTATTATTTTACATGCAGATTTATGACATTAAAGGAAATTATTTGTACTTTTTAAAATTCCACCCCACATTTTTAAGAGGCTTTAATGTGATTAAAATAGCTGAAATGCAATATAAAATAAAACATACTCTTTTACATATACAGTATGTTTATGTGTGTGTGTATAAAAATATAGTATCACCCCGTCCCGGATTAACACACAAAATCTGCTCACCTGAACTATAACCCGATGGGTGCATGACATGAGAAGATGGTCAGAGGTGTCATACAGAGATATATTCAGTTTCTAAAAATGTATAAATAAATAAAAATTAAATAATGAATACTGAATAAATGCGATAATACAGAAAATAAATGTTTGATTATAAATGTTATGTAGCTATATCCTAAGGATATACCCAAGGACTAAGTCCTGGAATAAACCTAACAACACAAAGTCTTGTTTTGTCTAATGAACTAAGTAAATGAGAAAAGTTAAAGTACAGAATGAGTCGAGATGAGGCCTCGAAGTTGGAATCGGTCAGATGCGAAGAGCTAGAGAGCAGGGATGTTAGTCTGGCACCCAGAGATTTGTTAAGGTCTCCATACTCTCTTGAGACTTTGCCAGAAAGTACTTCCTTTTTAGGTTCAGAAAGTTCTGCACGATGTTAAGCTGTAATTCAAGGTGTCAGGTCATATTGTTATGTCCTACTGAAGGGGGTTGAGTGAAAAGGTAGACTACAGACTTGCTCCTATACATATATCTTTGCAAAGTATTCATACATTTCCTGATCTCAGCAAGATACGAGCACATACTGTGTTAATAGACATTACTTGAAACAATAATAAAACCATAAACAATGCTCTCTACTTCCAGCTCTGAAGTCTCATATGGTCAAAAGGTAGCATAAACCCATATACAAGAGCATTCAAAGAGAATGAGGTAATGTTCTAACATACAGATTGAGCATATAAGGAATACTTCTGGTAACATGAATGTATGGACACTTGAACACAAAGTTGAATATAAATTATAAGATATACATCGAGCATGAATATAATGATAGTTGTATAGTGATAATATGAATGAATATAAACCTGAGTACATGGATGTGAATATATGATCATGATTGCACAACTGGTTATAATTGATTTCAAGCATAATATCAATAAGCAAAAATATAAAATATAGAAAAGACTCTAGCCACATGCATCAGCTTGCTAATTACACTTAAACATCAACACCATAGATATCTAAATAGAATACACTAGACTGGAAGATCAAAGACAACGTTTTCAAGATGGCTGCGCGCTAGTTTCTCTGGTGCATAAGGTGAATAGTTACTTACTTCAAAAGACTGTAGCCACCACACCATATGTGACTGCGTATTGGGCTAGGTTTGTTGGTGATATACCCTGAGAGAAAGTGGGGTTATTATATCATAAATATTTTGTTATGAATAAGGTGAAAGAAATGTCATTTAAAATAATGCAAAGATTTTACCCTACAAAGCATTTTTTTTTTATTTTATTTTTTTTTATTAATTGAAAGGATGTGAATTGTTCGTTTTGTCTGATGCAGTCAGAAACTGTGTCTCATATTTTCTGGCATTGTCATTATAGTGAGGTTGTGGCAGAAGGTGTCTAGGTTTATTATTGACAATCTGTTAAGAGGCCTTTAACTTCTCTTATGTAATGTAAAGGTAATTTTTGGTTTTCTAAATAATTATGAGTACTGAAAACGAGGCATATATTATTAACCATATTATTATATTAGTTAAATTTAATATACATTTGTAAATTTACCAATCAGAAGTCTCGTTTCTCTGTTGTGCTTAAGAAAATTGGGCAAGATTTCATTAAGAACAGTACTAACAAGAAAGCCATTAAAACTGTGGAACTATGAAGTACATATAAGATTTTTGTGTAATATGGCCTTGTTTTTATTATTATTTTTTTGTACCCCTGGCTATGTTCCATTGTAATGTTTCTGAGCATGATAAAAAATAAAATAATACAAATTCATTAAAAAAAAAATAATTGCATACATATTCAGGGCCAAATTACCCAAAATGAAATAATTAAATAAATCATTAAATAAATAGTTAAATACACAGTGAGTTAAATAAATACATAATTCAATAAATTATTAAATACATAATGTATTAATTAAAACAGATCACATAAAGACTGCATAAAAGTAATCCATATGACTCCAGTGGTTTAATCCATGTCTTCTGAAGCGATGCAGTCACTTTGGGCGAGAAACAAATCAATATTTAAATTGTTGTTTACTATAAATCTCCACTTTCACTTTCAGAAAGTGAAAGTAGAGATTTATAGTAAAAAGGGGCTTAAATATTGATCTGTTTCTCACCCACACCTATCATATTGCTTCAGAAGACATGGATTAAACCACTGGAGTCTTATGGATTACTTAATGCTGACTTTATGTGATTTTTGGAGATTCAAAGGTCTGGTCACCATTAACTTGTATTGTATGGACCTACAGATCTGAAATATTCTTCTAAAAATCTTTGTTTTCTGCAGATGAAAGAAAGTCATACACATCTGGGATGTCATGCTGGTGAGTAAATGATGAGTGGATTTTCATTTTTGGGTGACCTATCCCTTTAACAACTGAAATGCCAGTTATTAGGAAATGTAGACTGTGCTTCAATTATTGGAGAGAGGATTGCATGTTTTTAATTAAAATAATTTATAATGTAGTTACCAAAATCTTGGTTCAGCAAAGCACAGATAAGTAGTGAAGTGAAATCAGTAAGATATTTAGGAATGATATATCTTGGAGTGAAATTATTCAATTTATTCTCATTTGTTAAGTAAAGAGTTTATGTTTGAATGTAGGTATTTAGCAGATGCTTTTTATTTTTAAATACATTTACAACATACTGGGACTTATGGCTTGGAATAACCTACCTGGAACTCGCTGCCACACCCATAATAATGATCCAAATGTCTCAGGGTTTGTCAAAGCTGCCTATCATGTTGTCTGTGTTCTTCAACGTGACCAAAATAAAAATATGAATCTTAAAAAATATGTAAACATGTTGCTTGAGAAAGTCTGCCATGAGTCACCAACAGCAATAAAATACATATCTGGCAATGTGTTGCCCTCACAATTCAACATACATGTCCCTTTAAAAAGTAGAGCTGAAGCCATTGTTTTTACTTCTCTGCGACCAAGATTACTTTGCCTTGCCACTTTTTGCCAAAGCTTAATCTCAGAGTTTTAAGGCTCACATTCTCTTTAAAGCATCATTGTGAAAACATCAATATAAAGGCCATTATATGAATACAATTTATTTAAATTGAATTGAACTGTATTCCAGTATGAATTCCTGCTTGAACAGGGATGGATGTTTAATGCTAAGGCCTGTTTTAGAGTTATAGGATCAAAAGCGAAATGAAAATTTTTCTTGGCTGTTTCCTCATATGATGGAGGTGGAAGGTAAACTTGTTCTCAGAGATGCAAGGGTTTATTTCTGTTTATTTATAACATGGTCATAATATGCTAATACGGATTTTAAATACTGGACTGTTTTAGGCAGGGCTGCTTCTGAGCATATGGGGGCCCTAAGCAAATTCCTACTTGGAATTTTCGTTTTTTAAATGCATCCGTGCTATTTATTACTTTTTAATTGACTGTAAAGAACAGAAAGGACACATTATTCAGAGAAAATGGAGTGCGTGGATTTAATCTTTTATGGACACACATTACACGGAAGAAATGTTGTTTTAATCGCAAGCATGTTTCAACAAAACAAGGTGATTGTCACGTATTCCAGTACTTACATTTCTAAAAGCTAAATTCAAACGCTTTAAGTACTTCAAGGACCTTATGCAAAGCGCAGCAGGGGTAAAATCAAGCTATAGAAAGATTTTAATTTTGACGGGTCATAACATGGACAGGAAACAATGTTGAAAATTTTGAAAAATGTTGAGGTTTGCCTCGATATGGTAAATAATTTTTTTGGATCACGATATATCAAAATTCTATATAACGTCCCATCCCAAACATTCATACATTTTTACCTAAAATTCAAGTACATATGTCAACTACCAATAAATATACTTACTGTAATATAATTAAATACTAGGATATTGACAAACTATATCAAATTGTGGACAATATACACCTTTTTCCATTCATAACAACAACAACAACAACAAAAAAAAATTCCTGGTCTTTGAATTTCAACAAACAGATAAATTAAAGGCCTTTCACAGTCTCATTTCTGAGAATTTCAAAGGCAACAGACACCACAATGAACTTGCACAATGTTCATTTTCTTTAAATCATTTATTTCAAATAAACTCTCATTTTTATATTTTTTCTTTTTTGCATAAGTGCAAAGTGCACTAATAGCCACCTGAGGAAAGTCTACGTCCTTAAATAAAAATAATAATAAAAAAACAAAAAAAAAAACAAAACAAGAAAAGCGCACATATAGAAGTACAAAATTCTTTTAAAAAATTGCACAGTTTAGGTGTATAATACACATTTGTAATCTATTTCAAACTTAAATAAATGGTAAAAGGCTTATAGAGTAAACAAAATTCACAAAATTGAAAATAAAAACATTTCCCCACTAACAGAATTAAAGCTGATAATTGGGAGACCCTGTCACTGATGTCTGGCACGTCTGTTCTGTGCTGATGTTTTACCAGACAATCCAAATCTATTGCTAAATACTTCAGTAGTTAGTCCTACTAGAAAATATAGAAGAGTACAGTGGTCTCCTATTATCGGAGTAGAGCCCCTGTTTCACAATTTACCCACAATAAACCTTGTATTTGCTCGCAATCTTCAGAAAGACACAATCCCAAAATCCAGTTCAGTATGCGATCAAAACGTCTGTATCCCTGACGATGTGTATTGCAGTGGGGGTAGGACAGCAGCTCAGCGTCGATAGGGGTGGAAGCCCTGTACATTGTGGTTCTGTCCTCGTCCGAAGCTGCCCACTGCCGGCTGGGCTGCTGACGAGGGTGCGGAGGGGGCTGCAGCGTATGAGGCAGTTTGCTGGCTGGGATCTGCAAAGCTATGACCAAAAGCACTCAGGTCCTGCCCATAACCTGTCTCAACAGACATGAAAACATGGGACAGTATATTAAACACCAGTAATATGTTAGACAGAGGACAGAGTTTTCACCTTTCAAAACAAATGCCATGTACACACTGCAGCTAATTATGGTTGTCTCACTCCTGTTTGGAACACAAACACATACACAACTGCAAAATTCATTCTTGAAAAATGTAGGTAGTGACAACTGAATATTCATGAAATCCATGTATTATGTAGAGAACAACTTGTCATTCATATTTAGTTAACCTCAATCGACAGCATTTGTGGCATAATGTTGATTACCACAAAAAATATCAACTCGTCCCTACTTTAAAAAAAAAAGAAGCAAAAATCCAAGGTTACAGTGAGGCACTTACAATGAAGTGAACAAGGCCAATTTTGGAGGGTTTAAAGCACTTACATTCATTCTTCTGTTAAAACTTGTATATTATTTGAGCTGTAAAGTTGTTTAAATCGATGTTTTTACGGACATTTTTGGCTATAACTTTACACAGAAAAGGTTAGTAAATGATTTTATCACACTAAATCATGTTAACACACATATTATTTAAATCTTGTAGCTATACTTTTACTGTAAATACTAATAGCTATCTAAAAAACTAATTTGTATAATAAAAACTGTTTACTTAATCTGAATTTTTTTCTTCTATTCTTACTAGATTTAATAAAGTTACCGTTACTCTCTAAACCCTAAAGATGTCATTAATAAAAACATTTAAGTGGCCTTAATTAAACAGTTCTTGAAATGTCACAATTTGGATTCATAACTCAAATTTATGTTTTTCTTCGAGTACTCTCTCAAAATTATCAAGTACAAAATTGCAGCTGTGTGGAATACCCATAAGCCCTTGCTCTTGAATAAATTATGTACAGTACTGTGCAAAAGTTTTAGGCGCTTGTGAAAAATGTTCAAAGTGAGGATTTCTTAAAAAAATAATGCCATAAATAGTTTTCATTAATCAATTAACGTCATCCAAAGTCCAGTAAAAAAAAATGAGCTAAATCAATATTTGCTGTGAACACTTTTGCCTTCAAAACAGCACCAATTCTCCTACTTACACCTGGACACAGTTTTTCTTGGTTGTTGGCAGATATGATGTTCCAAGAATTTGCCACAGTTCTTTTATTTATTTAGGCTGTCTCAATTACTTCTGTCTCTTCATGTAATCACAGACTGACTCGATGTTCAGTGGGGGTATCTGTGAGGGCCATGCCATCTGTTGCAGGGCTCCCTGTTCTTCTATTGTAATCTTTTCTATTTGCTAAAGGAATGTTTGGGAGTCTAACATTTATTTTTCCTATTGACACACTAAAGTAGCAGATATAAATAACCATATTAAGACAAATGTTTTTGTGAAACATCTTATGTGCCTTAAGACTTTTGCACAGTACTGAGTGTTTGGTCAAAACAAAGGAACTTATGTAGGAAAATAGTAATTGTTATTTAAAAATGTATATAGTTTTAATTCTTATGAATATTGTTGTTGTTTTGTTGTATCTGGTTGATAGTTGTGATTTGTGTGAAGTCACCATTATTAGTGTTTCCTCTGGTGAAGTTGGAGCCTGTTAAATTGAAAAATTTTACAAACTAAGATGTAATGAGTATCCAATGTGCCATATGGCTAACCTAGTTATAGTATCATGCTATAACTCAATTTAAATGTAATTAAAAACAATGATCCTTTAAATCACAGATAAGTTAAAAATATTTTAATTAGTTTAATTTTGCATGCTTTTTGTAAGCAAGATCAACTAATTACATTTTACAGAGTGAGTATTTTCTGATTTGCGGATTGTGCCCCATTCACTTCCATTGTAATTGCTTCACTGTAACCCAGATTTTTCATTTTTTTTAAAAGGACGGAAAAGTCTAAATAAATGTTTGTGGTAATCAACATTATGCCACAAATGCTGTCAATTGAGCTTAACTTGTATTGAACGTGGAATATTCCTTTAAACAAAATAACAAAGCTTAAACAAAACATAGTGCCTCTTTCGATGGGGGTTTACTAATAATTGCCTGACAATAATACTTGTCTAGATGCTGATAGGACTTTAATAAAAAATAAAAAAAAATTAAAAAGTGAATCCCAAATGGGTTACTGTTGAAATCTATAGCCGCAAGATGCCACACTGTTACACAGGCTATCACTATATCAATCTTTGTGAGTTTTTAAGCGACTACTGGAAATGCGCAGTACGATAATTTTGAGGATTCACTCCGGTATTTAGTAAATGCAGCAAATCCTATCAGTGTGTACGTGGTCATAGAATCTTTATCTACAAATGAAAAACTCTAAACTGAACAGAAAACATCTGAAAACGAAGGCAAGATGATAGACAGGTCATGAAAACACATTTAAAGCATTCGGGAACAACAAAAAAATAAAAAATGAACTTCTGAAAGCTACTGAAATAATGAGGCTGAGGACAGTTTATTCAAAAGACTCTGAGATAAAAGTGGAAGGTTAGACTACACAAGTACAAATGAAGAGAAATTGATTCTTTCAAGTAATTAAAAACAAACAAGCAAAGAAACAGTATTTAATTTTCAACTTTCACCAAATCTGCTTTACTCAGGTGTGACTGTCACACACTTGCTTGAGGGGCATAAAATCCACAGAAAACCAAGAAGAGACACTATTAGATCATCCTTTTGGCAGCAAAGCAATGCAGTGACCAAGACACAGAAAACAGCAACTGAAGAAAGCCATCAGTTGTGTCCGAATAGTAAACTACAGCTACTAGCCATACAAATGACATGCATAAATATCATTTAGAGCAGTGTTTCCTAATCCTGGTTCTGGAAACTGATCAAGAGGCATTTAAACAAGATCTTGTTTAAATACCAATATTCATCTAATACCAAGATCAAAGTAAACATGCAGCTTTCAAAGACTCTTAAATGACATGTAGCTGTATTTTAGTATATCTTATGGAAAACTGAAGGGATATGCCTCAAATATATGTAGAATATGCATACAGCATATGCATATTGTACATGCACTTGAATTTGAGATGCATGATAGAAAACAGAACCGAGATGTTTGAAGCCTTGTGAATCCATAGGCCGTTATATTGGGGTTGAGTGGTTGTAGGATGCAGTTGCTCACCTACCTGCGCTATATCCCTGCTCTTCCTGTACATAAGTGTGAGAAGGACGTGTTGGTCCGTAGGCAGAGGGGTCCTGAGGATAGTTACCCAAGCCTAGCAGGGAGATGAGGAGACCAGGTTGACTCAACCCAGAGACAGTCTGACTTAACTACTATCTTAAAGCTCCTATTCATGTGAACACTGCCCTCTCCTGCTCTCAGAGCTCATGGACACAGCTGGTGGATGAATCGCTCCTGCGCTGTTGCTAAATGAGTGCATTTATCAGGCTGCTCGCCCGTCACAGTGCTGATGAATGGAAGCCAAGCGGAGGAGTGACACACAGTGGCTGATGACACTTGTCTCATAATGCTACCCATAAAACATACAACCCACACAGGCGACCCAACCCCCACTCTAACAGCCCACTTTATACACAGGCTACTTGTCTACTTGTTTTAAATCATTTAGGTCATTTCAAACCTGTATGATTTTCCTCTATCCATGAAACACAGAGAAATTCTGAAGAATGTTCAAACCGCTTTTTTCCCATACAGTGAAAGAATACATTAACCACACCTGCCAAGCTCCAAAAAGGACAAAAAGCACCATAAAAAGCGAATGCTACATTTAGGTTTTATAGTTTTGTGTGAAGAACAGACCGAAATGTAAGTTATTGACTGAAAATCCTGCCCTCCACCAAAGCTCCACCAAAGCAATAGGCAAGGCACATTTATTTATATAGCACATTTCATACACAATATTAATTCAAAGTGCTTTACAAAAAGATTAAAGAAAATCCATAAAAATCCATTTTAAACCAATTAAGAACCAGAAATAAGAGTAAAAAGTAATCAAATATAAAAAAAAATAAGTAAAAGAAAGTTAAATAAAATACACACACTTGAACTTTTTTTTTCCCTTTCAGCTTTTGTTTTTCTCCCCTTTTCTCCCCAATTTGGAATGGCCAATTCCCAATGAGCTCTAAGTCCTCATGGTGGCGTAGTGACTCGCCTCAATCCGGGTGGCAGAGGATGAATCAAATCAAAATCAAATCAAATCACTTTACTGTCACACTGCCATATACACAAGTGCAATGGTGTGTGAAATTCTTGGGTGCAGTTCCAATCAACATAGCAGTCGTGACAGTGATGAGACATATACCAATCTACAATAACATCAAATTAACACAGCACAATTTAAACATCTGATGTACACATAATTACACTCAACAATATACAAATAATAACATACACTGTACAGTATACAGTAATCTCAGTTGCCTCCGCATCTGAGACCGTAAATCCGCACAGCTTACCACGTGGCTTGTTGAACGCGTTACCGTGGAGACATAGCGCGTGTGGAGGCTTCATGCTATTCTTCGCGGCATCCACGCACAACTCACCACGTGCCCCACCGAGAGCGAGAACACCACATTATAGCGACCACGAGGAGGTTATCCCATGTGACTCTACCCTCTCTAGCAACGGGCCAATTTGTTTTCTTAGGAGACCTGGCTGGAGTCACTCAGCACGCCCTGGATTCGATCGCGTGACTCCAGGGGTGGTGGTCAGCGTCAGTACTCGATGAGCTACCCAGGCCCCCCCTCCCTTTCAGCTTTTTATTAAACAACCATTTTCAAAAATCAGAACAAGCCTCATTACATAAATAGTATTAAATACTTCAACTGATTATATTAAAATATATATATATTTTTTTTTGTTTAAAGCATTGTAAATTTTCATTTAATAGTATTACATTATTAATTAAAGTGAATCAATGCCAAGCCTACTTAATTTTATTTTTAAGTATAACTAGAACAAGAAGTTGCTTGTCCAGCAATAATTAAAAGATAAAACATCGGGGCCTGGGTAGCTCAGTGAGTATTGACGCTGACTACCACACCTGGAGTCGCGAGTTCGAATCCAGGGCGTGCCGAGTGACTCCAGCCAGGTCTCCTAAGCAAGCAAATTGGCCCAGTTGCTAGGGAGGGTAGAGTCACATGGGTTAACCTCCTCATGGTCGCTATAATGTGTGGTTCTCGCTCTCAGTGGGGTGCATGGTGAGTTGTGTGTGGATGCCGCAGAGAATAGCATGGGCCTCCACACGTGCTACGTCTCCACGATAACGCGCTCAACAAGCCAAGTGATAAGATGCGCGGAGGCAACTGATATTCGTCCTCCGCCACCCGGATTGAGGCATAGAGTGCATTGGGAATTGGGCATTCCAAATTAGGGAGAAAAAAAATAAAATAAATAAAAGCATCGCCCACGTCTCCCGACCTGCTGTCTCATCATTATTTTCAGCAGTTGTTTCCATTCTGTGCAAATCAGTGCAATAACAGGAACAAGCCTCTCTTTCATGTTGTTTGTTGATGTGTTATCATGGATAAACTCTCCCATTACTATGTGTGTGGGTTTGTGAATGAATTTCGTGCTCATAGTTTAATTCGAGCACGTATGGTCATGTGGTTGATACACCTAGTCTAGTCTGCAAACAGCTGTGTTCGGCTTCAGTATGCGCCTCTAATGGGTGTATATATTTGTAGCATCTCACTCTGTCTCTGGCGCGCACCACTGTGCTGCCACGGTTTAAACTGAGAATTGATTCAGAATCATTGGAGAAAGAATCGTGATGCATCGCTGAAATGATTTTTTTCTCCCACCCCTAATGTTCACCATGAACTGTCATTGTATGAAACAAAAAAAGCACCATGCTAATTCTTCAAAATTTCCCCTTTTGTGTTCCATGGAAGAAAGAAAGTCTTATACAGAATGTCTGGTGCATCAACGACAGAATTTTCATTTTTGGATGAACTATTCCTTTAATGACATCCCATCCAGATAAAAGACTCCTATTCTCTTATTAGAATGATATCATAGTAAGGCTGGTATATTAGTTACACTGCGTCTAATATCTTGTCATCCTCCTGGCTCTAGCTGTTCCAACAGACCCCTAAATTTATCTCAATTTATTTCAGCAGTCAGTTCTATTTTCTATAGTTGAATACATGCTACAGATTTTCTCTGTACTGTGTCGGCACCTGCACCAAGAGCAGTTCCTTCTATATCTTATACTTGGCAAATTTCTAAAGTCAGTTAAGTTAACCTATGAAATGTCTCACATGCACTGCGATTTTACACATTCCCACCTGCCCACACCAGGGCTTAAACATCATTTCAACCTTCCATAACAATGTACAGATTTTGGTAAATATCCTCTATAAGTGTCGTTTGCGTTAAATGAGGAATCGTCCGAAAAAAAGCAGCATTGCAGTACAGGATGATCTAATTCACACATACCACAGGATAAACCTCCACAGACCACACAACAAAATCTACAAGCCTTGGTTAAGAGTAATTAGAGTGAAGGTCTGTGTGTAAGCGTGATATGTGATGTCATCTTGCCCGTTCAGCCATGTGAACAGGAAGCAGAGCCCCTCTGCAGTGGTTTGGTGCTATGTTTCAATGAGCTCTTACCATACTGGCTGTAGGAGAAGTCTGGTTGTGCTGGGGTGGCTTTGCTCAAGTCCTGAGAGGGAGTTGTTGCCGGGGCAAAACCCAGAGGTCCTGCCCCTGGTGTTGCGGGAGGGGGAGGCACTCCTTGTGCTACAAACTGGTCACCTTGAGGTGTGCTAAAGCTATATCCTGTGTTCACAGAGATAAGGAAACAATGCCGAAATCATTACAATTCTATTTCAGTTTGTGAAAAGAATGCCGCATGTATATGAGTGGCGGGAATCAGCAGGGATTAAAGCTATGATATTATATCAATATCTGTGATGTATCGCAATCTTTATCAGTTGTTTCTCATTTCTCTGCACTGGACTTTAGTGCTTTGAGCAATTACATTCTTGCTTGTTCTGACTTTGGATTTCAGTCAAATATAAATAAGTGTCAAATTCTTTTTCTCTCAAAAATATGTCAAAAATGTAAATAAAAATATTAATTCACCTACCAAACTGAGGTTGTGTGCTAAAGCCCTGTTGGGGATATCCCTGAGGTGCCCCGAATCCCCCTGTAGGTGGCGCTGCGACTATAAATGCATTAAATGGAGAGGGAGGCTGTGTGGGTGCCCCTCGGCCAGCAGTCAAAGGAGGTCCATACCCAGCTGAGACACAGACATTTTTCAAAAAACTCACTTGAGCAATGAGTTAAGGCCTTTTCACACCAAGTCAGATTAAACACCCGAGAATAAAAAGAGATAATTTTTTTTTTTTGCCAAAAATCTTAATGGAAAGTCCTATACAAACTCTTATTCTCTTAAAGGTGTTTGGAGAACTGAATTAATTGTTTGGCATACAAACAACCAATAAAATTGTTTAAAAACTAAAACATTAGTGATGCACAAAATAAAAAACGATTGGCCGAAACCAAAAATGCTGGACACACTGGGCCGACTGATTCTTTTAAATTAGACCTTGTTTGGAATAACTGAACAAATTCTACATATTATTAGGGATGCATCAAAACCACGTTTTCTTTAACTACACATTTCATTATAAAACAGACAGAAAAGAATTACACACAAAAAATGTGTAGTCTATTAAGAAAACCTTTATTGTTACTCTACTGGATAATGCAGCAGCAAAATTAACAGTAATTCCAGTAAAAATCATCATTTTGGTTGCGATCGGATATCACATTACTATTGAAATATTATTGTAATTTAATAATAACAATAATTACAATAAAGTTATATTATACAATAATACAATTTCAATCGTAATTTCGCAAACCATAAAACCCTCTGGCTTTTATTTTGATGGAACATTCTAGGAAGAATGCGGAGTTGCACTAAAAACAGTAGTGCTTTGCGAGTGTGTGTGCACGTGCTGCTATGAGTGTGTCAACAACAGAGCAACGCTCATACACTGGAGCACGCTCCGCATGCAGACGATTTTTACTTATTAAACGCATCCTTTGCGATTCATAAAACTATTGTATGGCTTCAAATGATTATGAATATAATGCAAGAGTCATATGGACTACTTTAATGGTGCCTTTATGCTTCTTTAATGTCATATTGGAGCTTGACAGTAACGGCTATGACACACAATACCAGAGCACTGGAAACATTCTTCTTTAATGCGCTAATTAACCAAGAAAGCGATCGCTTCACTTCTGGGGGTGTGGACTTTAATGTGCAACATAAACAGTGCCTTTTCTCAATGTGTTTCTGTTACTGGATTTTAAAGTAACAGTTTCTGTTCAAACTTTCGGTCAAGATTTTCTGCCTTTTTTTCTCTTTCCACCGAAAAACCAAAAATAGCATTTGCCATTGCCATTTTCGGATGAAAACTTCTGGCAGCCGAAATTTCAGTGGATCCCTATATAAAAAAACTAATCGCCACAAATGTATACATTTGTCATTACTGTGTTTCCACCACTAAATAAACTCATAGAGATGCATAGTTTCGTTTTAAAAATGTGTCGCACAAGTGGTAAAAATTGTGCTATAAATTCAGACTTGGTGTGAATATGCTAATAACATTTACCATAAAATGGCACTGGACATTAAAATATAGCCCCTAGGGCTGCACAATTAATCAAATAAATAATAAAGATTACAACTAAAGCTACCACACTTAACTAATTACCAATTAAAATTCTAATTCTGTTCTATTGTTTTTGTGCAGTGGTTAACCAATCACAGACATGTCTATTATGGCTGGATATCGATACAGATTCCCTGATTCGAATCCGATTCAAAAGCTCTTAATTTGATTCCATTCTGATCTTGATTCAATATTGATCCATATGGGTAGATTTCTGTTACAATGTCCATTTTGCTTACATATAAAATAAATTATTCCTCTTAAATATAAAGGAACCTTCTAGGCAACCTTTCTAGGTACAGTTGAAAAATATTAATTTTACAGATGATATTTTATAACAGTAGTTTTTCATCAAATTTGTCACATTTTAGCTTTTGAAAAATGTTCAAATTCAGTATTCCATCAATTATTGTCTTGAAATGGCAAATGCTGTATTATGTTGCATATATCTTTTTGTTACATATTTATTGTTTAGTTGCATAATTTGTACTATTTACAAGTATTTACATTGATATGTAGAATACATGCTTAATCAATACTGTCTCTTTCAGACTAGCGGCATCAGCCAGTAAGCGCATATAAAGAGAGAACACGTGCGTGGTTTCTTTAGCGCATCCATGTGTGATTAGAATTAAATGTTGTTGTTTTTTAACCAACAACTGACCGTAAAAAACAGAAAGGGTATTAAAAGAGACATTATTCAATGACATATGGATCCATGCATCTCGTCTTTGGACACACAGTACGAGTTAAACCAAACTTTTTCTTTTAACACGCAGAGAAAGGACCTCTGTGCTCCTTATCCACTACACAACTCATACAACTAAAAATGTCTATGATTAGCACACTGGCTAGAACATTTTCAGATTTCATTCGTGAAATCATAATCATAGACATTTTTAGTCGCACAGCGTAAGATTTGGTTATAGAAGGTTGTCACAGAGTAAAAGATCGATCTTGGGATTTAAGAATCGATGTTGAGATTGTTCAAACGAAGGTCGAGATGCAATGGAAAATCTATATTTTTACCCAGCCTAAAT
This sequence comes from Myxocyprinus asiaticus, assembly GCF_019703515.2. Classification (NCBI taxonomy): domain Eukaryota; kingdom Metazoa; phylum Chordata; class Actinopteri; order Cypriniformes; family Catostomidae; genus Myxocyprinus; species Myxocyprinus asiaticus. Next base: position 23,065,569 of record NC_059378.1, on the reverse strand, counting down.
GTCTTTTGCCCGCTTTTTGTGTGTACTTTATTAAAAAATTTGAACAATAGAGGGCCAATGTGAAGTTGATTGTCTTAATTTCCTGATGTATGTATGTATAAAGTAATTTAAGAACACAAATCTCCGTTTGTTTTTGGATGTGTAGCCTACACAATTAATATGGCATGCATATGCCCCACGCAAAACAAGTATTTTAATGTAAACTGTATTAATTGAAATTAACTGAAATTACAATATCAATGCAAATTTTTTTCATAATCGTGCAGCACTAACAGCCCCCAAATCAAACTGTAATAAAAAAAATTAATTAATAAAAAAATAAAAAAAATCATACCAAGAGGTTGACCTGTAGACACCCAAACACCTGGAACAAAAAAATACATTTTAACTCACAACCACCAGACCGTGAAACTATATTAGAATTCTCTCATATGCCAAATGGGAGTAAAGCCATAAGTTCAATTAAAGACATTCGTATTTCTGGATTCACGCCAGGCAGAGCGGTCTTATTTTGGGCAAACTCTGTGTGAAAACATTCCCTCCTGCACAGTGAACAAACCCTGTGTGGTTTTAGCCAGATGGCGCAAACAGTACAGCCAGACTTAAAAGCAAAGCGCAACTGATACCAGTTGGCTCTAGGTGTCATTTTTCAGGTTGGGACGTGCTATGCTCCCACTGCGTTCTAGCCCGGCGTGTCACTCACCCTGAGGCCCGTAGCTCTGCTGCCAGCTCGGAGCCGGTTGTGCTGCCCAGCCATTGGCTGCACTTATGATGGCTCGGGTCCCCCACTGATTAGCTCCCAGCTGACCGGAGGCGGGAGCTTTGCTGTCCCGAGGCTCCGCCTTCTTCACTTCAACCTGCACAAAGGACAAGAGGTCGTAACTAGCAAGAGGAGAATTAACATACAGCCTACTTCCCCCGCTCACCTATCAGAAACTTTAGCCCTCACCTCAAAACAGATACTCTTTCTTAGGCCAAATGCAAGACCGTAGTCCAGATGGAATGGAATATACTTTATAATCTTTTATTTGAGAACTTTTTAACCAATGTTTCTGAGGTACTTGGGTATGAAAGGGACATTTAGGAGTTCAAAAATGCACTACAACTCCATGGGTCTGATCAGGAATAATGAATTCTGCTAAAACTTGAGAATAAGCATTAACATAGTATTTTTCATTACCATAGACGTACCTAAAAAAACACCGTCCCTGCATTTATCTTATATCTCAGCTCTTTTATGTAGATATAAACTGCTGATAGAAAATGAAGACTTACCTTCCCCTGGCTAATGCTTAAGAAACTCAGTTTAGATACGGCAATAGAATTATATGGGTCAATGATGTGTAAATGTATGATAATCTAGTAGTATCACATAATTAACATGCAAATAATAACAATGGAGAGAGAAAAGACTAATCAGAAATGAATCTTCATACTGTGTCAAATATAAAAATGAAATAACTCGATTTTTAAAATTTTCTGAAGAAAACACTAAGTTGTGCTTTCCCATGCAAAATTCGCCACCACCTTTTGCTTAATGGTCCAAAGGTCAAATGAACCCACCCCAAAGTGTATGATATAACTTGGCTCACTCCTTCAAAATGCATCCATTACATTTTTGCCTGTCTAATTATGTGCAATAAATCATTTAGTCTGATCCTTTAAAAAAATAATAAAAACAACAAGCCTCATGATGTGAGGTATCATTCATGTCTGTAGTACAACCGTGTTTGGCTACATGCCGTTAATGGTTTGGTGAAATCACAAACCTAAGTATGACTAATTACAGTGACAACTGCCTTAGTAAGCACCACAAATTATCCCAATTACCACCAATAATTAATCTTCCAATTAGGCCAATGACATTCTATAGTGACCTGCCACTCAGCAAAAAAAACAAAACAACAATTGCACAAACACACAGTTTAACACACAGGAAAGTTCTACTTCTGTTAAAGTGGAGATCCAGAAATAGACATGAGACTCTAAAGGGGGTGAGTTATTGGGGTCACCTTGCATCAAGAGCGAGGGACGATATTTTTCCGTTGGAAAGCAGCATAAATGTAACGACTCCCTTTTCGTCTTTCTCTACCTCTCTCGCTGTCGACCTAATTAGGTACAGTTTGAGCGAGTGGTCTGCAAACCCTCGAATAGGCAACGCGGCCCCCACCCCCTCACTCCCACGGGCATTACCTTTAAGAGTCCAACTGTGGAGCTGGGATTTGGTACAGAGTTTGATATGCTCCAGTTTCTAATTTTATAACGTATAGCCCTACCCCTCTACACCCACCCCCAAGTCCCATCACAATAATGTCATGTGAAGAACAATAGCCCTGGTACCATAGCACCTGATTCCTTCAGGAACACTGGCACGAGTCAAGGAGAGCGTCAGCAGGCGAGAACAATCTCAATGTAGGACAGAAGCTACAGAGCAATTCTGGAGTCTTGAACAAACGTCCTAAAAGTGGGTTTTCACTTTAAATCAGCACACATAACAGGGCACAAGAAAATGCCTCAGGCCTGCATGAAAACACACAGGCCTGCATGATCCGCTCTGCATTCAGCGCTTAAATCAATGCATTCTCAACTTATTATGTTGGTTTGACAAAGCCAACATACTGTTATTGTACAGACATGGTTTATGGTTTTTCCAAAATCCCTTGTATCATTGAAAATCCTAAAGGTTTCAAGCTACATCCACCAAACTTGCCACATACCTTCAGACTTTTCTAACAGATTGGAATTATGGTTTTCGCACAACAGACAATCAAACCTGGAAAAATCCCACAGACTACACTGATGACATTTTCAAATGGACAAAGACTACTTAAATTTAAGCTGCCAAAAAATGTAAAACTCACACATGGCCAGATTGTACACCTGTACACCTACTTATTTATGTGATTTTCTAATCAGCACAATTGTGTGGCAGCAGTGCAATGCATAAAATCATGCAGATACTGGTCAGGAGCTTCAGTTAATGTTCACATCAACGATCAGAATGGGGAAAAATTTTGATCTCAGTGATTTCAATTGTGGCATGATTGTTGGTGCCAGACGGGCTGGTTTGAGTATTTCTATAACTGCCGATCACCTGGGATTTTTTTTCAGAGTTTACTCAGAATGGTGCCAAAAACAAAAAAAACACCCAGTGAGCGGCAGTTCTGCCATTGATGAGAGAGGACAACGGAGAATGGCCAGACTGGTTCGAGCTGACAGAAAGGCTACAGTAACTCAAATAACAGCTCTGTACAATTGTAGTGAGCAGAATAGCATTGCAGTATGCACAACACATCAAACCTTGAGGCGGATGGGCTACAACAGCAGAAGACCACATTGGGCACTTTATTAGGACCATAGTGTTCCTAATAAAGTGCTCAGTGAGTGTACATTACTGCATTATGGGAACATCTATCCATTCATTCATCTGTTTGTCTTACTGTAATGTCTGTATAGCCATAAAAAAATAGTTTCAACTTTCAGACAAGGCTTTATCAAGTCAATATCCAAGTTTGTCATTACAAATTTTACCCATCTAGTTGTCATGTTGCATCACTTAAAATGGCTATTCATCAAAATATGTAAGAATTGCTAATATTATATTGTCAGAACACAGTAAGTCGACCAACCTCAAACCAATCATGTTGGGACTGATATTATTACCAAGCCTAGCTGGTGAGGTGAGATAACATGTCATGCTTGTTCAGTCTTGCACTATCCCTTGAAACGGGCTTGAAACTAAATGCAGGTATCAGACAATAATCTTACGCTACAGGGGCAACATTTGGTACCCACCCAAAACCCATTTGGAACTGAATGTCTAATGGACACAGTATGGAGATTCTAATACTGAGGTCACTTAATTGAGATTTCTCTTTGTCTTCTTGGAAATATAGAACTCAAATAGTAAGTGACCTGACTAAAACCAAATGAATAACCTGAATAAGAAAAAATATATACAAAAATAAAAAAATAAAAAGGAAACTGACCAGTTCTTTAGGTGAGTGCTTGTATAAATTCAACTCTTTATAGTTCACTTAGTATCTATGTAGTACCTAAGCAATCATTCAATAGTCAAGTATTTAATTGAATCTCATTTAAATTTACCTCAATATACCCTTTTATACAGCACTACAGCACCTAAAGGAGCAGTCCAAATGAACCAAGCCTTGGGCGACTAACATGGTCAGAAGTCTGCATTCTAAGTAGGAGAAACTAAATGTATAAAAGAGCATCTTAAACGTTTTAGGACTATCCTGAAGCTCAGACTTTTTTAGGACAAGTCTGACAAATAAAACACAGGAAAGTTGTTTTAAATATTTTCTACATTTGTGGTTTGGGCCTTGTGGAACACAGGGAAAGAAATAATCAATCATGTTTTCTTTATGTGAAACAACTCCCTTTTGAATTTTAAATGTCAAATTAAATGTCAGTTCTCAAATGTTCAGTCGCCCAAGCTTTAGTTTCTGTTTTAGGGGAAAATAAAACTACAACTACACACTTTTTTGCCCATGATGTCGTGAAAATGCATGTTGACAGCCTGGTCCACTGATTGTTCGGCCTCGAAAGTAATAAATCCAAAACCTATCCAACGACCAAAAGTCAATAGAGCAGCAGGGTGTTGACAGAACAGCTAGAAGAACATAAGAGGGATGGGGTGGTGGGGGTAACCGAGGTTCAGATGACATCATGGCCCGGGTCACCAGGAAAGGTGACAGGTGGGGTCCGAAAGGACAGATGTGTTATGTATGAATTTGCTCTCTTTAATACTTTAGCCCTGAACATATTTAATGATTAACAGCCATAGAAGGCATCTGATAACTAAAGTCAGAATGACTTATGTAGCCTTAAAAGAAGTTCACCCAAAAATGAAAATTCTCTCATAATTTACTCACCCTCATGCCATCCCAGATGAGTATGACTTTCTTTCAAATTAAGATTTTTAGAAGAATATTTCAGCTCTGTAGGTCCATGCAATGCAAGTGAATGGTGGCCAGAACTTAGATTTAAGATTTAACTTCTGGAGTCAAATGGACTGCCTTTATATGCTTTTTGGACCTTCAAAGTTCTGGCTACCATTCACTTGCATTGTATGGACCTACAGAGCTGAGATATACTTCTAAAAATCTTCATTTGTGTTCCACAAAAGAAAGAAAGTCATACACATCTGGGATGGCATGAGGGTAAATAAATGATGAGAATTTTCAGTTTTGGGTAAACTATCCCTTTAACGGTAAACTATACCTTTAGGGATCTTTGGCAATGTTGGATTAAAGAATGGATTGTAAATATCTCTGCCTTTTTAACAGTTTCATCCGAACCCCCCCCCCCCCAATCTTATACAATAAATGCGAGCAGCAACCACAATTATCAGTGCATGAGAATGATTATTAAACTACAGGCTTTTACTGTTTTTCTCAAAGTCTCCCAAAATGACAAAGTACTCTGGGCAAACCAAGAGAACAAAGATTGTAGCACTGCAAACAAAAGCACCACTAGGATATAAGGATATCTGTGAAACATTTAATACAGTCCAGTTTCTCATTTGGTGTAAACCCAGTTAATGCTCGATTTGCGAGATCTGCATTTCACAAGACTCAGGGACAGGGAAACAGAAAGCGACTGCGTGCACCCACGCATGCAGAGGTCGTGAAGACAGAACTATTAAAGCGCTGCTGGACTCCAAGGTCACTTATGTGATAAGACCGAGCACAAGTCCTCGAGCAGCAGCTGAGTTTAGCTACACCAGATCCACCAGTGTGAACTAGTTTCTGTTTGATCAGATAACTGTGGCAGAACTGGGCTGCGAGAATCTCCACTTTGGGATCTAACCTGATTCCGATTGTGCGTCCTTTGAGACTGAAGGGATCTGAGAATTTGTACATTATATGGAGCAGAACCATCTGTCTAAATGAGGACTAAATATACCCAACATGCCCTTCATCATCAGGTCTGGTTTCGTTTAAGAAAGTTCCCAGTTATACAGGCTTCTAAAAAGTTCTGAAACTGTATGGCCTCTTGCCTGTTACAGATAGAAGTCCTGCATATGTGAAGCAATTGAGTTTAACAGCTAGACAGTATATAATTACTACAGCTAAACTAAAAACTAGAAATAAAAACAATAATTTCTATAAAATCTCAAAATGTTTTAGCCATTTGACAATATTGAATATATATCTCAGTATTTTTGTATTTGCTCTTAGGAGGAGCCACCATTTCAACTAAACAGCTATTGTGGCCAAGTAGATTTCAAAGGTTTAAGGCAAGAAGTAACATACAGTAAAAATTTATTTATAAATGATCAAGGTTTAAGAAACTTAACTGTCAAATAAAAAAGTGCATTAAAATCATAGCAATAGTCACAATAATGTTTAAAGCTGAAGTGTGTAATTTCTGTGCCACTAGCATCACCAAACGCAATTGCAAAAATATTGACTGTTTTCAAACAGATTTCAGAAAACTCCCTTCGTCTTCCATTGGTTGTACAAACACAAAGTCACACCCTAAACTTACACCACTGGTTGAGCAAATATTGCTGTGCCGAGCTGGTGTGTGTTTCCCAAAAGCATCGTTAGCCAACTATGGTCGCAAGATCCATCGTTACCAACCTAGTTAAACGATGTTGGTAACAATGTTTCCGAAAGCATAGTTCCAACAAACATTTGCAAACAGCATTGCAAAGTTGTGTGGTTGGAATTACAGCTCTCTAACTGTGGTAAGAGGCATAGTTCCTTGTTAGTTTGCTGTGTCAACATAATTTGACTTCGCTGAGACTTCTATATCTTTTATTCCATATATATCTTTTATTCTGTCAAGACTTTGAACCCGCTTACATGCAATTAAGAAAAACGCTTATTCTGGTGTTTTGGAGAAAGCAGCGTTCTGAAACGTCACATAGACGTGAATGCAGCCGTTTAAGGGATTAAAGGCTGTTAAGAGAAAACACTTTAACACGGATTATGTGTCAGGTTATGTTAAAGCATACCGGTAAGTGAAGTTCTTATATGTTTTTGAAGAGTGCGCATGTGCATTGGAGGAACCCTGAAGTCTGATGTACTATTGCAGCGCAATCATCTGTCGCATTACATAGTGCACGCTGCTTTCGTGTCTTCAGCAGCTTTCACGCATTAAACAGCTTTCTGGTGTATATGTAAATGAGCTATTTTAATTTGATATCCACAGAAGTTATTACTCCACCCCCTGCTTAACCTCATTAATGACAGCTCTCTGTATTTTTTATTTGTTTAGAACAATGGATGTGTGGCATAGTTAATACTAGGGCTGAAACGATTAGTCGACGTTATCGACGTCGACTAATTGTCAACAAACAGATTTCAGACAAACTGTCGGAAAAAAATGTCATTGTCGAATAGTCGTTTGATCTTAACATAACAGATCATATGAAACTCTAATGATTGCACACAAGAGCAGCACTGCAGCTTGCGCCTGACTGAGGAGAGGAAGAAAACACATCTCACAGTCCAGACGCACTCTAAACTTTCCAAACAGCTTCAGGTGATGTAGATCGCAAAGTATGAGGGAATTATAATGCAAAAATACAAAATAAGTAAATACAGAAGCACTCTTGTTGTGGAATAAGCAGAGCCAGAGCTGATGCTCAGCTTAAGCAAAATTTGCGTGTCGAGTGTCTTTAAAGGAAACACCCCGGCATTACATCTTTAATGCGGTTCTATTTAATGCATTATAGCTTTATTAAAGTTAAAATAATAAGGAAACTGGCATTTCTCTGTGCGGTCAGCACCTCTTCTATGAGTTGCGCGAAGTGTCCCGATCTAAGGGGGAAGAGATTGAAACTGCACCCGGCTGAGGTACACTCTGTTGCGGGGATGCTCATCCCTCGAGTGCGCACGCTTAATGCAGCTAGATTATAACGTGATGGCAACTTATTGAATCATAATATACGTCACTGTGCATTTCTTATCGTGAAGAAAATTGGCAAAACGCAGCTTTATTAATAAGAGAGAGTTTGTTTTTTTGAGAGTTAAAGATGGATTGAAGTGAACAGAAAGGTGAGAGAGGGTAGTCTTCGCCCCATTATACACTGCAACAAAATACATTTTTTATTTGTTTTTGTTTTGGCTTGTTTTCCAATATAAATATCTAAAACTCCTTTAAAACAGCGTACATTTACTTTAGCAGCTATACTGCACAATATATATATTTTTTTAATCTGAGAATGTTGAATGTAATATTAAAAATACAAATATTTTAAAATATCTAATAATCCTTTAAAAAAAGATGCATTCACCTGAGAAGCAGCATATAAGATATTTAGACTTGCTTTTAGAGAACAGATCTTGAATATAAGTATATTTTGTCTTTACTGCATTTGCAGAAGTATAACCAAGTGAAAAAAATACACTTATATTTAAGATACATTCTCTTAAAGCAAGTCTAAATATCTTATATGTTACTTCAAGTAAATGGATCTTGTTTTAAGGTTTTTAGACAATTTTAAATGGAAAAAAAGACAAATACACTTGATAACAATAGGATTTTTTTGTAGTGACATTTTTACTGAATTAAACATAATAAAAAGTATTTTTTCCCCTTTAATTCAGTGAATGTCATTTAGAGGTATTTTTAAAGATGATTTTGTCCTCTTTATTGTTAGCAAGCATGTTTAATACAACCTTTTAAGTTGGGCACAAGCTGAATAGTCGGTTTAGAGCTAAAGATTAATCGTTGCAATAATCGCCCGAATAGTCGAATAATAATTCTAATAATCGTTAGATTAGTCGATTATCAAAATAATCGTTAGTTGCAGCCCTAGTTAATACGGATTAGGGAACAGTTTTGATATCGCCACAATGTCTCTGCATATTAAGCTGGGATACGAGAAATAATTTTTACATTGACAAAAATAAATACATCAGCTTTAATTTTACATCGCCAATAAAATCATCACAAATATATAGCAGATATTTGATATCTTTCAGCCATAATGATTATTTTGTTAAGAAGTGTAAAATGCCAACAGAGTTGAACTATTTTATGCAATTTAGTGAACTGAAAGTAGTAAACTGTCTGAGGACAAGCCACCACCTTTAGCTGGCCACAAATGTAAGCATTAACTGTGTACACCAGAGAAACAGGCATGAGTGTTTCACACCAGGCCTTAATCTGTGTGGTGCCACTATCTGTATAGTATCCTACAGGAAAGAACAGACATATCTCAGGAAAAACGTTAATGCATTCAAACACAAGGATAGTAGGGACATAGAAAGAAAGAGAAGGCTTACTTAATGTACTACATTGCGATAAACACTCATTTTGTAGATTAATTAAATGTAAATTAAAATAAACTTACTCAATGCCTAAAGGTTAATAGAAATGATGTAACATGATTGGAAAATTCATAAGGCAGTTTCAGATGTTCACATGTCAAACTATTCCACATCACCAAAGAGAGTGAAATGTAAAAAGCATTTCAGTTTGAAGAGTGAAAGCAAAAGAGAGCTCTGTGCTGCCTATGCACAATCCTATTGAAAAAAAGTACCCTTCGCTAAGCCCCGCCTTAATAACCTTTTAAAAAATGCTGCCAATTACCTTTTAAAATGCCTGTATGTGTTTTGATAGCTTTAAACTAGAAATTATGCAAAACTTTGTTAAAAACAATTGGTACCAGGACACTAATCAGTGTTGGGTGTGATCTAATTACAAAGTTACTAGTTACAATTACTGTAATCTACTACTTTATTCTAATTACTACTTTTGTCAAAATAGTGTAACATGACATTTGAAAATCTTGTAATCAGATTACTGACTTTCAATGAAGTTAATTACTTTTAAACACAATCCTTTGGTTGCATCTTTCTAAAATAACATTATTTATGTAGAATATATTTAAAACATGAAACACGTTCACATGTACGTTTGTTTGTGTATCTGTGAAAGCTGAAGGATGTGTGCCCCCGAAAAAGTCATTGTAAGGGAGAAATGGGTGGTGCTGAGTTTACGGCTTGCTTGCGAAAATTAACAAGGAAATATATATATATATATACATTACTTTGAATTCGTTGCATGCAAAAACAAACTTTTCTGTGAAAAATGTTTTAGAAAGTAACTTAAAATTTTAGTAATGTGATTACTTTTCCTATGAAGTAATCTGTGAAGTAATTTGATTACAATTTATATTAGATACTTTTTTGAGTATCTTTCCGAACACTGCTTATAATATTGACATGAGGTACACTGAAAAGGATATATGCAGTCATGTTTTTCTCCAAAATTTCAAAATAATCTTGAGATAATAATGCTGTGGATTAAACTGTGTCAGCCCTCATTCCCAAATGAACATGTATAATATCAGTAAGGATCCCTGCTATAAGGTAGATTAACATTAATTTACATATTGTATCAGATAGAGCCAATAGTAAAAATATAGGCCTATAGATTCCATAGTGAGTATTTTGTAAAAACATTAGGAACAGTTCTGATGACTTTCACTAATATTAGCAGTTGTAATCGCTACCAACTGAAGTTCTTCTCTTTTCAATTGACTGATAATTGTTTGCATGATTCTGCTTTGCAGTCTCAATATTTAAGCATGTTACTGTGTAATTTAACAATTTCTTTAAAGAAAAATGGAAAATACAAATTATTTGCAATATTACACTTCATTCCAGCCAATGCAAGAATGATATCCGTTCAATTTTTACCACTTTATGAACATCAATTATCAATTCATTCCTATGGGATGTTCTGTGGCAACTGTAACCAAGGGGGGCGGGACTTAGAAAAAGGTCAACTGCCCTGACATTTTTCCCCAAACACTATATAGAAATGAATTATAAAAATGAAGTTTTCAGTTCTTCAGTCAAATTGGTTGGCTTTTTTTCCACATTAAATAATGCAACTAGACTGGGTCATGGCCACAGTCAGTTTTCAGCAGGTGCTGATTGGCAAATAAAAAAGGTGACTTTTGAAAGTGGCAGGCATGCTGCTTTCTACTTTATTGAAGATTTAAGACACAAGCAGATGTGAAAGAAGCTGAACTGACCAAGCGGCATGTTCAATGCAAATGTCTGCACGTCATGTGGATGCTGCTGATTTGCCTTGCCGCCACGCAAGAGATGAGACACGCCAAACCCAGCATCACACACACGAGAGGGATGGATGGCCTGTGTGATGTTCTCTTCTCTTTGAGTGGGAATAGTTTGTCATGAGTGTGAGGTGAGAGAGACTAAATGGGAGGAAAACTTAATGTGTGGTTTACCTCGAGGCCTCTGTTTCTCTGCATCATAGATCATTACCACCTCTGTGACCTTCAAAAAGGGAGAACAGAACATGTGAAGGATCAAATAAAAAAAGATGTCAAAAACACATGACTTTAATTCCTCTTACACGATTACAAAATTTTAATAGAATTTATATGGAAATCTACGCCACTGTGTGGGATTGGTAC